>NW_026695208.1:2466516-3066516 GCF_021218885.2 Marmota monax | reverse complement strand
ATGTTTGGAAATATTTTGGAGTTGCTACTGAAAATTAAAAAGTAGAGGCCATGGCCATTAATTCTACCATGCACATGATGGTCCCCCACAACAAAGAATTTTCTGGTACAAAATATCAGTAGTGTGAAGGTTGAGAAATTCTAGATTCTAATAAAATGACTCTTCCCTCACAACCCCAATATTATTTCCTTTACTTAGCCACCAATTCCCTTTTATCTCTTATTTTAAAATATCTGTGTATATTTATTTATGTATCCTGACAAGGAACACAAGTTTTCTGGATTAGAAAAAAATATTTCTCACAGACCTTTTTTTTTATCAGTGCATCATAGCTATACATAATTTTAGGATTCAATTTGACATAATTATACAAAGATGAAATATAATTTGTTCCAAATCAGTCCCTAGTACTTCCTCTTTCCCTGCTTTCCTCCTTCCCCCTGTTTCTTTTCCTCTACTAGTCTTTCTTCTATATTTTATAGTTTATTTTTTTTAAATTAGTGCATTATAGATATACTTAAAGGTGAGATTCATTTTGGTATTTTAATATATGTACATGGGAAAGTATGGTCAGATTCATTCTATTGCTCCTCCCTTTTCCTGTTCTTCCTCTTTCACCCTCAGCCCTCTTCCTCTACACCATTGATCTCTCTTCTATTTTCATGAGACCTCCCTCTCTCACTTATTTTTCTTTATTTTTGTTTCATTTCCACATATGAGAGAAAACATTCAACTTTTGAGTTTCTGAATCTGATTTATTTTTACTTAGCATGATGTTCTCCAGTTCTATCCATTACCGGCAAATGCCATAATTTCAGTCATTATGGCAGATTAAAAATCCATTGTGTATATACAACACACTTTCTTTAGTTTATTCATAGGGCACCTAGGTTGGTTCCATAACTTGGTTATTGTGAATTGTGCTGCTGTAAACACTGATGTGACAGAATCACTATATATGCCTATTTTAGTTCTTTGGGATATATATCAAGGAATGGTATATCTGGTCATATAATAGTTCCATTCCTCATTTTATGATAAATCTCCATCTGATTTCCAGAGTGGTCATACTAATTTGCTGTCTTACCAACAATATATGAGTGTACCTTTTTCCTTATATCCTCACCAACATTTATTATTATTTGTATTCTTGGTAATTGCTGTTCTAATTAGGGTAAGATA
The DNA here is from genome assembly GCF_021218885.2 of Marmota monax. Lineage (NCBI taxonomy): Eukaryota > Metazoa > Chordata > Mammalia > Rodentia > Sciuridae > Marmota > Marmota monax. The sequence continues at coordinate 3,065,334 of NW_026695208.1, read as the reverse complement.
AAAATGTAGTTTTGATTTTTGCATTTCCCTGATAACTACAGATGCTGAACATTTTTTCATGCGTTTATTGTCTATTTTTATCTCTTCTCTTGAGAAATATCTATTTCTTTTGTCTATGTATTAATTGGGGCATTTGGGTTTTTGTGCTAAGTTTTTTGAGTTCTTTATATATTCTAGATATTAACCGCGCCCCCTCCAGGAGCAGTTGACAAAGATATTCTCCTGGTCTCTCTCCCATGTTCCTAATAATTTCCTTTGTTGTGCAGAAGATTTTGTCATCCACATATTGATTCTTGGTTTTATTTCTTAAACTTTAGGTGTCTTGTTGGGAAGTCCAGGGCTGTGCCAATATGTTGGACTGTTAAGCCTACATTTTCTTCTAGGTGCAGAATTTATGGCCCAATTCCTAGGTCTTTGGTCCACTTTGAATTGACTTTTATGCAGGGAGGGTCATAGAGCATCTTGTTGTTAGTGCCTTAGGCTCCACTTTTTTCACAGGACGAAACAAGGAAGGACTGAAGACTAAATGCATGTACCACAGGAAGGTAACCCCAAAATTATGCATCTCAGATATTTCATAGTGTCTCTGTCATGCATATGCATCTTCCAATTTGAAGGTATAGTGACATTTGCTCTGGAATGTAAACAAATTCTCTATCCAATTAATTGAATTGGGGTTGGGGGAAAGAGTTCTCTTATGATAGACTAGGATTTCTCAACCCTGTTGTTGATGTTTTGGATGAGATAATTCTCTGTTGTAAGGGATGATATGGTGAATTGTAGGATATTTAGTAGAAGCCCTGGCCTTTACTTACTAGATTTCCATAGCACAGCTTCCATCCCTAACACCTAAAAATATCTTTAGTTTTTTGGAAATTCAATATTTGTAAATTTAATCTGATAATTGCACAAATGAAACATTAGATTTAAAGGAGACCTGGGATGAATTGTTTTGTAAAGTGATCTCCAATGTGAACAATAAATCTTCATTGCTATTCTTTCACTTTTTTGTATAAGTTCAAATGAGTTTTCAAATCATCATTCATGATTATATTATAATAGTGTTAAAGGGATAGTTTTGTGGGATTATTAAAATGTTTGAATGAACAGAGACAAATTACCAACTTAGAAAGGGAAAAGATAAGAGGGTGCCCTGCTTTTAGCAAAGTTAGTTGAATTTTCTTTCAAGTTTCATATTTATCAAATATTGAAGCTCAGATACAAAAATCAATACATGAAAGCTATTAAGCTAAAATTGGAAGCTGAGAACAATTTGTGAATGTTTACACTGAGTGATGTCTTGGGAATCACAAGATACATGATGGAGGAGCAGGTGCACTGTTAAGTACAGGCAGAACTACATAGGCATTAACTGAACTGAATAAGGAAAATATGTTTGGATAACTTTTCAGAGGTAACACTTATATATCTATTTATATCCAGTTTTATTTTCAGTTATTGTATTTCTGTACTGACTCACATTTAACTTCTCTAGTGGAGTGCATGGAAACAAACTGTAAAGGACCTGCTTCTGGATTATTTTCTATTTGTGTGTTTCCTGGATGCTCTCAATTTTGTTTACTGAAAACTGTCCCATATTCTGTGATACTTTTAGTTGATTACACATTTATAGTACTTACAATTACCATAAGCCCTCTAATTTGGGTAACTATGCCACTATACTTCAGAGAGTCTCAGCACATGTGTGTGTCATTACATTGATCTTGCTCACTTTATTACTGTATGTCCATTCTTTTTATTGTGCTGGGGATTGAATCCAGGGCCTTACACATGCTAGGCAAGTGCTCCACCACTGAATTGCATCCATGGCCTGTATTTTTGTTTGTGGGGCTGATGCTTCTTAGCATGATGCTTTTTAGTTGCGTTTAACAGTGTGTTCTAAAGGGCTCATTGTGTGCAGAGATTTAAGATACTCTCTTCACAGGCTGACTACATTTTTTTTTCTGGAAAAAAACATCTAAAATACATACCTTTGAAAATACTAACCATTTTCTGTTTTATTCCCTATATTACAGCAATATTTTATTGCTACTGACAGGTTTCCTCTTTGTTATAAGCAGATAGTTTTAAGCTTAATTATTTGTTAGAGAGCCCTAGACAGAAACAGTCTGTGTCTAACAGAAAACTGTTCGCTTTTTTGAAACTTTAAGGTTTTTTTTTTTCTTTCTGGACTTTCATCTCTACACAGAAACATACAAAATAAGGTACAATTTTTAGGGTTCATAGGCACCTTGCATGCATTGCTTTATTTAATTTCCTGTATAACTAGCAGGATACATTTTCTTATCTCAGGAGGAAACACTAGAGAGACATTACTCAGAGACACTGCTGACCAGGACTGGGAAGTTCAAGAGCAGCCCAGAGGCGGGGGTGGCATCACAGTCCTATTAGTGCTGGCATCCTTCTGATGTGGGCCTCACAGGAGCACAATGATACATTCAAGTAGCAGTGGGGCTGTCCATGGTGGACTTGGGATTAAACAAGGCCCTTGATCTAAACCAAGACTGGAACTGATGCAATACACTCAGATACAACTAACCTAGTCTATAGGTTATAGACTATAGACTTATTAACTATATTAATAACTATATAGACTTATTAACTATACCTAGGAGGAATATATGTATAGGTGAGAAAATATTTTCAATATTTTTGTTCAAAAGTCTAAGGAGCAAGTTAATTACTATGCTTGAACAAATAAAGTACTTTTGATGCATGAGTTGTGCGGCTTGTTCTCCATATCTATAGATTATCAAAACAGAGGAAGTGATTTCAATTTAAATTTTGCAAAGACACAAGGAAAGCCTTCTAAACATGACAAGGTCATTCATTCATGTATTCATCCAATCATACAACCGTATTTATGAGCATCTGATATGTGCCAGGAAGCATTCTAGGAACTGGAGTGCAGAGGGAAATGAAGCTGTCAAGGTTCTTGAGGGCCCTGGGGCTGCTGTGTGTGTGTGTGTGTGTGTGTGTGTGTGTGTGTGAGAGAGAGAGAGAGAGAGAGAGAGAGAGAGAGAGAGAGAGAGAGAATAACAAATGCACAATTAAACATGAAACAAAACAGAGTGATAAGAACTATGTAGAAAATCAACATCCAGCAATGCCGCAGAGAATGAATGAATGACTACTATTGATTGGATGTCAAAAAGACCTGTATGGAAATGGCAGTTATTTCAAGATCTGAGTGACAAGGAGATAGCTATGCAAAAATGGGCTTGGGGGTAGGTGGTGGGGTCCCTCAATGCAAGGACTGCACAGCTGGAGAGAAGTCTTATTGAGTTTAGGGAGCCTGGTAGAGAGTGCAGCTGGTGGAAGGTGGGAGATATAATAGGAGGTGATAAGTTTACAAAGGGAGGCAGGCACAGCTCTTGTAGGGCCTGTTGAGCTGGGGTAAATGGATTTTATTCCAAATGCAATAGAAAATCTCTGTAGGCTTTTAGGCAGAACACCAAAAGTTTTGTGATTTGCTCAGTCTTTTTATCTATAAAATGGAGATAATAATAAGTACTCTTTCTTTGTGGAAAATAACCAACTACATAGATTGGTTATTTAATATTCAATATGTATAATAAATATAATGCATGCTTATTAAATAAAGTGGCCATTTTCCTTTAAAGTAAATATATCATAGAAGTTGTAAAGCTGATATCTTGGAAACTCACAGAATAGTAGAATTGCCAACTGTTTTTCTTTCTTTCTTTCTTTCAGTGCTGGGCATTAAACCCAGTGCCTGGTACATGCTAGGCAAGTGCTCTACACTGGGCCACATCTCCAGCCCTTCCAGCTGCTTTTTAGTGAGGGTCTTCTATATGCTTATATTATCTAATGTAATCTGCACTCCAACTTTCTGCAGAAAAAAAACTGACTTTTTAAAGGGTTAAGAAACTTTCTGAAGTTTACAGAGCTACTAAAGGCAGAATCAGAATTTCAATTCCACTGTCATCCTTTTGACCCTAAAGTTAATGCTCTTTCATCTGTGCCATGTGCCACATGGAAAATGTGTGCCCTGTATTCTTTTGATGTCCTGTTTTTGTGGCAGATGATCTCTTCTCAAAGACCTTCTGGCTTTTATTGAGCCTGGATTTTATGAGCAGTTTGGCACATAAGCCGTAAATCACAAAACAGTCTGCAGTAATTATTTCTGGGCATTGCCATATTTAACTAAATGATTCTGTAAAATAATATTTATAATTCAAAAATTCTGTCCTCGACATTTCTCCATTTTATATGTAGTCATGGAGAGGAAAACTCTCAAAGAAAATAGCAATTGACAGATGAGAAAGAAGTGCTAAAGGCACTGTTTAAATTCAAGATGTTATTATAATTGTTATTATTAAATGAGTTACTCAGAGATGAATGCAGTAATAAAAAGAACATTTTTCCAGCTACCTAAACTGATGCATTCTACATGAAGAGAACACTCCTAAGGCACTAGCACATGAACATAATTCAGTGAAGGACTTTGTAGTGGAGAATTAAAACAGGCCTGGGACAAGGCAGCTTGCACTTAGAAAGTCTTCATCAATTGGAGAAGACAGAAGAGACAATAATGGTGCCATGAAGGTAATTCTCCTGCAGGTGCCACCAGATTCTTTTGCTGCTAAAATCTTACTTCCCTTTTATCTCTACCACTGCCTCTTATTGGGTATGCGAGAGCCCCTGATGCTATGGGGTTTGTTTTGTTAGTACTTGGAAGGCTGTTGAGATTTTGTTGTCTCCAGAGACGAAGAAACACTAACAAGTAAAGAATAAGGCAGACATCTCTAATTTAATATGGAAAAAAAAGATATTTTTCTAATCTGCCTCTGCTCCTCTATCATTAATTAATTTGAATTAAACTACTTTTCTTTTATTTGAATTCTAAACATCTTTCCAGTGGAACAATCCATAGTAGTAAGCATGACTAACTAGTAATGCTTATTCTAAAACTCTGAAGCCTTTAATCATCTAGCAGGTGCAAGGCATAATGTGAAAATTTGATCTATATGCACAGATGCATCTCTTTTCCCCCTTTTTATCCATCTTATTTTCTCTCATCCTCTTATATTTGAATCACTGTTTTGGATTTAGAAGATTTAAAGTGGCTTCCCCCTCCCCCCCCCGATTGCTTTGTATATAACAAACTCTATTCTAAGTTTTTCAGTGAGCAAAAAAGAAAAAAAAAAGATTCTGGCCTTTTGAGGTGGTGGCCTGCCTTAGAACAGTGACAGACAATAAACCATACAAATAAGAAACACCTAATCTAGTCTGCTAAAAGAGAGCCGTTGCTACTGGAAAAACAAAAAGAGGAGCAAAGACTTGAAAAAGAGATAGATGGCATCTTGTTGTTGTTGTTCAAAACAATCATTTTCTATAGTGTTCAAGGTAAAAAGGAAAATTTTGTTTATGCCGTAGAAAATGGATGAATTCACATGATTATTAGTGCAGAAGTTCTTCAAGTAAGCTTTGCAGGAATCCACCCCCCACCCCCCTTGGTTAACTTCCTGTCTTATTTAAACTACTTATTATAATCAGATGGCTCAAAACAAGTTGTTATCTCCTCAACTTCTGGGTGAGTATGTTGTATTTACATTTCCCCTTTTGTTCCAAGTATTCCGCATTTACTCTGATTAAAACAAATAGTAAAAAAGACAAAAACTAGCACCTAGACTTATGCCATGATAGAGAAGGATGGGAACACAGGGGTTATTCAATCATATTTCATTATGTCACATCTGTTCTGGCTCTGACCCAGAGGATGATCTGCCCCCTGAGGTTGCTCTCTGATACCCACAACCTGTAGAAAGTTTGATATGATCCCACAGAGCCAACTCTAACTTACCTGGAAGACAAATTCTAAATAGCTTCGGAGTCTTTAGTAGGTAGGGCCCTCAGAAAAAACTTCTGGGAAGCCTAACATCTTAATTTCCAACATTAAACTCCTGGAGAGAAAGAGAATAATTTACCTCCTACTTAGAGACTGGACCTAGCCAAAAGAGTTCATACCCTTTCAACCTTCAGAAGTTCCAAAGAGATCTAGCAATAAATGAGCTCTTACCTCTTATAAAATCTCTCGGATTACGGTCATTCCCCAGTCCACAAACTTTATCACTGAGGGATCTACCCACAGGATTAGACTTCTGCTCCACAAAGTGTGATCCTTGGAACCACAACAGTGACATCACCTGGGAGCTTGTGAGGTTGAAAGTGTGTGAACCCTGTTGCCCAGGTCCAGGCTCTGGGGAGTGGGCAGATCTTTCCCATCAGGTATTATTCTTCATGTCTTGGGCCAGATGAAGGGCCTTGGAATCTCAACCTGCAGGTTCCTGTTCTTTGCTCCCATTTACTAGAAAATAATCAAATGACATAATTATTACTAATGTCTCAGTTTTACAGATTAAGGAAACAAAAGCTTAAGAAAGTGATATACTTACAGCTTATTGCTGAGGTAGAAACATTCTATAATCAAACAGTAAAATTTTAGAGTTTACAAAAAGAGTAAAAATGTAGAGTTTAACCCAAGTTTTGATTTTTAAAAATATATAATTGAAGGAAGATTATTATAGAAAACATTATAGAGCCCATTGCTGTGTCAGCAGTTGTTCTGTGTTTACATACCATAATTCATTCTGCAAAATATGTAACCATTATGTAACCTTTTTATGGATGAGCAGACTGAAAAACAGAAAGAGAGAAAAACAGGATTACTGGAGTTGGAATGTGAGCCCAGGTGATCGGTCTCCACTCCAGTATTCTTGTCTTTCAACAATTAAAAAAAAATGTAGAATGTACTTAAGAAGACATGAACATTGGTGTTTTCAATTATTTGTAAAGCCCTAAAGGAGGTGAAAGTTTTGTAAAGGGCAGGAAGCTCAGTTTCAGAAGGGTCAGATAGAATAATGCCTGTTTGTACAGAGCTTTTCTCCAAAGGGATCAGTAATTTGCTTCATATCCCTGCCCACCTTCTGACCTAAGGCCTTTTTTTGTTGTTAATAAGGAAAAGATTAAAGGAGAGCAAGAAAAAACACATTCCTCTATTTGAATGATCAAACGAAACGGTGATTGCAGCTGCTCAGTTAAGACCTGAGCAGTCAAATGTGAACCAGCCTGAGATTAGGAGGGTTTACAGTTCTCAAGCAAATCTGTGAGAGGTGGATCAAGGCCCACTCTGAATCAGAACTGATTGTAGGTGGATGTGTAATGAGCAGATGATATGTCTTCCAAAACAGAGAAAAATGCCTTTGAAATGTAAATTGATGTTCACTGACTCCTCCAGGGCCCAGCCTTTATATGTGACTGTGTGTTCATACTCGTGTGCCTGGAAAAGGAAGAGTCTGGTGGCAGCAGGAAGATTCCAAGAATTGGGACTGGGGATGTGGCTCATTGGTAGAGCACCTGCCTAGTGCATGTGAGGCGCTGGGTTCAATCCTCAGCACCACATATGAATAGACAAAAATAAAGGTTATTGTGTCCACCTACAACTAAAAAAATATTTTAAAAAAAAAGATTCCAAGACTTTGCAAGATGTGCTGATGCGTTGGTCTGCAGTGGAATTAAGATAAACTTGACAGCTCAGCTTGATTCCATTCACTTTTATGTGTACAAGGAGAGTGCCTTGGTAACCACATGAGAGAATCCAGTGTGTGTCAGGTCTCCTACTTTCTGAACCAACTTCAGGTGTGTAATAATTAAACCAAGGAGGAAAGTTCGAGTATGGAAAAGCACTTTAAAAACTCGGCTGGGTCCTCAGTGATGGATTAGCCCTTGAATCCCGTTGATGTTTACTGTAGCACCAGAGGGAAAACACCCTATGGTGGCTTGGGGAATATCCTCACAAGGAAACTATCTCTTATTTTTCTTTGGGGGTCCTATGCTTTCTGAGGGATTGGAACTGGAGACAGAAATTTGTTCAGGGCATCTGAGGCTGAGCCTTGAGCTTACTCTAAGCTCCAGGCTATATGTTGGAGAGAGTCATATGCCAATTTTGACATATTTCCTCAGGAGTGGCTTGCGTCCGGTGGAGCTGAGTGTAGCTCTGACTCTGGTGTCCTCTCTAAAGCTGAATAAAAGCTAAGTGGAAATAAAGGGAGTAGGAAATGGATTTGTGAGTCCATGGGCTAGCTCCGCAGTATATCTTGGGGTCCTCTGGCCCTGCTGATACTCTCCAGGGCTGTGTTTTCAAGATGCCAGTGGTTCAAATAGAACTTCAGATGTTGCCCCCAAGACATGCCCAATGCTACTGAGACTGTTCAAGGCACAGGTTAGCAACTAGAGGGCTTCAGCCTTCATTTATGAAAAACAAATGACTCCCCAGAACACAGATTTTTATTTATATCACCAGTATGGTAGGTGCTTGTATAGAAAGCTCTTTGATTTTAGAGGAAGGAGTTTGGGGGGAGAGTTGGACTATGGACATTTTTGCTATGAGAGGTCCCAACAGAAGCATTTCTAGTCATTTCTAATCTATTTTTGCCTTTGTTTCTGTTATTTCTTCTTCTGAATCCTTATGAATAAGATAAAGTAGTCAACATTCTTTATTTAATACCTTCTAAGATTATTCTAATTCAGGTATCACGAAGAGCCCACACAAGGTTATTCTCAAGATCTTGATGGAAAAACAGGATAAATTCATATATACAACAAAAGCAAACACATTCTACTATCATTGGATTTAAATATGTAATACGTGATAGAACAGCATATACACAAAGTATTACCTCCTAAAATCTTTTCTCCATCTTTCTAATTCAAGGAAAATTTTTATTAAACACTTGAAAGAAAATAAAACCATAGCACCTAAACACAAGTATGTATCTAATCTAATTAAAAATTCATATATTAAACTGTTATCTTAAAAATAATTTTATTCACCAAACATTTCTTGAAGTTTGATAAAGGCCTATTTGTATAGTAATTTTTTAATCTGTTCCAGGATTTATGATATCTCATTATAGCCCATTATATTTAGCTTAGTAATTGCCAATAAGGTACTTGAAGGAGCAACATCAGAGTGAAAACCCAGGATATTCTGTATTCTAGTAAGAGGCATTTTGGTGAAAATCTTAAGGAACTGGATTGAAATCTTTTCTCTACTACTTTGTTGATACAAGTCCTTGGATATGTGATTATAATTACTAAATGTTTATCTCCTAAAAATAGGAAAGAATGGTCATTGTGAGTATATGAAGTATGCATAGAGGATGGAACATAGAGTACTTAACTCTAGTGCTTGGTTAATGATAAGCACTCAGTAAAGGTGTTTATCATTGTCATTAACATTGATATGTGTGAAGAATCCAAGAGTTTTTGCTTCAGTTTTATGTCATTTTGGCCATAATGATAGATTGTGCATTTCATTCAGATGTTATTTGATATGATTCAGTTTAGTATCATGGTGAATCAGAATGCACTTGTTTCCTTCTCTAAGCTTTGTCCGTGGACTAGATATCTGTGAAGAGCTGTTTTACCGTTTGAGTCTTCCTAGAGTGAATCAGAAGACATGGTGATGAGATCTGGACTGCCAGATCATGGCAGTTATTACAAGTAATGGAATTTCCCTCTTAGCTAACATAAGACATTCATAGCAAAATTGGAAGTAGAAATAGAGCTATTAATTTTGATGATCTCAGACAAATCTTCCACTCTAGTCAATGAAATTTCTTCCAAGGAGCCATGTCTATTTTTTTTTTCATATTTTTCTTCATATTGCAATCTCAGGTGATTCATTTTTTTTTAAATTTTGTTTTATTTATTTTTTAATTTTTTATTGTTGGTTGTTCAAAACATTACAAATTTCTTGACATATCATATTCTTATAAGCTGTTCTCCAAAAAGCTATCAAGTAAGGGTGTGGGAGCTCTTTCTTCCCTTCAGAAGAAAACACTTTCCCCTACCTTCCACTTTTTTCCAAGCCTTTCCCTTATAGGAGAAAAGAATATTCTGATTGGTCAGATAAACTGAGGAAATGTGGCGAGGTGTTCCCATTTTAAAGGGTGAAGTGGGCTGATGAGCTGGCACTCCTACCAATTCCTGAGATCTGATGTAAACTGGGCTTCTCAGTATCTCCAGCCTTAGCCAGTCTTTGGTGCTCTTTTACTCCTTGCTCTTTGCTCTAGGGCCCTTACATCTGTTGAAAGTTCCCCAGTTTCCTTCTTTTCCACACTGCAGCTTATACAGGGCTCTTTACCAGACACAGACCAGTCATGCCATATTGTGCTAGATGTTGGGAGTAAATAAAATCCTTTTTACTTCTTTTATTCTGTACTAGTGTATACATTTTTTTAAGTTGACCTTTCCTTAGATTACAAAAGTAAGATCTCACTCTCAGATTGTTGGTGATTCACCTACAGATTCACTGGATAGGTGCGGAAGATGTGAGAAGCCTCATTTAGGGATTCCAGTTTGAGTGATGGACTCCATCCAGCTTTCATTAGTTTGAGGTGTTTAATGGTCTTCACCAAGATATTAACAAAGCTGGTACTTTGTTCTTCATGGTCTTGTTTCTTTGTTGGATTCATTTCCCAATTATTTTCAAGCATAGTCATATACTGCGTAATAATATCTCATTCAGTGGCAGACCACATATATGACACATATAAGATCATAATGGAGCTTAAAAAATTCCTATTTCTGGGTGACTCTGTAAACTGTCATATTTTTGGAACAACACATTACTCAGGTGTTTGTGGTGATGGTGGTATAAACAAATCCACTGTGCTGCCAGTCATATAAAAATATATAGCACATACAATTATGTACAGTGTATTATATTTGGTAAGGATAATGACAATAACTATGTGTTTATTTACTATACTTTTAAATTATTATTTTACAGTGTACTTCTATTTATACATGAAGAATACAGTCTGTTTTTCTCACTTGTCTGTGATACTCTTCTTCTTCCCTCATTGACTGCTTCTGGCTCTTTGGATATTTGGAGGGTGAAGAATGGAGGTAAAGGAAGTAAGGCATTTATATTTAGTAGGGTGATTTGAGGTTTCAGGTATGCTGACTTTCTCCTGTGGAGAATTTTTCTGGGTTGTTCAAATTGTAGATTCCCCTGTTTGGAACTCCTCTTCAGATATCTATCCTATCACTCAGTTGGGATCACCTTGGAGATAACTTGCTCCAGGTGTACTTCTTTTCTATTTTATTTTATTTATTTATTCTAGTTTGTTATACATAATAGCAGAATGCATTTCAATTCATAGTACACATAGACAGCACAGTTTTTCATGTCTCTGATTATTCAGAAAGTATAGTCACACCATTTGTATCATCCTACATGTACTTAGGGTAATGATGTTCATCTCATTCCACCGCCTTTCCTATCCCCATGTCCCCTCCTTTCCCCACCCTCCCTTTTGCCCTATCCAAAGTTCCTCCATTCCTCCCATGCTCCCCCATGATGCCCATTATGGATCAGCATCATATATCAGAGAAAACATTTGGCCTTTGGTTTTTTTGGGATTGGCTTACTTAGCATTATATTCTCCAACTCCATCAATTTACCTGAAAATGCCATGATTTTATTGTCTTGTTAATGCTGAGTAATATTCCATTGTATGTATATATACCAAAGTTTCTTTATCCATTCACCTACTGAAGGGAATCTAGGTTGATTCCACAATTTAGGTACTGTGAATTGTGCTGCAATGAACATTGATGTGACTGCATCACTGCAGTATGCTGTTTTTAAATCCTTTGGGTATAAACCGAGGTAGTTGGGTCAAATGGTGGTTCCATTCCAAGTTCTCCAGGGATTCTCCATACTGCTTTCTGGATTGGGTACACCAATTTGCAGTCCTACCAGCAATGTATGAGAGTGTCTTTCCCCCCACATCCTCACCAACATTTATTGTTGTTTGTATTCTTGATAGCTGCCATTCTGACTGGAGTGAGATGAAATCCTAGAGTACTTTTGATTTTCATTTCTCTATTTGCTAGAAATGTTGAGCATTTTTTCATATATTTGTTGACTGATTGTGTATCATCTTCTGAGAAGTGTCTGTTCTGTTCCTTGGCCCATTTATTGATTGGGTTATTTGTTTTTTTGGTGTTAAGATTTTTGTGTTCTTTATTTATCCTAGAGGTTAGTGCTCTATTTGATGTATAGATGGTAAAATTTTGCTTCTATTCTGTAGGCTCTCTCTTCACCTCACAGGGACAAACCCACATCAATTCAGTTATCTTATACTAGACACAGGCACCAAAAACATATATTGGAGAAAAGATAGCCTCTTGAACAAATGGTGCTGGGAAAACTGGAAATCCATATGCAGCAAAATGAAATTAAGCCCCCTATCTCTTACCATGCACAAAACTCAACTCAAAGTGAATCAAGGACCTAGGAATTAGACCAGAGACCCTGAGCCTAATAGAAGAAAAAGTAGGCCCAAATCTTCATCATGTTGGGTTAGGCCCTGACTTCCTGAACAAGACTCCTTCCACTCCTAGTGGAAGAAATAAAATCAAGCATCAATAAATGAGATGGATTCAAACTGAAAAGCTTCTTCTCAGCAAAAGAAACATTCAGTGAGGTGATGATAGAGCCTACAGCTGTACTTCTTGGTGGGCTCTTCTCTCCAGCCCCTTGCTGCCAATGGAAGGGCAGCTCACTCCCATTACCATCCTATCTCTTTCCTCCTCTTGTCTTTGGGGGAAGGTCTCATGAACCTAGGCATTTCTAGGTAACTGTTGGTCACAAAACTCTGTGTTCCTCAAGTCCTAGGTTTCTGCATGGTTCTTTGAAGCTGTTTTCCTTAGCTTTGTGTACAAGAAATGGTCCCTTTCTCTGACGTTGGAAGATAAGGAACTCCAGATACGTGTTAGCCAAGGGTGTCAAGTTGATTCCCAGCATTCTAACATGCCTTCCATGAGTGATATCCCTCAGGTTATTCTGTAGAAGCACTAAGAGGGCAGGAAAAATCAAATTTAGCATCTTATTACATTCATGTATAGATATTCCATTCCATGATTCAGTGATTAGGTGTTCAATTATCCCTCTCAGACTCTTAAACTTGAATATGGCCCAATTCTCCAGTGAGCTTCACAGTTTAAACCATTATTTAGTTATTGAGAAATGTACATTCACTGGTCATGCTCATTAGTTGCATGATAGATAGTGAGAAATCAACAAGGGAAATTGCTCTTTGTCAGTGTATTGACAAGAGCTTGGGGTGTGAGTATTAGAGATGAACACACCTATAGGTTAGGCCACTAAGTAGCAGACTTTTCCCCAGCTGTACACCTGGTATAACTACTCAAAACATAAGTTCTCTGCCTTTGGCTCCAAATTAATTGTTACCTGTTTTAGGTATTTGCAGAAGAAGGTTTCCTGGGGGCATAAGAAAATGAAGATTTTAACAACTATTTAATAGATTAATAGTTGAAAATATAAAAAATTTACCAAGAACATAGTTTACTTTCACAAGATTTTTTTTCAGACCTTGCTTGAGTGGTAAAAAACAATTTATCAAACCTCTTATCAAGGGAAATTCAAATCTTGCTCCATGAACTATGCCTGAACAATCTAAGTGAGAATTGTTTAAAAACAAATATCTTTATAAATGAGCTAAGGGGATACTTGAGAAGGCATGGTATAATCAGGATTAGTTTAGAAAATTCAAGATGGGAGCCTATTCTTATTAACTGATCATTTTCTTTCAAAATGCTTTTACTTCTTAGGGGAAAAGCACTTCAATTTATATTCTAATAATTCTCAAGTTATATTGAAATTCTTTGCTTAGATCATGTCATAGAAGGATATTTAATAGGATTTATGACACTGGCCTTCTGAGTGCTCCTATAGTTTTGTGGTACAGGTAATTTGAAAAGCTTATTTACTTCTTTTTGGGAAAAATTGATAGATGTGTACAGGTTCTAGATTTGGGTTACATGAAGAAGCAAACACAAACTTTTATTTTTTCTTTCTATCCTTAGCATTTTGGAGCAGTAATGCAATTTTCAGGAGTTTTCATTTTTAAGAATGCCAAAGGTAGTATGATAAAGAAATAGAATGAAAAGTCTATTTCTAAGATCTCCAGATGGGAAGAACTTCTGGAAATTAAAATGTTCAGATTATTTCTACTTATTATAGTTTCAGACATATGGAAACTCATTGGAGAGTTTGCCAATACTGACTGGATTGTAATGCTTGCTATTGTTATTGTTGTTGGAGGCATATATGCTCTCTACATGCCAGCAATCAAAGGCTAAAGGTCAAGACAGTGAAGGGAGTTTCTTTCACTGAAAGGAGGATAGCAGGTAGATTGGCATGATATGTGTGAGAGTCTCAAAGGTGAGAAACAAAAAAAAAACAATCATTGAAGTGAGGTGTAATTTGAGGGGAAAATAGTGTTTCCTTGACAACTTTAGGATGCACGTCAATATTATCTATTATAATATAGGTCCTATGATAATAGAGGGAATTCCTCTGGGCATCTCTCCTCCATAATAAGCTTGATGCTAAACTATTTCAGTGGAGAGCAGGAGGTAGGGGCTCTCCTGCTGTTTCCTCTTGTGGCAGAGGGAAGTGGGGAGGGGTGATCCCTTCAGTGTTGGAGTGAAAACATCTGGTGGAGGCCTGTCCCAGCCATACATCTGGAGTCTTTGGTCACATTGCAGCCTTAAACTGGTGATGTTTTTTCTATGTCCATCTTGAATCAGGTCTTCCTGATTTCATGTGCCCAAAGGCATACCAACTTCATTGGCTCCCAGATTCCCTTTATAGCCTGAAGGGGTCTGATATTTTCTGCATACTCACACCACTGGTTGATGAGCACCTGCTCTTACCTTCAATTTTAAAGATTTGTTTCCTCTATGCCCAATGACCATAGACTATAGACTAGGCTGGACAAACCAGTAAACTTTACTGTCTCCTTTGGACTGAAGGATACCTTTTCCAGTGAGGTCTGAACCCCAGTCTTGGAGGGGAGAATTAATTTATTCCTATTCACTTGTCTTTAATATCTATGTTTCTGAATGTGGTGTCTGTTTTAGGTGAGCAGACCTTTCAAGCTATGGTAGTGCTAGAGATGGTCTGCAGATGGATGCTCTATGAGAGAATCCTTTGGGGCAAGCTCTCCCTGGGAGGCGGAGAGAGCTATTAGAATCTAAAAGACAATATCTGGGTAAGAGTGTTATAGGTGAGTAACAATCAAGGCAGTTATTCATTCAGTATATACTGAGTGCCTATTATGTGGTGGTTACAGTCCTGGGTACTGTCCTAGGTTCTGAAGATATAGTGTGTATGTGTGTGTATATGTGTGTGTGTGGGGGGCGGGTGGGTAGGGGTTTAAAACAGAAAAACAAAACAAAATGCCTATTTTTGTTTGTAGTTAGATCTCTTCTTCATGTTATCTTTTGCCTACCTAACACTTGAAGTCAGTGCTTCTCACTTTATACTGTTTATTTTGTTACCAATAGAATTAAGTACCTTACATGATGTGGTTACAGAGAGAGGTACTAGAATTCTCTGTGTGTTCAGGAGTTTGAAGCCCTGGGTTATGTAAAACCAGCCATTTTGAAGATATCTTTAAGTAAAAACAACGGACTTTTGAATGAACATTTCAAAGAGATTTTACTAGCTTCAAATGAATTAGGAACAGGTGAATGGAAAATTAGATTGAGGTGGTATGCAGAATTGGCTTTGAATTTCTCATTAATTAACAGTTCTCAGTGACCTGGTTGTTCTAATTACTCTGGCTGGGAAATTTGATCATTAGTGAAATGAAGCATGCAGCTATACCACTCTCTTAAGAAACTCAAATGAAATAGCTTAGTCTGTCAAAGAATCAATGCTATGATTACCTCCTGACCACAGGAGACTCAGTGGGGCTAGGCCTCACCTCTTGGATTCTTGCAATATGTTCTTGTGAGTGAATTTTACTGCATCTATTTGGAACTTTGATTTGCTGGTTATGAAAAGGAATACTCTGTCATCAGTATAGTTTTGATTACAGGACATTTTAACAGGGTCTTTTATGATAGTTGGTTGTTTATTTTGGTCCAAGTAAGCAGTAGCTTTGACTCGTCTGAGGAGAACATATTTTTACTACAAAATAATCAGTGATTTTTTTTAAGAAATATACTTATGAAAGAATATTATTTATTTATTTATTTATTTGTTTATTTTTGTAATCCAAATGACCTGAGGTAGAGGGGCTCTGATGTTCTAAACTTTTCATCTTTCTTTTCCCACACCTGCGCTTCACACTTACTGGGCAGGTTTAGAGGCAATGACTGCTCCTTGCCCTCTTTCTCTTCACCTTTCCAAAAAGACAAAGGAAGAAGTTGATTACTGGATAGAGGAATCTTCTAGCTACTATGGTATGACAGGAAACAAGGATGCAAATTTCTTTTTCTCTCCCTGCAATTCAGTATTTCTATAGATGAAACACAGCTAAAAAAAAATTACTACTTCTTTTTAGAATTTATGAAGTTTAATGCTATCTAAGGATTGGGGAAATGCTTGTAATTCTTCAAATGAAGTGATAATATTTAAAATCATGTTGAGGTTTTATGATATGCACTGTAAAACAGCAATTTCCTTGAACTGTTATTTTCATGTTTAAATTTCATGATGAGATTTAATTTAAAAATATTCATTTAAGTGATATTGTAGAGTCAGAAAATTAATATCTATGTAGCATTTAAATGAGTGAAAATATTTCAATAAAGTGGTATAAGGGGTTTGAGTTATGGAATAGTTTCATATTAAAAATTTGATTAATGAACTTCCTGTGGTTTGTTTTACTATAAGTATATTTATAATTTTAAAAACCCAAGCACATTTAAAAATAATTTTATTAAACCTTTAATCTGTGCTATTTAGAGCCAAAATTACCTATAGTAATATTTTCTCCCATTTATATCTTCCTTTTATTAGGTTCTGAGTGTAGACTTTGACATATTATGTAGACCCAATAAAGGCAGAAGCTATTATTGTCACTGTTTTAAAATGATAGTCTCCTTGGTATGTACAACTCAAAAGCACACTCTACATACAATGGCTGTGTAGAGAATAGAAGGGGCTGATTGTCCTTTTGGAAAAGCAGGACTTAAACAGTCAAGGTCAGAAGAACTCCTCTTCTGTTGAGGCAGTAGAGAATGGAGAAAAGAGGACTCATCCTGGAGACCTGGATTCTAGGGTCAGCTTTGCTACTAACCTACTGTGGTAACTCAAGAAGTCAGTTAACCTCTCCAGGCCTTGGTTTCTTCATCTATAAAGTGAAGGGAGTGAATTAGGGGCTTCTAAGTTGCTTCCAATGAGATAATATGATTCCATCTCTTTTGGGAATTTAGTTTTGGGGATTTTCTTTTGGGCATTATTAATAGCCAAGTGCAAAACTAAAATGCACATTGAAGTGATTTGCTTGACTTAGGTTTGGTGAAATTAGTAGATTCCCAAATCTGTAATTTTTGTGTATTGATGTAGAAGATCTTGCTTCCCTGGTCAGGCACTCAAGAGCAGCAGCAAATTACTCCAGGAATTGGGTGGGGAAATATGGTGATTTGGACAATTCATCTTGACTTCTAGAAAGAAGCAACTGTATTCAGGAGCTTTAAAGAGTTGCTTATAATTTTTTTTTTTTTAAGTAGAAAGTAGATATAGAAAAAAATCAAAAGAAAAATGTTTTCTTCAATACAATTCAATAAATATATTGAACTTCTATTAAAAAAGGTCTATAACCTCTTGGCTATACATTTTGAAAAAATAAGAAACAAAACTAACATCCCGATTTCAGTTAGTGGCAAAACGTGATGTGGATGGATATAAGCCATATACTTTTCTTCATTCATGCCCTGAAGTGTTAATGCTTATTTCTCCACTGAAGAAACTGCAAAGCACTTATTTTCTAAAGTGCCACCCTAGAACCCCTGGCAATAGAATATTATAAAATAGAATATTTTCTATTTTACAGATAAGAATTCTCAAGCTTGGAAGGTCAACTGACCAGCCTCATCAGTGGAGATCTACAACACACATCATACATGCAGTATGTGTGGTATGTGGGCCTGTAATGCTATTTTCACTTTGAAAAGCTCAAAATCCAAAAGCTTATTTGGTTTCAGGGATTAAAGGATTTTTGATATGTATGTGACATGGGTGAGGGCAGAGGATGACCAGAGGGGAAATGAATGAAATACAAAGGTAAATAGGACAAAGTCACTGTCCTCAAAAAGTTTCCAGACAGATCATCAGCACAATATGTTTTGTTTTATAGAAGAGATGTGATGAAATTTAAGGGAGGCAGACATGATTTCTGCTGGCATTTCAGGGCATATCACAGAAGAGGGAATGTTTGTACTGGATCTTAAAGGATGGTTGTTGTTTCTCACAGGAATAACCATTCTAAACAGAAAGCAGAGAGACATACACACTATGGCAAATTGGAGGTTTCACAGTTCCTCTGTGGCCTCATAGGATGTGGAAAGGATGGTATAGGGCTGAATGTCAGAAAACAAGACTGAAATTATTACTTAATACCGTGCATGCTGATAACCGTCTGTTGATTCACCACTTAAGTTGTGTTCTCCAGAGTTAGATGTTGAAATGAGTGTTTATGTGTAAATGCTGTGATAAGGAAGCACATCTAGGAAGATCTATAAGGGTGTGGGGCATCAGGAAAGGGAAGGGCAGGAAGCCAAGAAGGCAAGAGGATATTGTTTCTTTGGCAGTTCTGGAGTGGCTTCACCTTGATCCTGCAGAGGGCACTGGAGAGTGAAGGTAAAGCCTCCAATACTCCCATACCTGGATCTGTCAGTCACTGGGTAAGGGCAATGGGGTATAGGGTGGGCTGGTGATGTAAATTTCCAAGCACTCTAGCACTTCCACCTGGGTTCTCCAAAAACAGGCTGCAAGGGGTTAGAAGTGGGGTGGGTGAAGTATACTAAAGTGGTCAATGGAGTACCAGTGGGAAGGGGTACTGGATTCTTGCAATATTTTTTTGCAGGTGAATTTGCTGTGACAGTGTCATTCATTGACCTCTTATTTCTTCTCAGGCTTTAAACTGTGAACTTTTAATTTAATTTAATTCTATAAATTCCACAACTCTGGAAATATTTTCTATTTTACAAGTAAGAATTCTCAAGCTTGGAAAGTCAACTGATCAGCCTAGTTAATGGACTTCTTTTTTGGCCACAAGTGTAGACAGCAGAGTTCCCTAGATTCTTAGGGCTCCTCATCCACCCCAACTTTTCACCTGAGAGATTCCTATTTGTAATCTGTTTTATATACTGCAGTTTTACAAGCACTTTCTCTGAAAGAATAATGCTTAAGTTTAAAAAGTTTCCAAATTAACTGGGCATGGTGACACATGCCTGTAATCCCAGAGGCTTGGGAGGCTGAGGCAGGAGGATGGTGAGTTCAAAGCCAGCCTCAGCAAAACCAAGGTGCTAAGAAATTCAGTGAGACTGTGTCTCTAAATAAATACAAAATGGCTCAGTGGTTGAGTGCCCCTGAATTAAATACCCGGTACCAAAAAAAAAAAAAAAAGTTTCCAAACTGCCATAAATATTGAAGAGCCAATGAAAGTTTATAATATAAAAAAGTCACAATGAAACACTTCTAGATAAATGCTCTCTCATTTATATTTAGATTTTATTTCAAATTTATATATTCAATTGCTCTCCCCCAAAAGATTTTTATACTGTAATTAAGCAGAACATTTTCTCTTACCAAGTTTGGTCTGATTAAGAATATTACCAAATTATCTGTGCATGGTGATGTAAGACTGTAATCCCAGTAGCTCAGGAGGCTGAGGCAGGAGGGTCACAAATTTGAAGCCAGCCTTAGCAACCTAGTGAGGCCCTAAGTAACTCAGGGAGAACTTGTCTCAAAATAAAAATAAAATTAAAAAATGGGGCTGGCTGGGAATGTGGCTTAGTGGTTGAGCACCTCTGGGTTTAATCCCTGGTCCAAATATATATATGATTAAATCAGAACTAATGTTTATTTTGTTGGTGCTGTGTTTTGTTTTAAATTTGTATATACTTTAGAACCTTTTGGAAACCAAGTTTTCCATGGTCAATAAGTAAAAGAAATAAATTTTTAAAATATTTAATTGTTAAATGTTATGAATTATGTTTAGTTTATACAAAATTTATATAATTTCTAATCCTGTCTATTTCTGCTATCCAAAAAATTTTGAGTAGTTTTTTTAAAAACTTTTTAATAGTTGTAGGTGGACAGCATACCTTTATTTAATTAATTTATTTATTTTGTGTGGTGTTGAGGATGGAACCCAGTGCCTCACACATGCTAGACAAGCACTCTGCCACTGAGATACAGCCCCAGCCTTTTAAGTAGTTTTGAAGCAAGGCAATCAAAAGAGGTATCCCCACTAAATTTTGAGTATAGAGGTAGGGGATATAGCTTAGTGGTAGAGAGTTGTCTAACATGCATGAGGCCATATATTTGATCTGTAGCAACATGCATCTCTCTCTCTCTCTCTCTCTCTCTCTCTCTCTCTCACACACACACACACACACACACACACACACTTTTGTGGTCAGTTTTGTTTTGTAAACTCATTAACAAATAGTTATTGAGAATCTTTATATACCAGCAAGCTAACAAGACAGGCAAGATTTCTGCTGTCATGGAACTTATTTATAATCTACAATAGGAGAATAAATTGCTATGATTATATCTTACCCTGTTATTGCAAACAAAACAAAACAAAACAAATTCTAAGTTCTGGAATTTGAGAGTCTGGGGAAAAACAATTTTCTCTAGGAATTAGTCATTTTATGATATATGTTTACCTACAAAGTAAATAAATCTGGTAATTGAACTGAATAAATATTTATGGGGTATCTACTACATGCCAAACACTGTTAGGGCTGTTAAAATGTGTGGCAGTAAATTCTTTTTTTTTTAAATTTTTTATTGTTGGCTGTTCAAAACATTACATAGTTCTTGATATATCATATTTCACAATTTGATTCAAGTGGGTTATGAGCTCCCATTTTTACCCCATATACAGATTGCAGAATCACATCAGTTACACATCCATTGATTTACATATTGCCATACTAGTGTCTGTTGTATTCTGCTGCCTTTCCTATCCTGTACTATCCCCCCTCCCCTCCCCTCCCCTCCCTCCCCTCCCCTCCCCTCCCCTCCCCTCCCCTCCCCTCCCCTCCCCTCTTCTCTCTCTGCTCCCTCTACTGACATTCGTTTGTCCCCCTTATATTATTTTTCCCCTTCCCCTCACTTCCTCTTGTATGTACTTTTGTATAACTCTGAGGGTCTCCTTCCATTTCCATGCATTTCCCCTTCTCTCTCCCTTTCCCTCCCACCTCTCATCCCTGTTTAATGTTAATCTTCTTCTCATGCTCTTCGACCCTACTCTGTTCTTAGTTACTCTCCTTATATCAAAGAAGACATTTGGCATTTGTTTTTTAGGGATTGGCTGGCTTCACTTAGCATAATCTGCTCTAATGCCATCCATTTCCCTGTAAATTCTATGATTTTGTCATTTTTTAATGCAGAGTAATACTCCATTGTGTATAAATGCCACATTTTTTTATCCATTCATCCATTGAAGGGCGTCTAGGTTGGTTCCACAGTCTAGCTATTGTGAATTGTGCTGCTATGAACATCCATGTAGCAGTGTCCCTGTAGCAGGCTCTTTTTAGGTCTTTAGGGAATAGACCGAGAAGGGGAATAGCTGGGTCAAATGGTGGCTCCATTCCCAGCTTTCCAAGAAATCTCCATACTGCTTTCCAAATTGGCTGCACCAATTTGCAGTCCCACCAGCAATGTACAAGTGTACCCTTTTCCCCACATCCTCGCCAGCACTTGTTGTTGTTTGACTTCATAATGGCTGCCAATCTAACTGGAGTGAGATGGTATCTTAGGGTGGTTTTGATTTGCATTTCTCTGACTGCTAGAGATGGTGAGCATTTTTTCATGTACTTGTTGATTGATTGTATGTCCTCCTCTGAGAAGTGTCTGTTCAGGTCCTTGGCCCATTTGTTGATTGGGTTGTTTGTTCTCTTATTGTCTAATTTTTTGAGTTCTTTGTATACTCTGGATATTAGGGCTCTATCTGAAGTGTGAGGAGTAAAGATTTGTTCCCAGGATGTAGGCTCTCTATTTACCTCTCTTATTGTATCTTTTGCTGAGAAAAAACTTTTTAGTTTGAGTAAGTCCCATTTGTTGATTCTAGTTATTAACTTTTGTGCTATGGGTGTCCTATTGAGGAATTTGGAGCCCGACCCCACAGTATGTAGATCGTAGACAACTTTCTCTTGTATCAGACGCAGTGTCTCTGATTTGATATCAAGCTCCTTGATCCATTTTGAATTAACTTTTGTGCATGGCGAGAGAAAGGGATTCAGTTTCATTTTGTTGCATATGGATTTCCAGTTTTCCCAGCACCATTTGTTGAAGATGCTATCCTTCCTCCATTGCATGCTTTTAGCCCCTTTATCAAATATAAGGTAGTTGTAGTTTTGTGGATTGGTTTCTGTGTCCTCTATTCTGTACCATTGGTCCACCCGCCTGTTTTGGTACCAGTACCATGCTGTTTTTGTTACTATTGCTCTGTAGTATAGTTTGAAGTCTGGTATCGCTATACCGCCTGATTCACACTTCCTGCTTAGCATTGTTTTTGCTATTCTGGGTCTTTTGTTTTTCCATATGAATTTCATGATTGCTTTCTCTATTTCTACAAGAAATGCCGTTGGGATTTTGATTGGCATTGCATTAAACCTATAGAGAACTTTTGGTAATATCACCATTTTGATGATGTTAGTTCTGCCTATCCATGAACAGGGTATATTTTTCCATCTTCTAAGATCTTCTTCTATTTCTCTCTTTAGGGTTCTGTAGTTTGCATTGTATAAGTCTTTCACCTCTTTTGTTAGGTTGATTCCCAAGTATTTTATTTTGTTTGAAGATATTGTGAATGGAGTGGTTGTCCTCATTTCCATTTCAGAGGATTTGTCCCTGATATACAGGAATGCCTTTGATTTATGCATGTTGATTTTATATCCTGCCACTTTGCTGAATTCATTTATTAGCTCTAATAGTTTCTTTGTAGACCCTTTTGGGTCTGCTAGGTATAGAATCATGTCACCTGCAAATAGTGATAATTTAAGTTCTTCTTTTCCTATTTTGATGCCTTTAATTTCTTTCGTCTGTCTAATTGCTCTGGCCAGTGTTTCGAGAACTATGTTGAACAGAAGTGGTGAGAGAGGGCATCCCTGTCTTCTTCCAGATTTTAGAGGGAATGCCTTCAATTTTTCTCCATTCAGAATGATGCTAGCCTGAGGCTTAGCATAGATTGCTTTTACAATATTGAGGTATGTTCCTGTTATCCCTAGTTTTTCTAGAGTTTTGAACATAAAGGGATGCTGTACTTTGTCGAATGCTTTTTCCGCATCTATCGAGATGATCATATGATTCTTATTTTTAAGTCTATTGATGTGGTGAATAACATTTATTGATTTCCGTATATTGAACCAGCCTTGCATCCCAGGGATGAATCCTACTTGATCATGGTGCACAATTTTTTTGATAAGTTTTTGTATCCGAGTGGCCAGAATTTTATTGAGGATTTTTGCATCTAGGTTCATTAGAGATATTGGTCTGTAGTTTTCTTTCTTTGAAGTGTCTTTGTCTGGTTTAGGTATCAGGGTGATGTTGGCCTCGTAGAATGAATTTGGAAGTTCTCCCTCTTTTTCTATTTCCCGAAGTAGCTTGAAAAGTATTGGTATTAGTTCCTCTTTAAAGGTTTTGTAAAACTCTGCTGTATACCCATCCGGTCCTGGGCTTTTCTTAGTTGGTAGTCTTTTGATGGTTTCTTCTATTTCCTCAATTGATATTGGTCTGTTTAGGTTGTCTATATCCTCCTGACTCAATCTGGGCAGATCATATGACTTAAGAAATTTGTCTATGCCTTCACTATCTTCTAATTTATTGGAGTATAAGGATTCAAAATAATTTTTGATTATCTTCTGTATTTCTGAAGTGTCTGTTGTGATATTGCCTCTTTCATCCCGTATGTTAGTAATTTGAGTTCTCTCTCTTCTTATCTTCGCTAGCATGGCTAAGGGTCTGTCGATTTTGTTTATTTTTTCAAAGAACCAACTTTTAGTTTTGTCAATTTTTTCAATTGTTTCTTTTGTTTCGATTTCATTAATTTCAGCTCTGATTTTCATTATTTCTTGCCTTCTACTTCTTTTCCTGTTGTTTTGCTCTTCTTTTTCTAGGATTTTGAGATGAAGTATGAGATCATTTATTTGTTGTTTTTTTCTTTTTTTAAGGAATGAACTCCAAGCAATGAATTTTCCTCTTAGAACTGCTTTCAATGTGTCCCATCGATTCCGATATGTTGTGTCTGTGTTTTCATTAATCTCTAAGAATTTTTTAATTTCTTCCTTGATGTCTTCTATAACCCATTGATCGTTCAGTAACCTATTGTTCATTCTCCAAGTGATGTATTCTTTTCCCTTCCTTCTTTTATCATTGATTTTCAGTTCCATTCCATTATGATCAGATAGGATGCATGGTATTATCTCTACTCCTTTATATTGTCTAAGAGTTTCCCTGTGACATAATATATGATCTATTTTTGAGAAGGATCCATGTGGTGCTGAGAAAAAAGTGTAACTGCTTGATGTTGGGTGGTATATTCTATATATGTCAATTAAGTCTAGGTTATTAATTGTGTTATTGAGTTCTATAGTTTCCTTATTCAACTTTTGTTTGGAAGATCTGTCCAGTGGTGATAGAGGTGTGTTGAAGTCTCCCATGATTATTGTATGGTGGTCTATTAGACTCTTGAACTTGAGAAGAGTTTGTTTGATGAACATAGCTGCACCATTGTTTGGGGCATATATATTTATGATTGTTATGTCTTGTTGGTGTATGGTTCCCTTAAGCAGTATGTAGTGTCCCTCTTTATCCCTTTTGATTAACTTGGGCTTGAAATCTATTTTATTTGATATGAGTATGGAGACTCCTGCTTGTTTCCAAAGTCCATATGAGTGATATGATTTTTCCCAACCTTTAACCTTCAGCCTATGTATGTCTTTTCCTATCAAATGCGTCTCCTGTAGGCAGCATATTGTTGGGTCTTGTTTTGTGATCCATTCTACTAGCCTGTGTCTCTTGATTGGTGAGTTTAAGCCATTAACATTTAGGGTTATTATTGAGATATGGGTTGTTGTTCCAGCCATATTTGTTTATTTATGTTACTAAACATGGTTTGTTTTCCTCTTTGATTATTTTCCCCCCTTTAGTGTCCTACCTCCCACTGTTGGTTTTCATTGTTATTTACCATTTCCTCTTCCTGTAATGTTTTGCCAAGGATGTTTTGAAGAGATGGTTTTCTAGCTGCAAATTCTTTTAACTTTTGTTTATCGTGGAAGGTTTTAATTTCATCTTCCATCCTGAAGCTTAATTTCGCTGGAAACACAATTCTTGGTTGGAACCCATTTTCTTTCAGTGTTTGAAATATGTTATTCCAGGATCTTCTAGCTTTCAGAGTCTGTGTTGAAAGATCAGCTCTTATCCTGATTGGCTTACCCCTAAATGTGATCTGCTTCCTTTCTCTTGTAGCTTTTAAAATTCTCTCCTTATTCTGTATGTTGGGCATCTTCATTATAATGTGTCTAGGTGTGGGTCTCTTATGATTTTTCACATTCGGCGTCCTGTAGGCTTCTAGGATTTGGGGTTCTGTCTCATTCTTCAAGTCTGGGAAGTTTTCTCGTATTATTTCATTGAATAGATTGCTCATTCCTTTGGTTTGAAACTCTGTCCCTTCCTGTATCCCAATGACTCTTAAATTTGGTCTCTTGATGTTATCCCATATTTCTTGGATATTCTGCTCATGGTTTCTTAACAGTCTTGCTGAGCTGTCTATGTTCTTTTCAAGTTGAAATACTTTATCTTCATTGTCTGATGTTCTGTCTTCTAAGTGTTCTACTCTGCTGGTAGTATTCTCAATTGAGTTTTTAAGTTGGCTTATTGCTTCCTGCATTTCTAGGATTTCTGTTTGTTTGTTTTTTATAACCTCTATTTCCCTGTATAGTTGATCTTTTGCTTCTTGGATTTGTTTATGTAATTCATTGTTGAAGTGATCTTTCATTGTCTGATTTTGCTGTCTGATGTCTTCCTTGAGACTCCAGATCATCTGAAGCATGTATATCCTGAATTCTTTATCTGGCATTCCATCTGCTGCAGCTATTACCTCTTCTAACGTTGAGTTGACCTGCAATGCTTGTGGTCCTTTCTTTCCTTGTCTCTTCATACTGTTCGCGTTCCTTTCTACTTGGTGAAACTGTTGTGCTATTGAATTTTCCCCCTATATATTTATATTGGTCTTGTATAGTTGCAAAGTCTCCCTCGCAGGCGCGGGCGGCGGCTCTGTCCCTCTGCGGACCGCTAGGCTTGTTCTGTCGGTGGTCACAGTTCTGTCTACTTTGCAGGCGCAGGCAGCGGCACTGCCCCTCTGCAGGCCTCTGGGGCTGTACTGCCAGTGGGTCGCAGGTGCGCCTACCTTGCAGGCGCGGGGGGGGGCGGCTCTACCCTTCCTCAGGCCACTGGGCCTGTTCTGTCTCTCGGTTGCAGGTCTGGCCTGTTCTGATGGTGGTCACAGTTCCGTCTACCTTGCAGGCGCTGGGGGGAGGGGGCGGCTCTGCCTCTCAGCAGGCCGCTGCTCCTCTTCTGCCGGTGGGTCGCAGGCCCACCTACCTTGCAGGAGTGATTGGAAGCTCTGTCCCACCGCGGGCCACTGGGCCTTTTCTGTCGGTGGTCACCTGGCAGGCGCGGGGGGTGGGGGGTGGCTCTGCCCCTCAGCAGGCCGCTGGGCCTGCTCTGTGCGTGCTCTCAGTTCCCTCTACCTTGCCGGTGCAGGGGGAGGGGGCGGCTCTGCCTCTCAGCAGGTCGCTGCTCCTCTTCTGCCGGTGGGTCGCAGGCCCGCCTACCTTGCAGGAGTGATTGGAAGCTCTGTCCCGCCGCGGGCCACTGGGCCTTTTCTGACCGTGGTCACAGTTCCACCTACCTGGCAGGCGCGGGGGGTGGGGGGCGGCTCTGCCCCTCAGCAGGCCGCTGGGCCTGCTCTGTGCGTGGTCACAGTTCCCTCTACTTTGCCGGCGCAGGGGGAGGGGGCGGCTCAGCCTCTCAGCAGGCCGCTGCTCCTCTTCTGCCAGTGGGTCGCAGGCCCGCCTACCTTGCAGGAGTGATTGGAAGCTCTGTCCCGCCGCGGGCCACTGGGCCTTTTCTGACCGTGGTCACAGTTCCACCTACCTGGCAGGCGCGGGGGGTGGGGGGCGGCTCTGCCCCTCAGCAGGCTGCTGGGCCTGCTCTGTGCGTGGTCACAGTTCCCTCTACTTTGCCGGCGCAGGGGGAGGGGGCGGCTCAGCCTCTCAGCAGGCCGCTGCTCCTCTTCTGCCAGTGGGTCGCAGGCCCGCCTACCTTGCAGGAGTGATTGGAAGCTCTGTCCCACCGCGGGCCACTGGGCCTTTTCTGTCGGTGGTCACCTGGCAGGCGCGGGGGGTGGGGGATGGCTCTGCCCCTCAGCAGGCCGCTGGGCCTGCTCTGTGCGTGCTCTCAGTTCCCTCTACCTTGCCGGTGCAGGGGGAGGGGGCGGCTCTGCCTCTCAGCAGGTCGCTGCTCCTCTTCTGCCGGTGGGTCCGGCAGTAAATTCTTTTTCTCATACAGTAGGCATAGTAAACTAAAATCCTGAAGAATATATTTTTTTGTAAGTGATGATTTTTTAAAAAACCACTGGAATTTATATGGGAACCTTTAAAAAAAGATAAATACCGGTAATTCACTATAGATAGCACAATTAAGATTTTAAAATATATTATTATAGGAGAGAATTTTATTGTTAAAAATGGGGAAAAAGCACTGATTTTTCATCACCTTATTCATGAAGTTGCTTTTTTTAGGGTTCTTTCAGAAGTATTTTATTTTCTATCTCTTTGAAATGAGCATTTCCACTTTAAGAATTCAGAACATTGCTCAGCTATCTTCTATCCCATCCCCTTTCTTTAGAGAGAAGAGGGACTTTCCTGCCTCTTCCTGTGGTGTTTTATCAGTTGTATCAATATTGATGAGACAAGAGGAAATAAATGTTACTGAAAAATAAATCTCCTGTGTCTTTTGTGCAGACTGCCAGCCAGCTTCATCACCAGCAACAGCACGCTTGACTGGAAGAATCATGAGGCCCCTGCCAAGACTGCGGCACCAGTTCTACCCTGACACCCCGATGAGGAACTTGGATTTCAAACCAGCCAATAATCTGTACAGAGTGTTTTCATTGTGCACATTTGGCAGAAAGGAGCGTGGGCTTGAAGTAAATTCATAGAGTCTATTCTTCTTTTCCTACCTCTCCCACAAAAAGAAGAGTTGTGTTCTTGTTTACATTGCATACCCTTCCCTGTTCTGTCTACCTCAGGCTGTCCTGTCCTTTGTACAATGTTATGCTGAATTAATCCTTCATTCTCTTGAAATTTGGCATTGCCAATCCAAGTACACAATTTATTTTCTCTCCTCTTATTTGAGACAACAGCTTCTCAAAGTTCTACTAAGGTTTTACTTCTAAGTCATAGATCTATAGTCTCTATGAAGATTTTTATGACCAGATTCTGATTGTGATAACATTTCCCTGAATGTTTTCAGGTATATTAATTTAATTCTTCTAAATACTCAAAGGCTGTTTTTTTTTTTTTTTTCAATTCTTTGGATATATGTCTCACAGCACTGAGTACTTCCTTTTCTGTTTCCCATAGTACTGTGTGAATTCATTCAGGCACTAAAAAAAATATTCTTTCACTACCTAGTTCACATTTGACCACTCTGTAAGGCACAAATATTCCTTAAAGCATTTCTTGCTTTCCAGAATTTTACAGTCATTAAAATATATGCAACAAGATCCACTTAGAGAGATGCAGCTTATTTGTTCAGTTGTTACTGAGGACTTCTCAATTGGTTAGGAACATATTTACAGCTTCTATAATAATGGGGACTGTTGAATATTGAGCCCATGAGTGTCAGAAGTTCTGTAGAAGACATACGTAAGTGGAAAGTGCATGTTCTTTTCTTTTTCTTTCTTTCTTTCTCTCTCTCCTTGAATGGTGATGAAAGAGAGAAAGAAAATAAAAAACACAAGATGATGAATGTATTAGTGAGTTTTCTGTTACTATAATAAAATACCTTGGCTTAGTAAGGGAAAGTGGCTTATTTAGATTTAGAAATTTAAGGACATGGCATCATCATCAGTTTGGTTGTGGTGAGTATCTCATACAAGAGGTCACAAGAAAGAGAGGTTACCAGACAGGAAATGAGAAACAAATGATTCAGAGCCAGGCGGACTTTTGCAACAACTTGCTGTCTTGAGAATTAAGTTAAGAGTCTCACAAAAACTGCCTTTCATCCCTTCTGAGGGCAGAACTTCACAATGAAGTAACCAATTTCCATTGGGACCTCTACCTCTTAAAGATTCCACCGTCTCCCAACATCACCACACTGAAGATGAACGGTTAAGCATATGAGTCCTTGAAGGAGTTCCACATCAAAATCATAGTGATGAAAAACTATGAAAGAAATTGAAATCTGTTTTCTCCAGAAAAATCTGAGAGGCTGTTGCTGCTGAAATGCTTCCCATTGAGAAAAATGAAGGCAGATAATAGGCAATGTGTTATCTACTGTCTTCCAAGGTACTTACAGTGCAGAACTTGTAGTTCATTTTCACAAGAGGTATGGAGAGTGAAAATAGAAACAGGGAGAAGGGAGACATTTACAACAATAACAACTAAATCAATCAAGTGTCTCAAGTCTCAGTGGCTGCCTTGAGACCTTAGGATGTTGGGTTGCTGGACTTAGAAGCAACAAAGCTCAAAGGTTTTATCTACCAGCAGACAAAACCTTACCCTGTTCCCTCAGTTCCCATGTATTCTCTTCCCATTACAAATTGGCTTCTGCTCCTGCTATTTCACAGAAATTGTTCTTCATAAATTCCACAATGGCATCCTAATTACCAAATTGTGCTGCTCTGTTGAATTTGATTGTTCTAATATCTGTTTTATTCCAACAGTTCGTTTTAAAACTTGAATTCTCTGTTTCTAGTGTGCTCTCTTTCTCCTTTGGATCCTTAATCCTTTTTGTATCTCTGCATATCTATTCATAGCCAGTATCTCTGTTCCATCTATGTGATCTCCTAAGCTTAACTTACCTCTGTCCTCATGGTTTAAGGATTACCTACATGCTTGATCCTGACAAGTCTCTTTCTTGTGTCTACATTCTTCACTCAGTCCCTTCAATTCTGTATCTTAAATGCCCTTAAAAAACACAGCATAGTCCAAGCAGAAGTCTTCATTTCCCCCTACAAAATTGATCCTTTTCCAATCTTGATGTCAAGATCGACTTATCACCACCCACTTAGTTCTTCTAACCAAAACTTTGGAGCAATTGTTGAGACTCTTTTCTCTTTCACCTACCATAACCAATTGATTTCTAAGTATTTTTCAAAGGTGTCTCTATATCTCTGTTTCCATTACCCTTTCCTTTGCGTAAATGCTGATAATGTCTAAGTGATCTCTGGACACTTGTTCTTCATTTCCCTTCAACTCCATTTTCTAAATAGCTAATAGGCTAAAACCTTCAGACATAAATCTAATGTTCACTACCCTTATTAAAACCTTCAATATTATTTAATTTTCTAACTGTTGGTTTCCTTTCAGGAGAAATGATCATCCTCTACCTACTTCCAGTTACATGATTTCTCCAATTAGCATCTGCAAAGTATGCATGGCTGACTGTGTGATGCTACACCTCTATGCCTATGCTCTTCAAAAAAGGACTTCACTCCTTTACCTCCTTTTCTGATATCTACTTGTTATTTCTACTAAGAACTGTCTCAAAAGTTTTGATGATCATGATCATTTGGAATTCTTGGGTAACTTAAAAAATATAAAGATGTCATCAGACATTTTAAAGCAGATTCTATAAGAAGATTACAGGATTCACAGGATGTTTCATCTTTCCAATATTTCAGTGAAGTTGAATTCTTTCCTGGTTTTACCCCAATGGCTACCTTCTCCTTATAATCTTATAATCTTATAATCTCTTAAGAGAGATTTTTTTGTTATTATCTTTTCTAAGACCTTGTCTCATTTCTATTTCAAATTGACCATGGGCCAAATTTTATGGTGCCTTCAGGCCAGAAGCTTTTAATTACTTAGATTCTAAACTACTTAAATTTTATATACTGAAAATGTAAAGTCTTACTCTTATAATATTATTGTCAGTCACAGAAAGCTGAGATTGTAAAAATACCTTTGTACCCAAAACATCCATGAATTGAAAATGGAGGAAACATGGAACCCTCCATTTACACTGTTCTGCTAAAAGATCTCTGGAAAGAGGCTAGGGTATGGGTGTGTCTTTGCCTGTTTTTAAAATATCTGAGACCAGATAATTTTTTAAAAACAGAAGTTTGGTTTTCACAGTCTAGGAATTCCAGAATCAAGGGGCTAGCAGGTTGAATGTCTGGTGAAGCCCTGCTGCATCAATGGTGTCTTTTTGAAGTAGCATCCTCATATGGCAGAAGGTTGGGGGTCAGAAATGGGACAGTGCTGTGTCCTCACAGGACAGAACAGTGAAAGAGCAAAAAAGAGCTTAATGTATGAAGACAACCTTAGGCTAATGACTTCCTACTTATTTAATTTGACATTACTATTCATTCTCAAGAATTCAGTTTGTGAGTCAATGCCTCTGGGAGAATTTTCTTGGATTTCCAGACTAGTTTTTCTTTACCAATTCTCAGTTCACCTAGTATTTTATGAAATTGTACTTCAAACATTGAGTTGCATGTCTTTCTTTATTTCTACTGCCATGGGCTCCTTGAGGGCAGGAACTGTGTCATAATTATTTCAGTTGCCTGCAAATTGAGTACAACACCTAGTATGTGCTTAATAAAAGGTTTATAAAATTAATAAACAAGTTGATAATGGTTATAATGAAGTTTAGGTTTTAAGGAATCTAATAATTCTCAATGTTTACACAGAAATCAATTCTCTCTCTCTCTCTCTCTCTATATATATATATATATATATATGTATGTATGTATATATATATATATATATATATAATTTATGTAATCAAGTATTTACATTTTGATATTTATATATAAAAATCAATATTTGTTATAATGAAGTTTAAGTTTTAAAAAATAATAATTCTCAATTTTTTCATAGAAATAAATGAACTATCTTTAGAAAAATGTGTGCCAGTGAGCTGACCTGAAATCATGGGTACAGTTGGCCTCAAGAAGTAAGACTGAAAATCAATACCTCATGAACTGGAACAAAAGTCAGCTAAGGAAACGACAGACCATCTCCCCAAGGAGAGAAGCACATGACAGAAACCTGACTGAACCTGTTATATCTGAAAGAAGGTGAAACCAGGTAACCAAGGAGATGGAGTGAAAATGAAATGCAGACGTGGTAAGTCTTAGTGCATGTCATGGCAGTGTACTTCTAACTGTTCCACAGGAGTGGTCCCTCAGCCAGAAACAAACCTTCTAGGGACAAGTGGCCGGGGTGTCCTTTTTGTAGATGTGGTTGTTTCAAGCTGTCAGTCTGATGCCATTATACAGGGTATCACATGGGAGAGGTGTTTCACATGGAGGAAATGTCATGAATGGAGAAAGCAGGTCAGCAAGTGATCCATCCTGTCAGGAACATGGTTGAGACAAGTACAAGGCTAGTACTAATGGTCAAGAGATGTGCTGAGAATTATATATTGGTCTAAGGTATTTGGTTCCTATCATTTAGGCTATACAGACTATTGGCAATAACTAATGCAGGGATTAGAGTCAAAGTGTGAGAAGACCAAATTTTTGGTTTTATACAGAATAAAATAAAAAATGGAATTAGGGATACCTATTAGAGATTTTTATCATGACAAGTGACTCAGGAGGTTGAGGTAGAAGGATGGCCAGTTTGAGACCAGCCTCAGCAACTTAGCAAGACACTGTCTCAAAAGAAAAAGGAAACAACAAAGAGGACTGGGAATGTAGCTCTGTGGTAAAAATGCCCCTGGTTCAATCCCCAGTAATTACAAAGAAAAGACTAATGATTAAGTGATTAAGGTTTAAATTGAACAGTGGACAAGAAAAAGTGCTGAGTATATCTATAATACAAAATGAACATCAGACAAAAAAATACAAAATACTTTTAGCATCAACAAATGACAACGAATCTTTAACATTTCTCAACTGTCTCAACTTAACTTTGGATCAATAGAATGCCTATCAATGATGTCTCTGAAACCATGAAGCACTATTTAATTTTTTTTCTTATTGTAGTGGATATACATAACATGAAATTTACCACTTTAGCCATTTTTAAGGGTCCAATTTATTGGTATGGAATACCTCCACAATGTTGTATAACCATCTCCAGAACTTTTTCATCATTCTATACTGAAACTGTATCCATTAAGTGTTAACTCTCAGTTCCCCCCTCTCCCAGTGGGGTTATTTCTATTGTGCTTATTTCTATAAATTTCTTTGTTCTAGAAAGCTCACTTAAGTGGAAACATACACTGTTTCCCTTTTTGTCTGGCTTATTTTATGTAGCCTAATGTTCCCAAGGTTCCCTCAAGTGTCAAAACTCCATTCCTCTTTATTCTGTTGTATGTGTATGCTATATTTTCTTTATCCATTCATTTGGGTTGTTTTTACCTTTTTACTACTGTGAATAAGGCTGCTCTAAACACTGGTACACAAGTGTTTGAATCCCTGGTTTTTTAATTCTTCTGGATGTATACCTAGAAGCTTCAAGGGCAGTATTGCAGCATCCCCTTTGCTGTGGTCCTGTGTAGGATGAAATGCCAGATATGTACACTATGCCATGGAGTCCTGTGTTATTCTTCTTTCTGGTTACAACAAGGTTAATCATCAGATCCTTTGTTCTGAGAAGTGACAATGCCTTGAGCTTCAAGGACATGTTTTCTGTTGCTTAAAATTCAGGAGAACGAGTTGTAATTTTTCCCTTACTCAGGAGAATGCAGGCGTTTTCAGAGGTCCTCCTCCAGCAGTGCATAAACATGGAAATACAGGAAAGCTGTGGGATATGGGGACTGACCTCCTGGTGTGAGAGTTCAAAGAGAATTAGATGAAAAGTCACATTTTCTTGAGGGCTTTCCTTAGTTAATAGCACCTAGAACTGACACTGAACCTGCTGCCTGTGAGGCACAGTGCTGAGGCTGAAAGGCAGTAAAGCTGCATATCAAACACCTCTGCCTTCTGAATCACGACATAACTCTGTGAGTAATAGTCATGTGTAATGGGATCATGCCATTTGCTAGGGACCTTTCTAAATTCCTTACAGGTAATGTGTGGGGCACATTGTAGGGGATAAGCATCTCTTTTTCAGAACGAATTGCCTTCTTGTGGTACTACACCAATCATCAGCAGTGGTTTCTGTGGCAAGTCTATAAAACAGACAGAATTAGCCAGAACCCTGTCTAGCAATCAGGACCTGGGGAGCACACTCCAGCTCAGATGTAATTCAATCAGCATTCCTTTTGGGCATGTAGCATCTGTGAAAAGTCAATTCTGAGTAAGGATGAAGTAAACCTAGGCTTTGGTAGGTTTTGAGTGTTTTAAAATACTAAGCCATGGAGAAAACTGAAGTCAATATTGATTAAGAAGCATGGAGTTTATAAAGTATGATTTGACAGGTTCGAGCAGTCCTCAATTTGCACTCTGGGGTCTTGTACAGATTTCAAACAAGTTTTAAAGGCTAAAACCACAAGTGGGGAGGGATATTACACCAGTGGTTTGTCAAAAATTTAGACTGGTGCAGGCAGGGGAGCAAGACGTTATGTAGGAAAAGGAAAAGGATTGGGTAACTTATAGAATAAACAGAGCAGTTTTTGGAAAAGGAGGGGGAAAGAACAAGAACAAAATCTTGGACTAGGAGAGAAGTTAGGGGGCAGATGACCCTGGTGGCTACCTGCAGAACTGGGATATTCCTCTTTAATGAAAACTATAGATCTCATTATATAAGCTGCAGGATGTAGCCACTTTTGGTTTGGTTGGGTTTCAGCCTATGCTGGGAAAGGAATGTTCATCTGCATAGGATGAAAAGTTCTCTGAGGTAGAAGTGGCCAGAGCCAAGTCTCTTATGTTTTCTTGGCCTATATTTTGTATGTGCCTTAATCTGCTTTGTCCTTTGATTTTAATTTCTTCCACAAAAGAATATTTTGAGTATTAACACTCTTTTCTGAAGCTAAGATAGGGAAATAAATATTAAAGGTAAGGATATTTGTCAAAAGTAATTTCTCAATTATAGACTTCCTGAACAAAAGAATATTTTAACTCTTTATTTTTATAAGGTGTTACTGAAAAGTAACTTTGGTAACTCTTGCCTGTTTCGTTTATGCCCACCATTTCATTAACTCTATTTTTGAAAAGAAAGTTTAACTCCTAAATCCCTGGGAGATGTAGCAAAGTGACTTGAATTTATATCAAGTTATGATATAAGTAAGGTCTGGTATGTCGGAAAGTCTTTGGAAGCAAATACCTAGGATACTGGGAATTAAAACACTTCACTTTAAAATGGTCCAGGGCTAACCTTGGGTGCATGTGAGTATCAATTTATCTGACATCAGTGATTTTTATGGTAAGCTTTCAGGACGTGAACATATTGGAAAATTTGAGAAAAGAAAGCTTTTTATCATCCAAGCCTCCTTTTTGCAGCATGTCTGTGTGTGCTGTTCGCAGAGCATGTTGCTAAGCAAGGGGACAGAGGTGCAAGTCCAGGATCGGGTTTTGCAAATTTGTCCCTAAGGAGCATCATTCAGGCAGAATTTCATAGAGTCCATCCAGCCTTAAATTAGGAGATACTGGCCCTTAGGACTTAATATTGCTGCATTTCCAATGCTCTCCATTTAACAGTTCCCCTAGGGAAGCAAGAATTGTTGTCATGAGGAGTTGCTGGTTTGGTAACTCTCTTTCCTGCCACTATCATTCTTTATTTCACACCCACCAATTTAGGGTGAGGAAGAAATGTGGATCTTAACATTTATGAGCCTTGTCTTGGGCTTGGCATGGATTTTTAAAAGGCAAAGAATTTTGGGAGTCCCTTACCCCTATGTGAAAGTAATATTCAAAATGACTGAAAAGGGATTAGAGTTTGTGCAGACTTTCATAGGGAGTGGTATTTTGCTTGATTCTATTTTTCTTTTTAAATTGTAATAATAATAGTAC
The DNA here is from genome assembly GCF_021218885.2 of Marmota monax. Classification (NCBI taxonomy): domain Eukaryota; kingdom Metazoa; phylum Chordata; class Mammalia; order Rodentia; family Sciuridae; genus Marmota; species Marmota monax. Next base: position 3,029,086 of record NW_026695208.1, on the reverse strand, counting down.
TTCAATACATTTGAGGTTTTCCTATGATCAGACAAGGCACTACTCAGCTTATTGGAGCTTGAAAACTGCATTTATGGACTTATTGTCAAGCCAAAGCAGGAGTTCCTCATACAAAAGCTCTGAATGGTTTTTCTTTTTTCTTTTCTTGGGTAGAGGGTGGGGTAAGGAAATGAGACATCATTTTGAAGGCTCCTCTCCATTTTTCTAACTTTTTTTTTTAACAAGGAAAGTAGGATATAGACAGAGCAATTGGAAACTTCCATGAAAGAATTTAACTTACTTGCATTTTTATTAGACTGTTATTAATTTGTGAAGTGCATTTCTGTATAAATTTTAAAATTTATTTTCTGAGTCTTTTAGTTCAGAATGTAATTCTGAATATTTTCCTTTAGAACATTATAAAAGTAAAGGAATTTGAGCTTGTATCCAGAAGGTGCTTAGAAAAATAATTTTTGAGTTATAGCAAGAAAATATTAGCTGGGGTTCAGAATGACAGACAAACACTTGGTTCTGGGAGAAGAACTCGGTCATCTGCAACTGATTTTAGAGTCTCTGAAAGAGATGGGTCATTTTAATGAAACTCTCAGAATGTATGTGAAGTGCAGCAGGAAAATGGCACAAAATAAAAATGGCCATCATGTGTTTGTTTCTCTCAAACCTGTAAAAATACATTCAGAAATTCCTTAACCAGTCCCAATTCTGGTCTAAATTGAATGTGGGTAGAATAGGTGGTGTGTCTCCATATTCTTGCTGAAAATTCTAGAATCAATTTTGATTGATTACCTACTATAAAAATAATTAATATTACAGTATACATCTATGCTTGGAAATGTCTAGCTAGTTATGAATGAGCTGCTGGAGCATTAGAGCCATTAATGTAATAAATATGCTAACCATTGTATCTCCAGTCCTAGAATGGTTCCTGGCACTTGATAAATATTCTTTAAGAGAATTAATTAAATGATCAGATTAAAGCAACTCCATCTTTCATTTATATATATAAGTTTAATCTCTGCTATGGTTTGAAAGCTTATATCCACTCTGAAATTCATGTTAAAACTTAATCCCCAATGTAATGGTAATAAGGACTGAGGCCTTCAGGAAGTGATTAGGTGGTGAGTCCCTGAACTCATGGATGAGATTAGTACTTATAAAAGAGCATGAGGGGGTAAGTTCAGCCCTTTTCCCTTTCTGCCAAGTGAGGACAGTGTCCAAGGTACCATCTTAGAAATAAAGACAGGACCCTAGTCAGAGACTGAATTTACTAGCACCTTGATCTTATACCTCTAAGTTTCTCAAATCATGAGAACTACATTCCTGTTCTTTATAAGTGTCCCTTTGATGTTTTGTTATAGCATCAGAATAGACAAGAAAATCTCCCTAGTAATAAAAATGAAAATTTTCTCAGGGTATCTGGGGAGTTCAGGGCATCTAGAAATTCACATGAGGACATTCAAAGGGAGGGAGAAACCCACAGAGAGATTATGAGGTTGGAGGATTAATAGAGCCAGAAAATAAAACTGCCCTGGAGTTATAAAGTTATTTTAAAAATCCTATACAAGTAACTGTTTGGGCAGAAAATAGGTTGGTGCAGAAGTTCTTAAACTTTCTTTGTTCCCAACACCCTTAGTGTCTCAGTGATTTTTTTCACAGCTCCCCTAATCCAAAACAAACAACAAAAGTAAACAGTTTTTCATTTGTTAAGTTGTTAATTCTAAACAACTTAATAAATATTTAATTACTAACAAGTTGGTAGCCATTGATATAAAAATTACAAAGTAATTAAAAGAAAAACAGATTTTTATTTTATTCTGAAATAGCCATAATTACTTGGAGTATGTCATAATTTCTAAAGCTTTGATATCTCTGTCAACATAATTTTTCATTTCACACTATCCTTCATATGGCACTTGATTTTTACTCTAGCAATCATGGAAAACCATTTTAGGAAAATATGATGTTTCAAAAGGAACATAGCCATCTAATGTTTAAGTAGTTGTACATCATGTGACAATTTCAGGGATTGTTGCATTTTTCTAAAAAAAATTAAAACATTCTGCTGTGCCCTGCGAGTTCATTGCAGTATCTCAGAGTCCCTTGGGCAACAATTTGTGAATTATGAGGTTATAGAGTTGAAGGAGATACACAATGAAAATAATAAAGTCAACTGCTGATTCATGAAATACACCATCAAAATAAAACAAACTGCATGTATTCTTGACTCAGTAAGAAAGATCAACCTCTTAATGAAGCTTTAGTAAACTTTCAGAAGTGGGGGCAGAAATCAGGACATTTATTATGATGCTTTAGGGTCTGGTGTAAGACAGGCCTTTCAATGCAGAGAACTTAATAGGAAAGGACAATCTGTGACATAAAAGTACAGAATCAGTGGATGCACCGAGCAAGGCACAGATTTTGAGCAAATGTAGAAGATTAAGTTGTTGCTTGGTAATTCTAGTTAGGTGACCCACTCTCCTGAGAAAGGAGGTAAGGAGGCTAGTCAAAAGTTTGGATATATGGATTTAGTGAAAGTTCCTGAAAACAAACAATAATATAGAGTTATTTGCAGTTTTATCTTAGGTGAGAGTTTTTTGGAAGAGTAAAATCTTGTTAATATTAACATTGGGTTGTATGGTTTTGGTCCTCAATAATAATGATTAAAAAAAAAAAAACCCTCACCAGCTACATATATTAAGACATTTTCTTGCCAGCCATGGTTCTAAGTATTCTGGAGTCATCCTATTTTTAAATATTCTCAGAATTTATAATTTAATAAGACACAGGAAGAGTGGTTAATGAAACTTTCTTGTGGTCAAGGAGAGAGGACAGGCCTAAGAATGTGCATTTTTTTAAACTAAAAGGCATAGTAAGTATGAGGTATGATTAGTAATTCATGGATGAAATATTATTTATTGTCAAAGTGTTCTTTGAGCATTCACTGTTCCTGCTGCTACTGTCAGTGGGCCTGTGACACAGACTGGTATCAGGGTGTTTCTGGATGGACTACGCTTTGGATCCAGCTTCTTGTGGCTTTCCTGTTTACTCATTCTGGTTCTTCATGACCAACTGTCCTTGGAGCTGATCTCATGCCTACACTGCTGCTGGCTGTGAGAGAACTCCTCAAGGGCAGCAAAGCCATTGCACATGGAGAACTGGACTTCATCTGGACAGCACAGGGTGTACTGCACCATCTCATATTTTATGGTATGATTATTGCTTACTTATGATCCATGTTACAGATAGGACTTCATTCTGAAAAATTAATTCTAAGAGTATGACTCCCCCTTAGAAAACATCCTTGCTACCTTAAAAAATATTTTACTTTCCCTAGCTGTTTTATATAATGAAAGAACTAAAGATTTTGATACAGGAATTATTGGGTTGAGTTAAATTTCTTCCATTTCCTAGGTGTGTTACCTTAAGCAAATTACCTAATGTCTCTGAACTTAAAATCCTTCTTAGTGATTTAAGGAGTACGTCATAGGGTTGTTGTGAAGTTTAAAAAGGTTAAACTACATTTAAGATACTTAATACAATATTCTACAAATGTTTATTATTGTTGTTTTTTTATGTGGTTTTGTGAAAATATATATAGTCAATTAGTACATAGTCCTGTAGTCCTACTTCATGTTTATTTTTTGAAGTAAATGAGTTCACATGAATCATTCCCTAAATCTAGGGATGTTGTAATATGAACCCCAGGCAACTCATTTACAATGGACTAAACATTTCTAAGCATAAATGCACACTGGATTGGTAATTGTTTTTCCAAGCTACGTTTTGAGTTAGTAATCTAATTTTCATGGGGGCTCTTAACTGTAGGATTCATATTATATGTTTCGGCTTAAACACTTGCCTACAGACACACTTGCTCTGTTTCATCTTTGCCCACAGACAAATGTGTCTTTAGAAAGCTCCCTTACTCCAAGGGCAAAGCTCAAGGGGACATTCTCCAGGACCAGATGTTCTCTATGGAGTGAGTCATACTCTTTGAAAGCCTCCCCTCCTGAGCTACAGCTTTCATTTACATAAAACATAATTTCTGAAAGTAAAGGAGAAGGTGAAAAAAAATCAAGAAAAGCCATCAACTTTTGTCCTTTTAAATGTCTAAACTCTGGAATGTTCCCCAAAGGCTCCTGTGGGGAGATTAGTCCCCAGCTGCCCTTGGACATTTTAGGAGCTGAAAACCTGCATGGAGAAAATAGGCAGGGAGTATTCTTGAAGACTGTGTCTTGTCTGTGGTTTCTTTTTCTTTCTCTGTTTTCCTGGATGCCATGAGATGGGCAGCTTTGCTCCTCTATGTGCTACCTACAGTGATACTCTGCCTCATCATGGTCCCATAAACAATGGAGCCATTCTTGTCCCTGGAACCATGAACCAAAACAAGTCTTTCTTCCTTTAAGTTGGCTTTTTCAGGTATTTTGTCACGATGAGGGAAAGCTAAACTTTCCCTCATTTAGACTAAAACAACTGAATTTCTTAAGCTTTTTAAAGTTCAACTTGTCATTACCATTTTTCAAATCAAAACATAATTCCTTAGTTTATCCTGTGGATTTTTGCCATGGACTGAAGATGTAGAATATTTAATTTACTAATTAAGAGTTTGTTTCTGAGTGTTTTTCTTATTAAATATGAAAAGGCACCTAATTATAGTGTGATCTGACCCTCTATTCAATACTAATTATATTTATGTGATAGCTGTCAAGTGTGCATTTAAATCAATAAAATAATCATGCATTTGTGTATAGTGATTTATTTTGCTTTATTAAGACAGAGGCTTAACTAGGGCATAGGATTTTTCCATGGAACAAGGGGTAGAGGGTAGGGGGAATTTTGTGACAGGAGGTAGACCTGAAGTTCACCAGACAGATTTTCTTAGCATGTTCCTCTCTGTCCTGATACAAGGGGCCATTTCAACAAATATTCATTGTCCATTTCTTATTAAATAACAACTTTCTGTACTCTAAATAAACATTCCTATTATGGCTTCATCAAAGTGGGATCTTTTGACCTAGAAGTGCAGGTCAGGTAACAGAGAAGCAGCCACCACTACTTGACCTTTTCTGCTCTTTGATCCAATTTCAAATTCCCTAGAAAGAGATTCTCAATGGCTCAGCCCTGTCTCTTCATTAGTAATTCAGTTTACAGTGAACTAATAGTCCTCTGTAAACTGACCAGTAGGATAGCCATAGAGCAAGGGCCTGAAGTACAAATGTGACTTCAGAGGTGGGTGGTATCAGCCCTCAGAAAAAAAGGGATTGGGCAGGATTTTTGCTAACTGACAGCAACATGAAAAGATTTTAATTATACAAATACTACACTGTTATCACAGATATTTTATGAAGCAAAAACTCGAGATTGATAAAAATCTGAGTTTGGTAGGTATCTTTAGTTTCATGTAATGACCAAATTTATAAACATAGTGCTAGCCAATCCATTATAATACTTGGAATTATTATTTAAGGGGATTCTACGGCTGAATCTCTTTAAAAACATAACTTTAATCAGCATACCTTTATGGCATGTTCCTTTAAATGTAATGATTTTACTTACATATTTCCTATGATAGATTGGCATAACTGTTCATGGAGAGTTGATTTACTTGATTTTATTGGAATAGGTACTTTATAGATTTACGGTTCTTTAACCCATGGTGCTGTATTGGTCATATATTTTGGTTCTTATTCCTCTCTTCAGTCTGTATCTGCTTATTCTATACTGTCTGTATCTGCTTAATATATATAGTCTGTTTGCAGAATCATTAGTTTAAATCTAAAATAAGCATAGATTTTATGCAGGCTTCTATGTGTTAGTGCTATGGAATTTTCCTGTGTCCCAAAGGGCCCTGGGCATCCTATCTTTAATGCATCTCATGAGTATGGACAGGGTGGTGGTTAATGATTCCAAAAGCACTGTGGTGAGGGAGAGGCAGGTAGAGATAGAGAGGTAGAGATAGATAGAGGTAGAGAGGGAGGCGAGGGCAGTAGGGAGATGAATCTGAGGAATGCAAACTGAGAACTTTAAGAGACAGAATGAAAATTTGAATAAATTATTTTCTCTTGGGCAGATAGGAATGAAATTAAAGCTTAGGAACAAAGTTTAAAGCCTTAGCTTGCAAAATATCCACACACTCTCAAAACCTTTCATGTTGCTCAGGATTTCTGCATTGTCTCTTCAGGACCATGAGTACAAACAAACAAATCACAAATTTACTCAGAAGCAATTGAGAAAAAATTTTTTGTAACAACTTCACTGCATGCCAGGAAAATAATTTCAGAAGGAAAATGACAATTATTTTGCCATATATTGCCACTAAAATTTTCTTGCCAGTCTGTTTCATGACTGTCTTGTCCTGTGGTTCATATTGAATAAAAAAAAAATCAGTTCTTCAGAATACTATACCAGGTATCATATTTTCACCAATAAAATTTTTACTGAGGAAACATTTTTTTAGATAAAATGATTATTCCATTTTACTGTATTATTTTTACCACTACTTTGACAAAAAGGCGAAAATGGGTGAAATTAGTTGCTACCATGTAAAATTGAAAGCAAAAGGCCTGAGGCCCACTGTTTTTCCATATGTTCATATTAAAATATATTATGTTATCTGTTGATATAATTTAGCATATGAGAATTTACTATTAGTTATATGTTTCTTAAATACATTTCAAAAGTAAGATGCTTGACAGACAATGATACCTACACTATGCCAGCCCCACCGGAGGGGCAGAGTCCATTAGTGACTAATTCCTTGGCTTCAGCCAAATAATCTGGGCAAATTCTGAAGTCCTTTCATTCTGTCCATTCTCAGCTGTCCTCCTATGTTTGCTTCCTTTTATTGCAAAGGAAACAAGTAGAGTATGTTCAAGTCTCCATGTGATCTGCATACCACATCTAATGCTCTCCTTAAGTCTACCTCACCATCATAGGTACAGGGAAATCGCACCTGCTAGATTGCAGATTTTGCCCCAGATCATACATTGAATTCCATTTCTTAAAGAAACAAAACTTGAGAAGTTTATGTGAGTAAATGTGAGTCAGCAGCTAAACAATTATTTGGAGTACTCTAAAATTCTGTTTCTTTTCCTTATTCAGGGGGAAGGACAGTGAAGATATTAATAAACAATGGTCAATGTTATTTTATTCAGAGGGTTTTAAAATTGCACTTTATTTGTCTTCTCTTTCAATCTGGCTGAACTGGCAGACTTGGTATTCAATTTTCTGAGCCGAAGTATGTGACACACAAGATATTTCCTAGCAAAGAGAGAGATGGGGATTTGGCTAAAGAGCATTTATAACTATGGATGCAAAGTAAAACTGAATGAATGGTTTTGAGTGTTAAAAATTCTGTTGGCTTCCCTGTGACTAAATTGTTCATCCATTTTTTTCCTTTCATAGTATAGGTTTTTAGTAGCTCATTTATGTACAGTGTGAATGAAGCTAGCTATAGTGTACTTACTTGTGAAGAAGAGATTGGCCTGTTTAAATGAGTATTCCATCCACTATGTACTATTCCAAGAATTTTAATCTATGACTCAAGATTGTTTAAGTAGTCTATTTTTTCTATACTGTGTGGCCCCTGGCAAATAATTTTCTCACTAAATTCCTATATTATAAAATAAGATTATTATCATCTATTTATTTCAGTTGGTAATACTCATAAAAGTCTTAGAAAAGTGTCTAGGTCATTGCAAGGATTTAAACAGTGCTACTTATTCTCCTCTTCCTCACGCTTTGTATTAGGCTGTTTGAACTGATGAGCTTCTTAAGGGTAGAGAATACATCACTTTTTATTTGTATTCTAGGACATAGCACAGGAACATGAGCAAACACTTAGCAAAGCTTTAGTGGAAATAATACAAGCAAGGATCTCAAGCAAGAGCTAATGTGAGATTTATATAAGGGACTTTTTAATCCATGATGGTGACAACTTGGATTACTAGTAAAATGAGTTTGCATTCCATTAGCAGAAGCTAATGGGTTTTGGGGTAACAGTCCAAAAATATGCTTAATTTCAAGGAGAAAACATCTAGAGATCAGGAATTTATATTTCATAAATATCTCCAATTCCTTTTTCATTTCCATCTCCAAAGAAAGTTATATTATAGATTTGAAGAGTATGAAAGCTTTTGCTTTACTTGGGTTAAGAACTATGCTGCAAAGATGCTGCAAAGTAATTTTTATTTAAGGTATAAAATTTGGGATGCTTGCATGATTTCTTTTGACACATTGAAAATGGCACAAAAGCCAAACATAAATCTGTTTTGGAATGAGTCAGGGCACAAATAAATAGTGAAATGGGCTTGAATTTAAACAGCTCAAAGGCAAGCATGCTGTTGGCAATCATCTGGCCCATATGGTCCTATTACAGCAACGAGTGTGATAATAATTACAAAATGTCACTAGAATTCTATATAACTTAATACAGAGGCAAAAAAAAATTCACAAAAACACAACAATCAAGAAACAAACAAAAAAGCATGTCTTTTTCTACTGTGTTGATATAGCTTTTGTCTTTTATTGAAAAAGAATCTACTCTCTTTGGGGGGTATTTGTTAGAAATATGAGCACATTTTCTTAAAATTGATATTTGTATATTAGATTTTAAATGCAGCTTCAATGATAATAACCTGGATTCCAGTAATGATGCATTCTGGTGCCTCTCATCCCAACCTTGACCAACAACACAGGCTATGGAAATTCACAACAAAACAAAACGCTGTTTCTTGAATTTTATGCTCCTAGAACTTCTTTTTTTAACATCTGATACCAATCACTAAATTCATAGATATTTTAATTGTACCGTGGCCCATGTTATTTTTTGAATAGTTTGTGACTCTGTCAGAAGTCTTATTTATGTAGTGGTTGGTAACTCAAGAATATTTTCAATATTTTTCTGTTATTAAAATTAATAATACTTAGCTTATCAGGATGATGCATTATAAATGTACAGTCAGATGTCAATGAAGAGACTAATAATATTTAATTATAAATAGAAATCAATCTCAACATGAATTAATAAGCTGTAAGAAATTGATTTTTCATTTCTTTTGCTACTTCATTAAACACATTAATGCTGTAAATGAAAAGCTATTTCATGTTCCTTAATATCTGGTTGAATCATTTGCCAAGACAGGTCACATTAAAAAAATCCTTTGGGATCTTCACTAGTCTTGTTTTAATATCATTTTAGACAGACTTATTATTTTAAATGCTGACTTTTTTTCTTTCTATAGTCTAGTACTGCCTTAATAATTCAATGTCCTTTGAGCAGCAGACAGCTCACTTCATGTCTGGCTGAATTTTTCCTTGATTTTATTGATGGTAATATTTGGGGGGCAGCTGTGAGGTACCGTACGAGCTTGTAAATAGGGGTAATGAGATTGTTTTCTGAGAATTAAATTATAAAATCAATAAATAGTAGATCAGAGTAGAGATATGCAGTCACTTGGGAAAAAAAATTCACTGACAGGGCTAGGATGAAATTTGACTGAATACATAAATAAGTCTGAGGGAAAAACAACTGTCAAAGAAGACAAAATTCAGCAATAAAATCAGGGAAATTGCCCCAAAGGAGCAAATATTGGTCGTGTTCATTCTAAATACAGAAAAAATAATATTGCGCATTGGTGTTATTGTAGACATTTATGCTTCAGGCCATTATCTGAATTATATAAGTCACTTTTGTTCTGATTCTGAGCCCAAGAAGGGTCTGTGCTCATCAAGGACCCTGCCCATGAAGGTTTGACTTTTATTGGTAATCTGCCTCTGGGAAAGTAGAGCTGGCTATGATGTTGTGAGTGTTTAAGGAGGTAGAACACCCATATTTCTATTTATAATTTATAAATTGGCATTCTGATTTTATACACTTTCTCTCTTGCTGGATGAAATCTACTCCTGAAAGGTAGATTCACTCTCAGTGTGCTAACTTTTACATTTTTAAACTCATGTATCTGATGGTCAGAACCAGTTGCTTGGTTATTTTACTATCATAAATGCAACTCTGAGATCTCTAAGAGGAAATTGTGTGTGAGAGTGTGTGGTGTGTGTGTGTGTGTGTGTGTGTGCATATAAGTGTATTTGATGGGAGAGGGAGAGAGAGGGAAATAAAGAGACAGGGAGGGGGGGGGGGGGGGAGGGAGGGAGAGAGAGAGAGAGAGAGAGAGAGAGAGAGAGAGAGAGAGAGAGAGAGAGAGAGAGACATGAAATGGAATTTTTTTTTCTCCCCTAGTGGAACCCAATGTAAAAATTTCCTTTGAAACTTCTCCATATAAAAGCATAGTGAAACTTCTTTTATTGTTCTGGTTTGGGAAACATTGCTCAAAATTTGATCTAACTTCTGTGTATATCATACTTTTGTTGTAATCAATCTTTTATCTAGGTGATAAGATCAGTGGTTGATTCAACAATGCAATAATGAGTTGGGCTATAACAGACTGCTATAATGGTTTTCATTTTCACCTAAAAGTAATTTTTGTATGTGTCTGGAGAGGCAATCAATAAAAGCAAAGAGTCTCCATATATAAAAGCTGTGAGAATGACAACCTCTTACTTTGAGTTAGTATTTTAGAGTTTGTGAGGCAATATCACACGAATTCTCCCTTGATCCTTTCACTAACCATGTGAAGCATGTAGAGAAGGTATTATTATTTTCAATTTGTAGATTAGAAAATTGTGGCTAAAAGAATTTAAGGGACTAGGCAAGATCACCCGACTTGAAACTTGGCTAAGAAGTGACAGGCAGTACAAATAGATATACCTCCCAACATTAATCCAGTGCCCTTCTGATTACGTTACTCTGCCTTGCATGGAGAATTAAAGTTTTAAGAAGGTTCCAAAATCCAAAAATTAAATAAAACTAGTTTTTACAAAATAGCCCTACTTTGAACAGTGATGAGAGAGAAAAAATTAATTAAATTGAATTCATTCATACAATATTTTTATCATGCAACCTTTTTTTGTGTCAGATACTGAACTAGGTGCTGAAGTTAAAATAGGGTACAAGGAAGACTGGACACCTGGTCTCATAAAATCAATAGTTTAGTGAGGAAGACAGTCATTATGCACACAATCATCAAAAAATGATCACTTCAGTGTGGGTGTTATAATGATCTGGGGGCTTAGAGACTTTCCTTGGGGAGGGACATTTGGGCAGAGGCCAGAGTAAGCCAGATACAGAGTATGTGGAGTATGTGTGTGTGGAGGGACGAGAGCTCTTTATCTAGAAACCACATCAAGTTAAATTTAATCATTCGAAAGAAAACAGACAAAACTGAATTCTTACCACAGTGTTTAATCCACATCCAGATTCTGGCATGAAAGAGATGAACAGTGGAAGAAAGAAGAAAAGAGATGCAACTTTAAATGAGCTAATCCTTGATAATTAATTACCATGGCTCCTCAGTTCTCATTATCATAGTTTAGTAGAAGCTTTGAATAAGAAAAGCCCCACAAGATTCAGGAATGTCTAAAAGGATATTGTGTCTAGTGAAACCATTAGTTAGAGGTCCAAACTTAATTGTCTTAATAAGCCACTTAATCATTCATGACAGTCACAAAGGACCACAATTCTAAGACTTTCAGTTTTAAGTTTCCAAAAGCTCATTAGTAAAGCAGAAGGTTGAAATGCAGGGTGTAAAATGACTTTTACCAAAGGTCCCAGTTATTTTTAATCTACATTTGTGGAGTTGCTTTGTATTAATCTTTCTCTGTAGCATGAGGGACATTTTGAATGAGTCCCCATGCAGAGATAATAATAGGCATCATGACAAAACAGAACTAACCAGAAATTACTTTGAAAATCAAGTTTTGACAATGAAAGACTGAATAGATCTCATTATAAGTAAAATAAATAAAGCCTAGATCTTGATTATCTGGAAGCTTGGGGAATGGGCTATTTTGTTCAATTATTAAAGATAAACTTATCTTCTCTTAAAATGTTTTTTTCCATGCTTGTAAATTTTTCTGCCTATTCTAGCTTATGTTAGAAAAATTAGATTTTTTAAAAAAAGGTTCATAAGCAAAACAATAAAATCTAATGATAAGTCAACCACCAAATACCAATCACATTTGAATATATTTCCTTCAGGTCCTTAAGAATATTTTTGCATATGTAATTAAATTGACACAGTACAATTATATTACAAACATTTTCACATAACATAAAAAATTCATGTGCCAAATATTGTTTCACCATTGTTCTTATGTTAGGTATCTTGGAGGTAACTTTTAAAGCATTTATAAGTGGTGTGAGTGAATACCCTTGCTCATGATTCTGGTTTTCAAAAAATAGATTTCTATATAGAAAAATTACTGGGTTAAAGAGTATCAATGTAGAGCATGTGTTTATAGAAACTATAAAATTTCATGATTATGTGATGCATTTGGTTTTTGAAACACATTTTATAAAATTTATGTTCATTTGTTTACATTCTGCCAACACTCAATGAAAGTCCTTAACTTCACTGTTTTGAAAAAACATCGAGAATTATTCTTTAAATAATTGGATCAGTATGGTGAACTGAACTGATATGTTTTCATCCTTCCTTACCTAAAATCTTTAAACTGCAGAAAATGTGTTTTAAAAAATTCATCTAGAGCAGCACTAGTGTAAAAGAAAAGAAGTTATCAGCTCACAAGACGTTTTGTTTTTAGGAATTCCTGAAAATCAGAAAGCAGATGGTATAGGGGTTTCATAGAAACAACAGAAGTGAAAAACATAGCCCCCAAACCATTGTGAAAACTATTGCAGAAGTAAAAACCATTCCAGGGCTATTTTGAGCTGAGAGTCAACACAAGAAATACTAAGTATAGATTAACATTTCCTAGTTCCTTTGTGTAAATGCAGCCACTATTTGAACTTGCAGCCACCATTCAGTGAATGTTTTCCTTGCACTCAGGAAAAATATGACTTCTGTAACAGTTGATGTAGTAATTCAAATGGCATGATTTTACTATGCTAACAAGTATCCACAAATCTCTATGACTCAAAATAACAAAGATAAGGTTCTCATTTTGTTATACGACCAACATAAGTCACTTAAGACCCAAGGGGTTCCAGTGTCTTATGACACTTCCATTTCAAAGGTTTCCAGGTTTTCCTTGGTACAGAAAGAGCACATGAAGAGCCACATCTTGAATTCTTAAATAGTTTTTTTTTTTCTTAGAATTGATGCTCATTTCTTCTGCTCATGTTGTTTGCTCAGATAACCTACATGGTCTTGTACAAATTAAGTGAAACAGATAAGGAAGTAGAATCTGTGTTCCTAGAAAGAAAGAATAACAATAAATATTGGTGAGCACTAGCAATGTCAACCATAGCCTGCCTAATTTTCTAAATTTAGCCACATCATTTTTTTCCTTATTTACAATGATCCAGCCACAAGATCCTTCTAGTTCTCAGATACATCAAACTCATTCGAATTTGATGGTCTTTGTGTATGTTATGTCCTCTTCCTGAACAGCATTTGTCCTTTTTCTTCTCTTGCTTCTTATTCCTTGGAACAGTTTAAATAGTATCTTCTTTAGGAATTTCTTGCACAATTCTAATAAGGCTGGAAATGCCAACTCCTCATTTGTATCCATTGCTGCATCTCATTTATTTACTTATTAACACTTAAAATAGCTTGTAATTATTTTATGTGTCTTCTCGTTTTTTTCCCTTTCTTTTCTCATTTTTTCATTTATAAACTCCTTGAAGAGAAGTAATTACCATTTCAAGGATATATCATATACATAGAGCTTGTCAGTTATTTACAATGAAAGAAACTTAGAAATATTGATTGATTTACATGAAAAAACCCACACCTAAGATTTCTATAATAATTACATTAAGAATATACATGCATTGGGACATTTAAAAATATTTTTTTCCTCATTCTGTTGCCTATCTGGAGACATAGTTTTTCTTCCCCTTTTCCCAAGTCTATATTTTGTAATTTCCATTATTTTGATCCTACATATTTCTTGCAAGATTAGTATTTTTTATTGTTTTGTATATATTTTTCATGTGATTATGGATAATTTTATTTTTTCTTATTAAATACAGAAAAACTAAGGATATTCCAATTTTCCTGGAGCCCTTGCCTTCTTATATCAAGTTTTAATTTTCCAGATTTAATTTACAACTCTTGAGTTTGGATCAAATATAAGCTCAGTCTGAGTAGGAATTTCATAGTAAGGCACAAAAGGAATGTATTCTAAGCAAAATAAAAATATTCTGCATAATAATATTCCAAATAAACCCCTATCCAAATTGATTTTTATGATTTTTTTGTTTTCACTATAAATATTATTTTGAATAATAAAAATATATGCTGGTTGATCCTCCTAGTTCTGATTAATCTGTTATAAGGAACAGCTTCAGAAAACACTCTAAGTCCAAATTCAAACAAAAGAGAGGTTTATTTACCTGGCCAGGGACTGTCACCCACCCATAGAGACTGAAGCTCTGTGGAGAACAGCAATTTCCTGACCTGTGTCTTGGGAATTTAAGGACGAAATCCACAGCTCAGGGACTTTCCTTAGCATCATGCAAGCAAACCAATCATAGAAGCTAAAACAGCAGTTAGCAGAGCAACTTAGACAACCACATCTTGGGTTTAAGCAGGTGTTAGACAATTGTATCCTGGATTCCAGTACGTGGTTAGTGGGGAGAGAATTTACTTCAAAGTCATATAGGTCACCAAGACCACTATATCCTGGGTTGAGTACATTTTATGGGGTAAAAAGTACATAAAAACAATATATTATAAGAAAACAGCTCTCGTTTTAGTTTCTCAGAAACACTTCTTGTAACAGTTTTTTATTGAGGGTAGCAAAATGGAGTCTTAGGCCTCCCTATGACAGTTCTTGCTTTATAAGTGTCTTATTTTATCTCACTTATCAAAATGTTATATTTATAATATATATTTTTACTAATCTATAGCCTATAACTTACACTCTTCATTTTGTTATTGATAAGTTTACACCACAACAAACCAAAATTTGGCTGACATGAATTTGTAGAATTTGAACCAAAAATCTTTCTAACTGGGAAACAAAAGTAAACATAAAGAAAGTCTCTGATTTATAGGTGCACAATTAATACATTGCCTACAACTTTTTAGGACCTTATTTTAACAAGCCTCATTGCGGTTTCTGTTATTACTGTCAGAAAATTCAGGATCAGTACGTTCAGAATTCGCTGAGTTTCTTTCCTCCTCTCTCCACAAACTACCCTGACTCCACTACTTTCCACCTCCTTTTTCTTTTTGTTTTCTCTTTTATTTTTATTACAGCAGTCAGTTCTCCTAGGACATTTTATAGCACTGCAAAATAAAAGCCTACATTAAGTTACCCCCTAAGTATTTAATGTCTTATTAGTTTACAGGAAAAAAAATGCTCATACTCCTTAGCATGCATACAGTCTGAACCTGTTACTTTTTAAAGTTTGTTTTCTATTTTAAAATATATTTCCTATGATTTCTGGAGTGTAGACACAAAAATTTACAAAATGCTGTATGTCAACTGATTTATGTAATTTGATCCATGTAGAAAACTTTTGAAGCATTATTTCTTCTTTGCAGAGAAGAAAATGGAGACTTGGAGAAGTCATGCTGCTTCCTGAGCTGCCCTGCTGGTAGCTGACCTGTGTGTCTGTGATCTGAATGCCCATGACCTTCTATCTGAACATTTTTGTCCCCAGGTATAAAAGTTTCATTTCTCCATGTTTCCGTCAGCTTATTTGCTGTTGTGAACAGAACATCTGACAAGAACAACTTAGAGGAGGAAAAGTTTATTTTGACTCATGGTATCAGAGGTCTCAGTCCATAGACTGCCAATTCCATTGCTCTGGGCTCAAGATGAGACAGCACATCATGGAGGGAAGCTGCTCCCTTCAAGACAGCCAGGAAATAGGATGTGCATGAAAGCACTTCAAGGAAGAATTACCCTTCCAGGGCACACCCCCAGTGACTCACCCCGTCCAGACACACACCTCTTGCCCACAGTTACCACTCCATCAAGCAGGATGGTCTAATCAGGTGACAGTTCTCACAATCCACTTTGCTGCATTAACATAGGAGTTTCTGGGGGGCACCTCATTCCACACCATAACACTCGACTTTTGTATTAAAATTAAACTTTTTTGTCTATGAATATTTCCTTTGCACAGCATGCTATGAAATTCATACTATCCATAATTATGCCACCTTATTTTAGTTCCATGAGGAAATATCTTCCTATTTTAGCAGAGTAGACTCTCTCTCATGGTTTAGTTCCTTTCTCTCACAGTTTTCACTCTTGATTATTATTATAGTTTTACTGAATATTTATTGGCTTGATTCTGAGTTCAGAAATATTAGTCCATGTCTGGATATCTTATAGGACCAATGAAAGACTTTCAGGAGAAATTATTTTGAGAAGTGCTTAGCATAATAAGGGTGAGCTAGTTAAAAACAAACTAAACCCTGAACAAGAAAAAAAGCATAGTTACAGTTTTACCTTAATTTTTCTCCTGACTCCCATTGGTAGGAGAAACAGTGCCCAAGTCCATTTTAAATTACAAGTAAGAATCAAATCATGTGTTCTTTGGTATTATCTTATTCATTCCTTGAGTTGATCACAATATCTGTGAATGAATTAAATGAGAAATAAGCAGATAAAAAAAAAAAGAATGAAGGGCGGTGCCGTCTTCCTGAGCATAACTAGCTGGCTGGGTTGCTTGCTAGGTCTAGTAGTCCATGGGTTCAGGTGGCTACCTCTGAGCCTCACTCTCTCTTATAATATAATTGAAATTTATTTAAATTAGATTCAGCATTTGGAAATCCAAAAATTGGAGCTTCTTGTGTGTAAATAAGCATTTGCTTAAGAAATACATACAAGTGTGAGATGATGAAGAGGTATCACATACTAGTATGAATCTTTTTCTTTCATAAAATTGAATGCATGTTGGGAGGCAAATCTTGACTTAAATTTTCCATTTTAAATATTCTGGGAGCTGAGCTTGTGTGAAAGGATTAGGGTACCATGATGGCACTGGACAACTGAAAGAGGTTAGAGCAATAAATAAAGAAGGATATTGGGAGAAATAGAAGCCCAATTGCCTGCTACATTTTTTTTTTAAACTGGGAATGGTTCTGTACATGAATACAAGGCCAGGACATCTTCCCTTTTTTCTTTCTAATGCTATATGCCCCTAGTTGCTAACATCTGGAAATCCATTGAGTCTTTCAGTATTGTGACACTGCTACTTTATGGATAACTGCCTTTTTAAACAGTCTTAGAACCTAAGCAATACTTTAGAGCATGTTTTCTACATTGTAAAAATTTTGCTTGATCAAAGTGGAAAGTCATACATTTGAGAGTTGGAGAGAGTTTACACAGAGCTCCCAACCACCTGACTCCTGGCATTTTTCTTTCTAGTATATGTAAGTTGTGGAAGCTGTCTATTCTCCAGGGGTCCAGTCTAAATATTCTGACTTACTAACATGACTCACTTCACACAGTCTGAAAAATGGTGCAGACTTCCTCATGTCTACGAGGGGAGAAATAGCAGTTTAAGGGCATAGAAAAAAATGACTTTGAAAAACATTTGAAAACCAAAACATTAAATGGTTTAGAGAATGACCTATGTGATACTTTCTATTACAAGGAAAATGTTATAGTATATAAAGAAGTTATGTTTTATTGTTTTAGGTAATAGAGCACTAAATGAGTTTCTATATTCCCAACCTAATGGTGCTTTGACCTTTGATTATTTAAATGATATCATTGTTAGCATGCAAGTCTGTTTTAGCCCAAAGTCAGTCATAAGCTTCATGACAGACATTAGAACATTTACTGAATCTACAATTCTGACCAAACACATGTGGTCTCAAATCGAAGAAGATAGTTAATGTCAAAGCAAAATGACAGATGTCTCTCAAGCTGTTGTCTTGTGCTCAAATCATGGTAGATTCAAAGCCAGCTCAGCATTTCCCAGAACCCAATATTTCATCCAGGCTGTCAACACAGTTTGATCAATGTCCTTACAGGAAAGGTGGAAGCAAACGGATGATTAACTTGAAGCATTTGTCACCGAGACCAAGCCTGGAGTGGTGCTAGGCAGTGAGATGGATGTCACAGGGAAGCCTCTTTGTATTTGCTAGTCAAGCAGAGCTATTATGAAAGTATTTAATGATATAGGAGAATCCTCATTGTTCACCTTCAGCTTCTGTGCCTCTTTCCTGGGCAATGTGGATATTTTTCAGTGCCAAATGATATATCTAGCCAGCAGAGGGGAGTTAGGGACACAGAGGGAAAAGGAGATGCTCTTAGTTTGACTTACCCCTATACTTGCCTTTTCCAAACATTATTTTCTTTCTCCATCGTTGTACAAAATAAAATATATACATGTATACAACAATAACAGGAATGATGAAAGAAACGTAGCATTTAGATTCAAAACACCTGGATTTCAGTTCCAACTTTGCAACTCACTAGATGTGAGAACTTCAAGTTATCTAGTTGTTCCAACATTCATCATTCTCATTATGGGAATAATCAAGCCTATGTCATGGAAATCATGAGAATTAGGGTACATTCTAATACTGGTCATATAATAGAAAATGTTTAACAAAGGCTTAAAAGAAAAAAAATATACATATAAATGTATATTTTTGTGTTGGGACATTCATGAAATGAAGACTGCTGATTCTGGCCCACTTACTAGCTTATCACTGTGATATAAAGCAAGCCAATGTAAAACTATTCTCAGTGCTGTCTTTATTAATAACATAAAAATTGTCAACCACAATAACTTTATCATATATACAGTATATATAAAGCATTTTTTTCTTCACTGCTACAAAAACACTGCATTAATTAGCACTCTAGAAAAGTGTCATATTAATGGCCTTTGTTTTATTTGGAAAGCATTACGATACTGCTCTATTAGGTAGACTTTGCCATTCTTTTGGCATACTTAGTGACTTTTAAAATACTACTATATGACAATGACATTAATAAACCATAACTCTTTTAATAACTAATCTTCAGTTCATTTACTAAAAATATTACTTGATGTGTTCTTTGCAAGATGACAATTTTTTTATAATTTAATTGGGAATGTTTGAGAATAGTTTTACTTCTAAGTTTCTAAATGGTTGTTAAAGGATTGAGTGTTCATTTCAAAGACAACCCAGTCCCTGAGGATGATTCATGTCACTGAGTTGTGTAGGATTAATCTCATTCAGGAACACTGGTTCCCATCTTATCCCAAGGAAGTGGTACATTATTAGATGGCAGGAATCACAGTCCTTATCTGTGGGGATGGAAAAATGCATTCCACATCCCCAGAATTTGTTGGCTACAATGCTACAATGGATAAAAGAAAAGGGAGGAGTAAAATGAAAATATAGGAACAAACAAGGGTGTGCATGTATCCACACTCACACATGCACACATCGTGAAAGAGAGAAAACAAAGGTGAACACAGAGAAATAGTGGGGAAAATGAGCAGGTATTGATGTTTGAAATATGCTTTTAGGATATTAGGTATTTTTCATATAACACTCAGTCTTTTCACTGTTTTTATTTTCTTTTGAGGAATACTATATTTAAAGGAAAATTTAGCTTGGAAGGTCTTCATGCATATCTGCTCATCAGAGTCTTCATCTCAGGGTCTGAGCACTGAGTATCCCAGGAGATATGGTTGGATGTGCAAATGGTGGATCATTTCCCCATAAGCAGCAGTATGGGGAACAGGGAGGTGAGGAGGAGACAAACCCTCCTAAAGAAGGAAGTAGAGCTATCAAGTGTTTCCACCATATGTTTCTTGTGATGTGATCATGCAGATGAAGTGATTTCAGATGTGAAGTCACTGAACCTAAAAGGGAGGAACTTTATAAAAGTGGAAATGCAAAGCAAGATATGGAGTACTAAGCTTGAAGGGCATCCCTGTGCCTAAGCAATGGAGCTGAAGAGGCTTTTGTAATATTTCTCTCATCTCATGTAGGAGTAGGAAGATGTAACTGAATGTTCTGTTGGGGTTTGGACAATGGCACAAGGTGCTACAAATGGGCTAAGTTGAACTTGAATGCTGTCCTGTCTCTCTCCCTGTCCTATCACATCCTTCCTAGGAACAGAGAGAAACTGGCCCTTCCAGTCAGGCTCATTGTGCAGGAGTGATTATTCCATTTTTTCCCCTTGGCCTGTCGACTACACTTAGGCTGAAGGAATTTTATCTTGGAGTACATTTTTTAAAAAATCTGTAACTGGACACAGGGCTAGAATTAGTGCTCTTCCACTGTTGTCACTTATGAGAGAATTTCTTACATTTTAAATAAAAAAAATGTTTACAGATCAAGCTCCCATTTGCTGATTAATTCTTGAGGTGAATGATCTTTAATAGCTCAGTGTAGCTCAGTGTAAAACTTGAACTGTTTTCCAAATATATTATCTTTATTAATTTCATCTAGATGCTCAGATTCCTTATTGTTTGGCAAACCTTGCTTACATATTTTGTAAGAGGCAAAGTTATCATTTACATCTGGAATTAGTGGTTTGGGGCTCTTGTCTTAGCTTCACATAAAATTTAAGAAAGTAGTGAGGATTCCCCTACACCTGGTATATCTGTAGTTTTAATTAAAAAAAATAAAAAAATATGAAAACCTGTAACTAAAATGCTTGATAACATATTTTTATTATAAAGGTTGAGTCAAACCCCTTCAACGTAAGGGAATTCTCAACATAAGAGAATTAGGAAAGTCTCTTAGAATGTATCATACTACATATAAGGTTTATATCTTTAATACACTCATATTTTATATTTACATATCAGTTACATGCATATGATTACCTGACTTATTTAATATGTATCTTTTTGTGTATGTTTAAGTTGTTAAATCAGGGTTTTCCTGTCATGTCAGCCAAAACTCTAATGCAATATGTAAACTTTCTATTGTATTGTAACTGATGATTGTCCTAGCAGATTTGCCCCCACAGAATGACAGTGAATACCAATATAAGATATAGTTTTTTCAATGATATAGAAGAAAGTGGGTGCAATCAGCAACAGTTCTCAGGACTATTTATGGAGGTGTTAGCTCCCTGATGCCCTTTCAAAACCTCAAAAGCATAACTTCCAACACACTACTGTCCGAGCCAGCCTTATATGCCACAGATGAGGCTGGGAAACCCTATACCTAAAGTAGACTGGATGTCTAGGACAGGACCTTGACTGGGCTGGCTATATCTATCTCATCAAGTTTAGGGTTATACAATATATGATGTAACCACCAACTAAAACAGAACACTCAGACATGAGTGCTTCTCTTCCCCAGGCTAACAAAGCCTGGTCCAGGCCACCTCCTGAACTCAAATCTGCAGAACAGGAACAATGGCTGGTTACTCATAATTATCTGCAAGTTGGGTTTACAGAGTCTTAGCCCAGCCATGGGGCTTGCTCTTCAACCACCAATGAGACTGTGCTGAGATTTGTTCTACTCTTTTCCCATTTTGATGACTTACTCTTGAGATTCAATACTCATTTTCTTTAAGCTTCTGGGTATTTTTGTGGGACCAGTCCATAGTCCTGTGCTTTAATAGGACTACACAATACTTAAAGTCTTCCTTGTTTTCCTCTGTCTCTTCAGTGTCAGAGGAAACTTACCCTTAGGTCAGGTGAAGAGGGGCTGGCTCAGTGAACAGCTGAGGTAGCCCTGTCAGCACTATTAGAGTGAAAATGAAACAAAAAACGATAACAAAGGCAATTTTCAAAATGAAATCATTTGCAACTTCATTAGCCTAGAGTTGGCAGTTATGGCATTAACTATTCAAGTTAGAGGACGAGTGCAGAACTGCCTCCTAACTCAGTGAGAAAACTTGTTGAATAAATCTCTGATAACCAACTGAGTGCTGTGGATAAATTCTAAACCTAAACTTTCAACGAAAATTCATAATGCTATAGAATCAAATAACTGAAAGTGATCTTACTGACACAACCCAGATATTTTTAGTTTTAGATGTGGCTAGTGGTCTGTGTTCTTCAGTGCAGGATCTCAATGAGGCAATAATAGCACTGATTTCCAAGGCAGCTGTCAGCCATGAATGTCTACTTGCATTCCAAATATCACTCCTATCTCTATTTTCCCAGCTTGCTGATGTGGTACTTGGACTCATCTCCCTACCAAAGCAATTTCCTTTCATTTTCAACCTGTGAAAAACTCAGATGGGTTAGTTGTTCATTATCCATATCAAATAACTCAGCAAATTATTTGTATTCTTCCACTGAAGTGAATCAGGCTACAAGTCATGTGGAGAAAAATCCAAGATCAGTTGGCTACACAGCTCTTCCTTTGTATGAATTTCATTTTAGACACTCATCATAAGTATGAAATGGGTCAAAGGCTGTTAATATTTGAAAAGATTCCCGGTTCTTTCAATATATCCTCAGTTTTTTTACACTATAAAAAGTAACTGAAGAGCAGTTAAACTATTCACATAATTTTTCCCTCCTCTCTTTTGCAATGACAATTTGTACAGAGTTGGCTCAAGGCAAAATAAAAAAAAAAAAACAGCTGTCTTTACTAGACTACTAGGTTTTGCTAGTGGGTACTGTGTGATTTTGATCAATTGAACAAATTCTTTGAGTCTCAGGTTGATTTTCTCATCTATAAAATATTGAACAGAATATTCATTGTGCCTCAGGATTACAAATTCAATGGATATTTCCTGATCTTCCACTATGTGTTCTATCCCTGAAATAGAGCAATGCACAAAAGTGATAAAGACCCTATCCTCAAGGTGTTTACATCCTAGTGAAAGGACACAGGAGAGAAATACATATTAATTTTTAAATTTTGATTCATGCTGTCTTTTTAAAGCTTTGACAGTGTTCTTAATTTTTATCCCTTTTTGAAGTAATATGATAGTTACATTTTCTTTACAGTCATATTTTTCTTAGCGTGTGTTCATTATCTGCTGAAACATCATTTGAATTGTTTTCATTACAATTTCTTTATATGGGTTTTGAATGTACTTTTATTGTTTATTTGTCTCACATGTTTGAGATAAGATTTCCTGGATTATTAGGAGGAAGTTTCTGTATAGGAGGCAGAGATTGGCCAAATATTTTCCCTTCTGCTAAGCATTCTCCTTCCTTCCTTCCTTTCTTCCTTCCTTCCATCGTTTTCTTTTCTTTTTCTTTCTATTTGCCTACCCATTGTCTGTCTATCAATCTGTGTATCTGTTTTAGCCACTTAGGCATCTCCCAGAGCTTTGACTGATCTAATTCAGGAAGGTTTTCTGCCCCTAAATATCTCTACAGTGCAGAGTTCCACCAGCCTTGCTTTCCTAGGTGGTGGTTTTTATTGTTGAACATTCTACACTACTGGTTTCCTTGCTAAGCAAAATATGAACTTTAACTTCCACTATGATCACCAGTGTTCTCACCTTTTCTAAAGTTACTTCTAATCCTGCCAGTCTTACTTCAGAGTGGATCTTTCCTTTTTCAGAGGGAGAATTTGTTGGATATTTTTAGACCTCACCAGTGATTTGGCCATTTCTGCAATATATGAATTTCTTGTGGCCCCTTAGTAATGTCCTAGAGCCCTTGTGCCCTCACACCTAATTTCAAGCGTAGGAGAACTTCAAATTTCTTTGGCTATTTTCAAGTACACTAATGTAGGGTTCCTTTCAGTATTCATGAGAGTATTTATTGATGAGTACCAAGTTCTGTGACTCATAACATCTTTCCATATTTTTCTTACCATCAACACTATATAACTATGGGTGCTATTTTGCCTATACTGTAACTGGTATTTTGACCCCATCTGAATGTTCATGAGGATTCCTTATAATCTAGTTTTATTGATAATGTCTTTGGTCATCTTCTCCATTCTTTCCCTTTATTTGACCTTATACTCTGTTGTTGTATGAGAGCATTTAAGATCACAAAAATTATTTACTGCACTCTTTTGATTGTCTCCAAATTACCTCTGGATGTCTGTTTCTTATTATTTCCTATGGAGCTAGTCTTGCCATTTTTTTCCCTGAAAACTTAAAGGATATTCTGTTTCTAGTGGTCTGAAATTTCATGAATGCATTCCTTTGGGTGAGTCTGTATTTATACTTTATTGGGTATTTTGTGGACCCTCTCAAACTGGATATTTGTGTCTTTATGTACTTTTAAATCTTAAAGGATTTGATTCCCTTTCTTCTATTTTCTCAGTTATCTCTTTCTGGAACATCTATTATTTGCATATTTAGTTTATTGAAGATTTCTTCTATATTTTATTTCATTCTCCTATTTTGCTTTTATTGTCTACTTGGGCACACATTCTAGGAAAGCTTTCTTAATTCTTTCCTCCAAATCATCAACCAAGTTTTGCATGTCTATTCCTGTTTGTGTAAATACTGAGAACTATTTTAGTTTTCTGAAAGTTTCATCCATCATCTGGTCCTGGTTAATGGATGCAGTGACTTCTCTCTCTGAGGATATTGACTGTAGTTAGGATTTAGGTTTCCTTCTCCTTAAGTAGCTTTAAAATTTTCACTTTTAATGTAAAGTGATTTTTTCCTGTGTTGTCTGGTTTCTGTCTTTGAATTTATAGGCTTTCTTAAAGTATCTGACCATCACTGGCCAAGAGTTAAGTAAAAAATCTGGGGCAGTAGAAAGTGGGTTGGAAGCTCTGAGAGGATGAGTGGGGCTCATCTATTTTGAACATTTTGTGGGCTATCTATTTTGGGAATGTTTGATGTCAGAATATTAGATTCTTTCTCTTGAGCTGTTCAGATCACCTAGAGATTTTTTTCCACTTACTTGTCCAATTACATGTACCCAGATGCCAGAATTTTCAGAGCAGAAAGGGACAATAGATTGAGGATCTCTACATCCAATATGTCAACTTCAATTTAATCACTCTATATGTGTGGAATATTCCAAGGTAGGAGATGTTTGCTACTACCTACAAAAAGAAAAGAAAAGAAAAAACCTCTGTAAAATGTTAATAAAAGTCCCAGTGGGCTACCACTTCATACCTGGTAGGATATCTGTAATGAAAAACACAGGTATTAAGCTTTAATGAGGATAGGGAGAAATTAGAAATCCTACCTTACTGGTCAGGCTATAAAATGGTGCATAAATATTTAAAAACTGCCCCTTAGTCCCTTAAAAGGGTAAACACAGAATTATCATGAGCCCCAGCAATTTTACTCCTAAGTATGTACTCATGAGAGATGGAAAGATTATCTGCCCTAGAACTTGTATACAAATGTTCACAGCAACAGCATTCATCAGAGCCCAAAATGAAAAACAACCCTAATGTCCAAATGTCCATCAATGGAAAAATAGGTAAGCAAAATATAATCTGTGCATACAATGGTAAAATTGACAATAAAAAGAAATGAAGTATTGCTACATGCTACAAGTTGTATGAACTTTATAAACCTTACACTAAGCGAAAGAAGTTAGTTATAAAAAGGCACATACTGTCCAGAATAGATGAATTCATAGGGACAGATTTATCTAATAATTTCTAAAGAAGGGCAGGATGCCGGCTTGAGGGTAGAACTAATGGTATTGGGTTTCTTTTTGGAATAATAAAAATATTCTAAAATTGTAATAATGCTTGCACAACTCTGTGAATATACTATAAATTCTTGAATTATATACTTTACCAAATGTGTGAATTGTATGATATGTAAGTTGTATCTCAACAAAGCTGTTAGAAAAATACACATATAGTCTTTTGCTAGTATGAGAGAGAAATAGTAACCCAGAGAAATTTGGGATAGAGAAAGATATGTGGGTTTTATTTCTTTTTAAGCAGGTTTTCAACCAATTTTTATATTTTCAGTGCCACATTCATCCGTTCTCCCAAATGCCTTATTCCATCAATTCCTCAGATGTTTCAAGGTCTATTTTTAAGTGAATTTGCTTCTTGAACTTGTTGTACTACTGATATAAGAGTCTGCTTTCTCAGTGCACTACGTTAGTTACCATTTTTCCATTTGCCTTCTAGCCTATAAAAAGTACTGTTCTGTTTCTATTCCCAATCAATTTATTGTATTAAGTTCATATCTTTAAAAACTCTCCACTGAAGTTTTTTTAATATATATTTTTTTAGTTGTAGATGGACACTATACCTTTATTTTATTTACTTATTTTTATCTGGTGCTGAGGATCTAATCCAGTGTGTCAGACATGTGAGGCAAGAGCTCTGCCACTGAGCTATAATCCCAGCCCTTCCACTGAACTTTTAATTAAGTTTTAGGAAGAAGTAAAAATAAAGCATGTGTTTATTCAGAGACTTTCATTGAGAAGTTGATCAGTCATGTTTATTTGCTGTTTGGATATTTAAGGTTTATTTGCTTTTTTATCCGTACAGATTATGATATATTTTCAATTTTTATGGGTGGTATTGGCAATTTACAAATAAAGAAGTCAGGCAAAATGACTTGGTAAAATTTTTAAAGTCTTTGTGTCCTTTTTTAACTGAGATTTGGCTCAACAATTATACTGAAACTGTTATAACTGAATATATTCCAATAAGATGCTGATTATGGGTTAACATAAAATATAAATTATTAGCTAATTTACAGAAAGAAGCACTTAAAATTGCTTTTTAATTAAATTGAAAAGTCCTAGCAAGTTACATTTACTGCACATATTAATAAGTTTAAATACTGAGTAATTAGTTTTTGATTTTGTTACGTTCTCTTTTATTCTGGTTACCACTAAAATTCTTTCCAAAACATCTATATTCTAATATCTATTCTGACATGCACTATATTGTATATAATCTTTTTTTTTTAAGATTGTGGTTTTAATTTCTAAGACTTTATTTTTAACATTCTCAGAGAAGTTTTTTAAATAATATTTTAAAATTATTTTTCTCTTTTCGTGTTTTTATTGGTACGTTATAGTTGTATGTAATAATGGGATTTGTTGTTACATATTTATACATGCACACAATATACAATATAATTTGCCCCATATCACTCCCCAGCACTTTGCCTACTCTCACTTCCCACCCTCGGTCCATTTCTTTGCCAATCTTCTTTTTATTTTTATGAGATCTCCATCCCTCCAGTTTTCCTTTTGTCTCTCTAGCTTCCACATATGAAAACAAACAAACAAACAAACCAAAAAAAAAAAAAAAAAACATGACCATTGACCTTCTGAGTTTTGTTTATTTTGCTTAACATAATGGTCTCGAGTTTCATCCATTTTTTCTGCAAATGATACATTTTCATTTTTCTTTATGTCTGAATAAAAACTCCCTTGTGTATATAGGCCATGTTTTATTTATAAATTTATTCACTGATGAAAACCTAGGCTGGGTCCATAGTTTGACTATTGTGAATTGTGTTGCTATAAACATGGATACGCATGTATCACTATAGTATAATGACTTAAATTCCTTAGGAATAGTATAGTTGTACTAATAGGAATTAGTACAACATAGTAGTCATACTAATTTACAATCTCACCAACAGTGTCTAAGTGTTTCTTTTTCCCACATTCTCTCTAGTGTTTATTTTTATTTGTGTTCTTGACTGCCATTCTGACTGGAATGAGATGAAATCTCAGTGTAGTTTTTTTTTCTTTATTAAATTATTTATTTATTCTAATTTGTTATACATGTTGCAGAATGAAATCCATTTCATATTACACATATAGAGCATAACTTCTCAAGTCAAGGGTTTTACGCAAAGTATTTTCACACCATTTATGTCTTCATACATGCACTTAGGGTAATGATGTCTAACTCATTCCACCATCATTCCTACCCCCTTGCCCCCTCCCTTCCCTTCCCTCCCCTTTGCCCTATCTAAAGTTCCTCCATTCCTCCCATGCCCTGCTCCCCCATCGCCATTATGAGTCAGCATCCTCACATCAAAGAAAACATTCAGCCTTTGGTTATGGGGGATTGGCTAACTTCATTAGTATTACATTCTCCAACTCCCATCTATTTACTTGCAAATGCCATGATTTTATTCTCTTTTAATGCTCAGTAATGTTCCCTTGTGTGTGTGTGTGTGTATGTGTGTGTGTGTATATATATATATATATATATATATATATCACATTTTCTTTATCCATTCATCTACTGAAGGGTGTCTAGGTTGGCTCCACAGTTTAGGTATTGTGAATTGTGCTGCTCTACACATTGATGTGGCTGTGTCCTTGTAGTATGCTGTTTTTAATTCCTTTGGATATAGACCAAGGAGTGGGATAGCTGGGTTAAATGGTGTTTCCATTCCAAGTTTTCCCAGGATTCTCCATACTGCTTTCCAGATTGGTTGCATCAATTTTCATTCCCACCAGCAATGTATAAGTGTGCCTTTCCCCCCACATCCTCACCAATACTTGTTGTTGTTTGTATTCTTAATAGCTGCCATTTTGACTGGAATGAGGTGAAATCTTAAAGTACTTTTGATTTGCATTTCTCTAATTGCTAGAGATGTTAAACATTTTTTCATATATTTGTTGATTGATTGTATATCTTCTTCTGAGAAGTGTCTGCTCAGTTCCTTAATATTTCTAGTGAATATAGATGCAAAAATTCTCAATAAAATTCTGGCAAGTCAAATACAAAAACATCAAAAAGATATGTCAGCATGTTGGCTGCAGTAGGTTAAGAGATATCTGCTTTTTTGTCCATATGTATAGAAAGATTGTTACTATATATAGTAAGATTGACTGTAGTTATGATTAAATTAAGCATCTTTAGATATAGAGATTATAGTGGATTACCTGGATGGGCCACATGTAATTACATATTCTTATGATAGTTAGTCACAAGCAGATTTGGTGACAAAGAGGAGAAGGTAATGTGATGATTTCTTGTTTTCCTTGTTCAAATATGAAGATTTGTGAACCATAGTCACACTATCTCAAGGATAAACTTCTTGAATTTTTAAAAACAACAACTCCTCTAGGTGACATTTTAATACAACACTGCATTTAGGGATATGAGTTAGACATGACAATGCTATTCTTCTTAATAGTGAAACTTTACCTGTTTATTGTACAACATGTGAAACCAGGGGTTGTTTTATAAGCTATGTAATTGGTGTCATATATTTAGATGGGCTATCATGTTCCATCAGTTTCAGTTCTCCTCCCTGGTAATTTGAAGAGCATACCTTTTGCTACATTTTATTTTATTTTTTGTCATACTTAGAATCAAGATCAAATCCATGGACTTGGAACTTTGTATTTGGAGTTCTAAGAAATATACATATCCATGAGAATAGGAGTTCTATTTCCTTTTCTTCCAGGTTATTAACTGTATTAGACAGAGTTATGAACATGGAATCTTCCTTTAAGGTAAATTCTTAAATTGTTTCCAGAAAGTCTTTTAGTTCATTATTCACATATGCTTCTGGAATGTTCTTTGGACTAGTTTTCTGGACATATGTGAATTATAATGTGAACTTGACAAATATTGATAGTACTATTACCATTGGACCAAATTGTACCAAATATAGGTAAAAATGTGATGAGTGGAAAAATTCAGACTGAGTTATCAGTGGTAAGATGTTGGTGTTCACAAGAGAAAAAATGGGAGGATGGAGCACCAAGAAGAAAAAAGGTGACGATGAGAGAGTCTTTATGGACAAGGACCACAATATTGCAGAACAAAGGAGCTAATCACCTGGGAGATCCTATGAAGTCTTTGGGTTGATGGATAAGAAGACTCCCATGGTGCATGAATACACGCCTACAGAGTCTATGACAGGTTTCTCATTGTCTATGCGGAAAAAGCATGAGATTCCATGACTCCCAGAAGGAAGGTTTCCTATTGAACTGGAAATGGTTCCTAATATATTTTTTCTAGAAAGCTTTCTCTTCACTATGTTAATGAACTTGTGCTTAAGAATTTAATTTAATTTGCAACATCATTTATTGTTTTCTCCATGAGTAAGCTTTGCTATTATGATTTTATGACTGAAAAATATGGTGTAAAGTGTCTCTTCATAATACATGCCTTATTTATACCATTTGTTGTAAAAGTTTTTGCTGACACTGAAATGTCCTAGTTAACAAAAAAACTTTTATCTCTTGCTTTCTTCCTTCTATAGTAACTGTGACGCTGGAACCAAGCTGTACGATGGACCGTTGGGGGAATATATAACTACTTTATTATTTTTCTTATAGTAAGTATTTACTTTGTGTGTTCATAGGAGCTGCACTTCTGGTCAAGTTGTATGCTCTGCTGAGATCTAATTCCACCCTCATATTAAATTTAGGTACTCCCTAAAGTGTTACAAGTCTTTCCCAGTCATCCTTATCAGAAGCAGAAAGCACAAACATTTGCAATGCTGACTATTGATATTCCATCAGATTGTAGGTTTAAATGCCCATACTTCTTTGTCTTGCATCTGTTACCTCTTCTAAGACCCATAATTTTGATAGTTCACAATTGTTAATTATTTGGTTCCAAAATCATATGTAATCTCCAAAAATTTAAAACAGCACAGTGAAATAAAGAAATGCTCTCAACTTTATTTTTATTCTTTGCCTTACTTCGTTAAACTTATAGATCTAAAAGAAAAACAAAAGGACATTAAAATATATCTACATGTATTAATTTTAGTACTATGTTAATTAATGATATATTAATATATTAATAGTAAACATAATTACTAAATCAGAAAATTTCAGAAGAGTGTTTTACGATTTATTTGGAAAAGATGGAAGTAATCCAATGCTTAATAATTCTGTGAGAAATTATTCAGTAGCTAAGGTGAATTATTCAGTAGCTTCAGTTTTATATTGTTTCATTTTTCACATTTTCTTTGGTAGCTCTCCTAGAAAGTAATACTCATTTTGTTTTATAAGATGTTTGTACTATAAATTACTGTATCAATCTTTATGTTTGCTAAGATAGTCAAATATCTATTGCAAGTTCCCAGATATATTGCTAAATTATGACTGTAACCAGATGTTTATTGTGTTTTAAAACACATTCGATTTCAACAAATTGTTCTCTATCAATCGACATTGGAAGGAAAATAATTGTGTAAAAATTTTTAAAAATTATTACACTTCACATAGCAACTTACAAAAATGAAGCATAAAGTTTTATTTATTTCTACTTATTTTAGCAGATATGTAGATACCAAGCTCCCATCACTCAAAACCTATGTAATCACCTTATCTTTTAAGAAACCAATATTTCACAGAGCTTGCCTATCTATGAATAGCATATGCAGTTATATTGTTTTATCTAAGTTAATGAAATAGTTTTCACAGAGCTCTTTGGGTTTCCAGCTCAGAATTTGTGTTTAGATTGATGGAACAGAATCTATTGGCCTGCCATGTACTAATCTTTATCATCTCAAAAACCCACATGTTGATATTTTACTCACAGTGTGACTTTATTGGAGATAGGGTCTTTGGGGAGGCAATTAAAGTTAAATTTTAAGAACTTTTATATAATCATTTGGTTTTGTTAGAAAAAAATTTAGAAGTCATCCAATTCTATTTTCCTACACTACCTTGGTATTTTGGAATACTGCTGCATATGGGAAAGTAAGAACTGGAAGGGCCCATAGAGACCATCCAGTGCAAACTCCACCCCTCCTCATGTACTTGTTTCAAAGGTGATCTTACTTTCCACATAATACTTTTACAAAATATTGTTGCTATTCTAGAGAAATACTTTTTAAAAATTATTCTAGTGCATATAACTGAAATTAAGTTGAAAAATTCAAACAAATATGGGGCTCAAATTTTTGATTAACATATGAAAAAATGTTCATCATCTCTAACAATTAGAGAAATGAAAATCAAAACTACTCTAAGATTTCATTTTACTCCAGTCAAAATGGCAATTGTCAAGAATACAAGCAACAGTAAGTGTTGTCGAGGATGTGGGGTAAAAGTTACACTCATATATTGCTAGTGGGACCACAAATTGGTACAATCACTATGGAAAGCAATATGGAGATTCCTCAGAAAACTTGGAATGGAACTACCCTTTGACCCAGTTATACCACTCCTTGGTCTATACCCAAAGGACTTAATATAAGCATACTATACTGACACAGCCATATCAATATTTGTAGCAGCTCAATTTACAATAGCTAAACTATGGAACCAACCTAGATGCCCTCCAACAGATAAATGGATAAAGAAAATGTGGTATATATACACAATAGAATATTACTCAGCCTTAAAGAAGAATTGAAATTATGACATTTGCAGATAAATGGATGGAACTGGAAACTATCATGCTAAGTGAAATAAGCCAATCCCCAAAAAACAAAGGCCAAATGTTTTTTCTGATAAGCAGATGCTAATCCATAATAGTGGGTGGGGAAGAATGAAGGAAATTTAGATTGTGGGGGGTGAGGGGAGGGGAGGGGATATGGGGGTGGGAAAGATAGCAGAATGAGGTAGACATTATTACCCTTATATACATGTATGATTACACTACCCTTGTAATTCTGCACCATGTTTATCCAGAAGAAGAAGTTGTGTTTCATTTGTGTACAATGTGCCAAAATGCATTTTACTGTCATATATAGCTAATTAGAACAAATTTTCAAATTTTTGATTGTCTCAATAAATGATTGAATTTTATATTTTTTTCCTGAATTTCTAAATTTATTGCCTTTACCCACTTTCATTTTCATAAAACTTGAGTTCTTTTTTTTAAGAAGAAGAATTTCTTTTTTCTTGTTAAGGTAGACTTTTTGGTCTTTTAATTTAACACATGGATTTTTAAAGAATTTATTTTTAGCTGAAACTAAAAAAATAATTTGTATTAATGGGTTACCTGTGGTTTTTCCACACATATTTACATTGTGTGATGTTTAAATCAAGTTAAATATAATTATCTCCCCAAACATTTATCTTTTTCATGGTGAAAACTTTCAAAATCCTTTCTTCTATCTTTTTGAAATGTATAGTACTTTGCTGTTGTCAATAGCTAACCTACTCTCTAATAGTATGCCACAACTTCTTGTTCCTCCCCAAGTGTAACCTGGTGCCCATTGATTGACCTGTCCATATCCCTCCCTCCCCTGCCTTCTCTGGTAACCACTATTCTATCTCAATTACCATGAGATCAAGATTTTTAGATTCCACATGTGAAAGAGGACATTCAGTACTTGCTTTTCCAATCCTGGCTGATTCCACTTAACATATTGATCTTGGTTCCATCCAAAGCCTGTGAATTCTTGAAATTAACAGCATATGTGAGAGTGTTCTTTGCTATATTAGGGGCTGGAAAATAGTGCAGCACTTGGGAAAATTTCTTAATCTCAGTGAGCTGAAACTTATTGGTAAGATAGTTTTAGTGGTGTTAGCCTCTTAGGGTTTCTGTAAGGGCTAAATGGTTAGAATATGGAATAAGGGTCAATACATAGCAAGTATCTTAGAGATAAAGTGATAATATGACTGTGCCACATTCTTTCCTGTTCCACTATTATTTGATGATATGACAGCAACAGAAAGTAAATGACAGCAAAGGGGTTAGAACATGATACTAACTTGTCGTTCACAAATGTTTCAAAGTAAGGCCACTAGTCAATTTTCTTATATTATTACATAGCACTTTTATATTCCTTTAATTTCTCTCTGCCTTGACCAAGAGGTCCACAAAAGTTGAGTGTGAATTGACTACATAATAAGTGAGTCATTGGAATCCAAGATTGATCCATGAGTACTGAGCATAGACTGTTCTTTAAATGCTTTATGCCCATAAAATAGATGAAATACTCTATCTTGCTGAATGTTTTCTCTGATATAAGCAGGGTGACTCAACATGGGGTAGGGAGGGAGAGCATGGGAGGAAGATTATTTTTAGATAGGGAGGAGAGGTAGGAGGGAAAGGGAGGGGGAAGAGGAATAGCAAGGATGGTGGAAGGTGATGGTCATCATTATACAAAATACATGTATGAAGATTTGAATTTGGTGTCAACATACCTTATATACAAACAGAGATATGATAAATTGTGGTATATTTGTGTATTAAGAATTGTAATGCAAAAAAGAGAGTGTATGTATAATGGCATAATTTGGTGTGAACATACTTTGAGTTACAAAAATATTGTGCTGTAAATGGGTAATAATGAGTGTTGCATTACACTACTGTCATGTATGTAAAAAAAAGCTACTAGTTTGAGCTGGGGTTCTGGCTCAGTGGTAGAATACTTGCTTAGTATGTGTGAGGCACTGGGTTTGATCATCAGCACCATATAAAAATAAATAAAATGAATGTATTGTGTGCATCTGCTACTAAAAAATATTTTTAAAAAGGTTTAAGTTGATTTATGGGATATTTACATCTTGATTACTCTGTTAGGAGTCAGGATGAGGTGGGAATAGAGGTGAATTCTACTCCAGCATGATTGTTAAGCTATACTGTAAGTGGAATCAGCAACTCTTGGCTCAGAGCCACTTACTTCGATGCATTATGAGGGCCTCAATTTAATTGAAAATCACTACCAGATATTGTTATTAGATTAAGTTATAAACCAACTTGCCGTAGTGGCAGGGACTTATAGGTCTTGTGTGCAACATAAAAGTTTAGCAAAATGGCATTTAAAGATTAAAATTATAGAGTGCCATGAAGTATATGATTAAAGTGCTAAATTATTGTTACATAATAAAGCCAGATAAATACAAGGCCTGGGACTTTAAAATGACAACCAAAGACAGAAAATGAACTTGAATTTTACGGGCAACATATTCTAACAGAAAATAAACAAATATGTCTGGTAATGACTATTGGTAGTGTACACCAACAAAGAACTAATTGCTTTCTTTGAGAAGCAGAAAAATAAGATAGATCCTCAGAAATGGGCCATCCATAATTTTCGTCTGCAAGAATATATTTTTGAAGTATATTGGGATAATGTGGTAGACATGCCTGCATCCATTAGTCTCTAATCCCTGTCGTTCTGGTTCTAGTCACTGATCTTTCTGTAAGCTATGAGAGGGCAGGATTGACTGTGTGTGTGTGTGTGTGTGTGTGTACTGAAGATTGAAAGCAGAGTCCTGTCCATGTTAGGGAAGCCCCACTACTGAGTTACACCCCAGCAAAAGGGAAGGATTGTTGTTGCGCAGGATGCAACTCTAGGACTTGAAGCAGTGACAGATCTGTGGTTGGCTATCTACAAACAATTGCTGAAAGAATGACAGGGAAAAGAAGGGGGGGGGGAAAGCAAAGAAAAGAGAGGAAGAAAAGGAAAGAGGGAGTGAAAAAAATGAAAAAAAAAAGAAAGGAAAGGCAGAATGGATGGAAGAAGGAAGGAAGAAGAGGAAAGGAAGGAAATAAGGGCGGAGAGTGACCTAAGGACATTTTTAGTTTGCCGCTCCCTATGCATATTTGAATTGGAGGAAAAAAATGGTGTTTTCAACATATATTCATATAATATTTTTGATTTGAAAAATTTCAAATAAAGAAAATACCAGAGGGCTGGGTTTGTGGCTCAGTGGTAGAGTGCTCGCCTAACATGTGTGAGGCACTGGGTTCAATCCGCAACATCACATAAAAATAAAAAAATAAAAAAATAAAATCATTGTGTCCATGTACAACTAAAGAAAAATATTTTTTTTAAAAAAAAAGAAAGAAAGAAAGTACCAGAAAAATAGCAGAAGACAAGGGAGATCTCCAACCCAAACAATCATATATGGTGGTTATCTAGAAGATTTACTTTTTAAAGGTATGTAACTTCTATATGCTTCACAGAAAGTTAAAAACGAATGGTGAAATTAAAAGTGTCTTTCTAAGCAAAATGTGTTCACCTAGCTTTTCTGAAATTGTGATTATTTATTTATTTATTTTTTGCACAGGGATTAGTAGTAAACTAAAGGTCAATATTTACTCATAATGATTGATTTCAGCACTCTTGATATTTTTATCTTGCTTGACATTCCTGAGTCTTCTCCCCTGATTTCTGTGGTAAGAAATGTGCTATATTTGGGTGCAGTGGCACATGCCTGTTAATTCCAGCAGCTCAGGAGGTGAAGGGAAGAGAATCTCAAGTTAGAGCCAGCCTCCACAACTTACTAAGCAACTTTGTGAGACCTTGTCTCAAAATAAAAAGTAAAAAGTGTTAGAAATGTGGCGCAGTGATTAAACATCTCTGGGTTCAATCCCTGGCATCAAAACAAAAAACAAACAAATAAAAAATTTGCTACTACATTATAACATTAATGAAGATTTCCTTCAAAGTAAACATGCATGCAAGTCCCCATGAAACAATTTCTTATTTCAAAGAGCATATTATATAACTTGGAAATCAATGGAAAAACCTACAGCCACGCTGATGAGAACCTCTGGAATTTCTGCATTTTCACCATGGTCTTAGCTGTCCTTTTTATGCTGCTTCTCAAGAAAATACTCAGGGAATTTGTTATTAGGTGTAATATTTTCTCGTCTTTCCTTGACAATTACATCAAAATTGAATTTGCTTTTTATACTGAAAAATTCTATTCATTTGTTTTTTCAGGTAAGATTTACTGCTAACCTCTCTGGCAACTTGAAAGGTGTAGTAAGAAAAATAGAGATGAATGAGACACAGTTTTTGTTTTCAAATGGTGTTTAGTTTGTGGAAAAGATGCATGGATAGGGACTGAAAATGCAACTGTTAAGTCTTGTAATTACACAATTAAAAAAAAAGTGTTAGAAAAGCCCAAAGAATACTTAAAATGGTCTAGAGAAGATAGGAAAATATTAAATCAAAAATTCCTCAGTTGACTCTTACATACAAACATAGATATAAAAATTGTAGTATATATGCATACTAAGAATTG
Source organism: Marmota monax (assembly GCF_021218885.2). Lineage (NCBI taxonomy): Eukaryota > Metazoa > Chordata > Mammalia > Rodentia > Sciuridae > Marmota > Marmota monax. The sequence continues at coordinate 2,992,344 of NW_026695208.1, read as the reverse complement.
TAATGCAAAAAAGTACATGTATAATGGCATAAATTGACATGAACATACTTTATTTTACAGAGATACAAAAAATTGTGCTCTGTATGTGAAATAAGGATTGTAATGTAAAAAAAAAAGTAAGTTTGGGTAGTGGGATTATAGTTGAAAATTTATTTTCTCCGTGCCTTATCTGATTTTTGTCATTTCCTTATTTAGTGCTTATTAATTAAAATTTTAAAAAAGAAAATTCCTCAGCTGACTCTTAACAAATGAACAGAAGTTTGGCATGTAGGAAATTCAGTGGAAGAAAGGACTGTCATCTGGGAGGTTGGACTAGTGTGAAAAACGTAAGGGAGGGAGGAGATGCCAAAATCCTCCTAGAATGATGAATTATAATAAACAAAATGCTCACAATGTTCTTGTTCTGTCTTGTTCTTATTTCACATTATTGATGGAGAAACTAAGGCTTGGTAAATTTCAGTTACTGCCATTTGTTTAATTCTATGTTCTTTACTCATCCTTAATTTAAGTCTTTTTTACATTTTTTTTCTTTCTGCTTCCTCCACCTCTTTCTTCCTTCCTTCTTCCTTCCTTTCCAAGCTTATATCAAACTTCTCAGGTAATCAATCTTGTCATAACTGCCCAGTAAATGTCTCTTGAATAAATACATTAATTATTGAAAGAAATAATTGTTATTTTTCTTTATTTATAATTTTAATAAAAACTTGTTTGACTTCCTGTCAGTCCCCAATATGATTAGAATTCATATCAAAGCAATCAACTTATGGGTACAATTTAGAAAACAGAAACCTCTCTCAGTATTTCAAATAGGGGATTGGTTTCAGAAGAGTCAGAAAGTAGAGAAGAGAAAGGGAAAGGAAGGAGGAAGGTGACTTAGAGAAGAGGAAAGAGGAGGAGGAGATCTGCCCAGAACCACAGGGAGCTGGTATTTCTCCTGTGGGGAAATACAGTGGCTTTACCATCTTGTCTGTTAAAGAGGGAGGAGGAGGAGGAGAAAGGGATGAGGCAAGGGAGCTGGAGTTGGGGGAGATAGAAGTGGCAAGGAGGAGGAGGGGAAGAATGGGAGAAGTTGGAGAACAGAGGGACTAGGAGAGGAGAGAATGAATGAAGAAGAAGAGGAGGAGGAGGAAAAGGAGGGAGGAACAGGAAAGGAAGAGGAGAAGAAAAAGAGGAAGAAAAATAAATACTTAGAGATCAGAAAATACCAAGGAATGTCCTTTCATATGTTAACTTATTATTTGGATTTTATTTTTGTGACTCAGAGATACCACTCAAATAGTTTGCCTTCTTTTTCATTTAATTTCTATCCTTCTGTATTAGTTTGTAGGACACAGAAATTCTTTATATATTCTTCACATTAGTGTTTTTTCAGTTGCTGCAGATATCATTTCCTAATCTGTCTTTCAGCTTCCTTTCAGTGTCTGTTGATAAATAGAAGTTCTTATTTAATTAAAGTAGAATCTATCAATCTTCTTCTTTATACTTAACACTCTGTCGTAGTTGAAAAATTCTTCTCTCCCCCGCCCCGAGGTCATAAAAATATTAGCCTACTTTGTATTCTAAAAGCTTGATAGGTTTCCTTTCACATTTAGGAAATTAATTCACCTATAACTAATTTTTGTTTTGGTTTGAAAATACTGTGTCTGTGTTCATTATGAAAATTATAAATCACTCCAGATACTTCTGCACAACATTTATTTATATGATCTATTAGAAATATTTTAGAAGGAGTGAAGGAGGAAAACGAAGGAGGTCTCTAGTGTATCAACAGTAAAACAGACTTAAACCCAAACTTTAGGAAGCTGCCTAACTTCCCTTGGCTGCAGCCCAAAGTCCATAATTAATGAGCTGAAGAAGGCTCTGTGCTACCATCAATTTTGGAATTGACCAAGACACCAGGAGCCCACCTCTTGTCACACTGCTGGGACCTTTAGCAGCTGCTGCTAATGTTTCCTGCCACTGTCTTAGAGAAAAAGATGCCCTCTATTTCCTTCCTTCTTTCTAGCTTCCATCTTGTGCTTCTCAAGGGCACAGCCTCACAGAAAGTTAATCAAGAAGGGAGGGTAGCACTTGGTGGTATAACTGAGAGCAAGGAGACACTGTCCAGTGCTTACAGCGATGTCCCTTTGATGGAAGAGACTGTCCCTTACCCCCTCCTCGGCTGTGCCAGCTCTGTCCTGCTTTGGGTTCCTATAGAGGTGGGTCTGTTTTCGGGTTCTCTATTAGTTTCCTTTTGTATGTTTTCTGTTTCTACTTGATACTCATGGCTTTATAATAAATTTTAACATTTATTTCATCAAGCCCACCTATCTTGTTTTGCTTTAAGAGTGTTTTTTACTTTTGTTGGCCTTTTCATTTTTATCCAGATTTTAGAACCAATCCTCCGTGACTATTATGCCCTTTTACCTCAAAAAGACACTCAGAACTTTGCTTAAGATTGATTTGATTTGATACATTAATTTGGGTAGCACTGGCACCTACAGCATCAAATCTTTCAAATTGTAAACATAATCTGTCTTTATATTTGTTGTGAAATTTTCAACAAATATGTTCAATAGAATATATTTTTTTTCCTGTAAAAGCATTACACATTTTGTTAAATTTATTTGTATGTGCTTAAAATATTTCTCTAAAATTTTGACTGTTGTAGAAAAATATGATTGATTTTAATATTTATTTTGTATCTAGTAAGCTTATTATGCACCCAAATTAATTCTATGAGTTTACTGAAATTTTTGGTTCTTCTGATATTACCTAAAAATCTCTTAAATAACTTTAAGGAGTTTAGTTTTTCAGTTGTCAAGACTATTGATGTATCTTTAAAAAATATTGATATTTGGTCTACATTTTGTTGTTTTCTCAGATAGCATTAATTTAAATGATGTAGTCTGCATTAAGTTTCTCATTTTATTTAGGTCATTTTTATTAATAAAAATTGCTTGGAAACTTATAGTTTTTTTATAAATTTTATTTTCCATTCCATTTGGGAACATAGAAACATCATCACTCTATTATCTGCTCAAATTCTATTTTTTAATTCAATAGAAGAAAAGTGTTTTTAACAGAATATTTATTATGCCATCCTATTTTACTAGACTTTATTCTGTTTTATTATCTCCTTATTCCCACCTGTCTAATCTTTTACTCTCTGTGGAATCAGCATAGTCTTTTGATCTTAGCACATACATTATATCTATGGCATTCCAACCAATGAGCCAGTTGTAGAGATGTCAAATGCTAAACTATCACTAAGCACAATAAAATCACAGATGTGTCCTTAGCATTGGTATTAAAAGGCTGATTGGATTTTATATATCTTCCATATTTTCTTAGTGAACACTAATCAATCTTTTTATTTCTTCTGTTTCACTTATTTTCCATGCTGATACATTTTTCTTTGTCATAATATATTTTTCACATTTTAGCCCTTTCATATATTTCCTGAAATATATCAGCAATTCTGCAAATGTCATTTTATCTGCATCTGAGATCTTTTCATTGTCTCAAAAAATTGAGATCTTTAGAAAAAGAAATGTATTATAAAAGAATACACTAGAAAATTTCATTTCAATTAAAGTTTATATTGGAATATAGTGTGTTTCTTTAAGAACTACCAAACTAATACAAATGTAATTTACTCCCTCTTACCATTCAGCTATCGACAGCTAGCATTAAAAATACCTGTCAAAGCTACCCATTAGTTTCATATGATAAATGCAGAAGTAATTCTTAAGTTAGCAATGATTTCTTCTGACACCTCCTTTCTTTAGCTTGTTATTAATCCCTACTCACATCAGGCTTGACATTGACATTATGAAAAATGATGGACTAGCTGTGATCACTTGCTGAAGATTCTCAATTAAAAGTAATAACACCCTGTAGAGAATGAGAGAGAACACGTTTCATCTAAAGATTAAGATGTATTTTTAAAAATAATTTTGAATGCCTTCAATCTTCCAAGAAGAATTTGTCTTGCTTGGAAGGTGTCTGAATCATCTCTTAAGGAAAAGAGCTTTGTGTAAAATACCTCCATAATGTAGTTTTGGACACCCCTGCCTGGCACCTTCAATCCTGTGTTATGCCTCCTTCAGTTTTTCAGTGCTGTTGCCTAGTGTAACTGACTTTATCTTTTATTGTCTAATTAAAGGCACCCTTTTTCTTTGAGTTTTTGAGTCAATTCTAGTACTTACTATCAGAGTCAGTAAAATAATTTTATTTATATATTTACTTCTTTTTCAAACACCGTATTATAGCACAATTTGCCTATTTATTATTGAAATTCCATCAACTTTAGCTAGATTTTCAACCACAATGAATTATAATTGGTCTATTTTCCTCCTTGGCTTTTTATAACTCAAATTAACTGCAATGTCCAGTGCAGGAGAAATGACAGCTGGGATCACAAATGAATTGGCCTGATTATATTTTCTTCCTAAATTCACTTAAGGTCTGTATCAATGTAGACAACTGTCTTTTTCTTGAAGCCAAAATGGATCCTTCATTATTTAAGTGTAAAGGATTGCAAGGAGATGAGGGCAGTGATTTCCTATGATAATGACATGTCATCCAATAGTATGCCACATTGCTTAAAGAATCAACAGAAATTGTGTCCCTGGAATTCTAGACTAGAATGAATTTCAATAAACTTCAATACATGAAAAAATGAAATTAATATTTTGTATAAATCACATTTTGTCTTGGTGTTCTATGATTATTATAGAAGATATGAACTTATTTTGGTTATTTATTATACTATTTAAAATTCTGAGTGTTTCAGTCTCCTATATTAAAAATATGGAAAAATAAGAGAGCACATCTAAGAGATACTTGTTGTACATAAAACCCTGACACATCTATCTCAAAAGTGTCTACTTCATGATATCATTGCATTTTAATTTCTCTCCATCAGAGAAAGAAAATTGAATAGCCATTTTTGTTAATTCTTTAGGTCAGTGGTTCTCAGCCATGAGTGATTTTGCAACTCCCAGGAAACAACTGACAACTTCCAAGGACATTTTTGGTCATCACAAATGGGAGTGAGGTCTTACTGGCATCTAGCAGGTAAAAACCAGGGAGGCTGCTAAACATTCTATCAGATACAAAAATTGCCAATAGTACTGAGGCTGAAATGTCTGGCCTAAGGTTTGTTAGGATATTGTTGGGCTGTTCACAAGCCCAGTTGCTTTAAGTAGAGCTTAATATATTGAACTAAGAAACCATCAAATAGAGTTAGAATGTATTAAGTTCTCAATGTAGTAAGATGTCCTCAACTTATGATGGTTAGACTTATCAACTTTACCAACTTATCAATGGTATGAGAGTGATACATATTCTCTAGATATCATATTTCAAATTTTGAATTTTTATCTTCTCTTAGAATGATGACACAGAGTGATTCAGTCTTGTAATGTCCAAGTGTAGACTAGTGTTAAGTGTGCTGAGCATGTTTAAGGTAGGCTAAGCTAAGTTGTGATGCTCAGTAAGTTATGTGTATTAAATGCATTTTTTTTAACTTATAATGTTTTCAACTTGTGATGGTTTATTAGGAAATAGCCTCAAGTTTAGGAGCATCTGTATGTGGAGAAAGGGCAGCTAGTATGTTTACCTCCTCTGTGTTGTAACAAATGGTCTCCTCCCAGCTAGCCATACTCACAGGAAGTTGCAGAGTAAGAGAGAAACATGCAAAGTGGCAGATGATATTGAAATCTAAGTCTGTCTGGACTCAGGCTATGTTTTTGGATCTTCTTGGTGCTATAGATCATTCTTGGATATTTTTATTTAGGGGAAAAGTTTTCTGGAACTTGTTTATTCTTTCATAATTAAATGTATAACTTAAAGTTGACAGTTATTCTGTTAAACAAGCTCAATATCAAATCTGATATTACACATGTGGGAAAGAATATACTAAACACATTATAATAGAAGTAAAGAAAAACTATCATTAAAAACTTTAAATGTTAAAATAGTTTCATATAAAAAAGTGAGAATAAGTTTAGATTGTTTCTGCTTCTTTTTCTGGAAACATTTGTGCTACTAATGGGGAAAATATAAGAAGCTTCCAAATCAAGTCTGGCTTTCTGCTTAGAATTATTCTAAGGAATAATGTTGTATGTTGACAGCTGTATTTCCTCTCTCTGAAATCTAATTTTTTCCGTTGAAAAATTCCTTGATTCCTAAGTCCAATCTACCTCAATGCAAGATTCCTGCTTGTTTGTATATATTGATTACAGAACCTTTTTCTGACAGGATTTTAGCGTATATATGCTAAGTTTTTTCTATTTGTTTTAAAGATGACTTTTCTGTCATAAACTCAATTGCTGATATTCACATTCTCTATGGACTTTCCTTGGAACAATTGTCTTATATACCAAATCTCTGGCTGAGAACAAACACCTGTAGTGTTTCATGCACAAACAAACACATCTCCTATCCATAGTCTACACTGGCCTTTTTGCCAATAGAATGTTTACTGTCATGATCATGCACTGTGACAAAAAGCATTGTGATAAATTCCAAAAGCAAGACTTTTACAAGCCATAGTCTCTGATCACAATAATTCAATTAATATGAAAATAAACAATTAAAAATTAAAAATAACCCTTTCAAAAATATATTTCAGAACTAGAAATTAATTGTGAACTAAATTTCAAATCACACAGAAATCAATGAAACCTGAATAATTTGTATGAATGCCAGTTTCACATAGCTAAAGCTTATACTTAGACTAAAATATATGGCTTTAAAAACTATTCATTAAAAAAAAACATGGAATCTCCATGCTGCTTTTCATAGTGGTTGCACCAATTTGCAGTCCCACCAACAATATATGAGTGTACCTTTCTCTCCACATCCTTGCCAACATTTATTGTTACTTGTATTCTTGATAATTGCCATTCTGACTAGAGTGAGAGAAAATCTCAGTGTAGTTTCAATTTACATTTCGCTAATTTCTAGTGATTTTTTCATATATTTGTTCATCATTTTTATGTCTTCTTCTGTGATGTGTCTGTTCAGTCCCTTTGCCCATTATTGATTGGGTTATTATTATTATTATTTTTGGAGTTAAGGTTTTTGTTTTCTTTATATATCCTGAAGATTAATGCTTTGAGGTTCAGGCAACAAAGATTTTCTTCCATTCTGTTGGCTCTCTCTTCATGTTCTTGATTGTTTCCTTTGCTGTGTTTTTAGTTTGATACAATCCCACATTTTGATTTTTGATTTTACTTCTTGTGTTTTCACAAGAAGTCTTGTGGAGGAATTTGGTTCCTAAGCCAACATAATGGAGATTTTTGCCTACTTTTTCTTCTAGTAGGCAGAGGTCTCTGGTCTAATGCCTAGGTCCTTGATCCACTTAGAATTGACTTTTGTGCAAGGTGAGAGATAAGGGTATACTGTAATTGACCCAGTTATCCCATTGTTTGGCATATACCCAAAGGACGTAAAATCAGAATTCTATAGTTACTTGGTTACATCAATGTTTGTAGCAGCTCAGTTCACAATATCTAAATCATAGAACCAACCTAGGTACCCTTCAACAGATGAATGGATAAAGAAAATGCAGTATATATACACAATGGAATGTTACTAAGCCTTAAAGAAGAATGAAATTATGGCATTTGCTGGTAAATGGATGGAACTGGAGGTTATCATGTTAAGTGAAATAAGACATTCCTAAAAAAACCAAAGGCCAATGTTCTCTCTGATATGTGGATGCTGACAATTAATGGGGAGTGGGGAGAATGGTGGTTCATGGGACTGGACAGATTGAACTGGGGGAATGGGGGTAAGGGAGGGGGGATGGAAATGGGAAAGACAGTAGAATGAATTGGATATAACTTTCCTATGTTCATATATGAATGCATAACCAGGGAAACTGCACATCATGTACAACCACAAGAATGGGAAGGTATACTCCATATATGATATGTCAAAATACATTCTACTGTCATATATAATTAAAAAAAAACAAATAAAAATTAAATTTGGAAAAGAACTCTGCTGATGTGCAAAGCCAGCATGGAATCTAACCTGAGACATCTTGGTCCCTGGTATTTTACCCTCTACTTGCCCTCCTGCTCAGTCTTGGAAGAATCTTCCAGCTTCTCATCAATCTATTTCCTCTACTAGATTGCCTTTGTTATACAATCATGATCCAATGCTCACCATCTTACACAGACTAACAGAACTCAGCCCCTTCATCTCCATGGAGATTTCCTTCTTCACTTCTCCACTCCCTTTCTCTACTCAGTTGCATAATCACGCTTCTTGAAAGCATTGCCTGCTCTTCTGTTCCTACTCCCACTTGCCTTCACTTCCCACTTACCTCCTTCTTCTTTCTGTTTCCATCATGCCTTTAAAGGGCTTCCATCATGGTTACAAACTAACTTACTTTTGTCACATTCAAAGAACACAGGCAAAGTAACGATCTTTCTTGACCATTTACCAGCCTTTGACACCGTCCTTCACTCTGTTTTCCTGGAAGCACACTCTTCTTCATTTTCTTTTTGCTGACAGTTTCTTCTCCATCACCTTTGACAGTTTGTCCTCCCTCATCTGACTCTGCTTGGTCCCTTGGTGCTCAGCATTTTGAGCTGATATTTATTCTATAGACACTTACCCTGGTTAATTTTGCTCACCACTATTTCTTTTAAAGATATTTATATTCTTATGTTTCCTAAATTTATATCTCCAGCACAGATTTCTGTTTATGAGGCAACCACAGCATTTCACAGCTGCATTTGATGACAAGGTTCCCACACATTTAAATACCTGAGATTGAACTCTGATCTCTTCATGCAGCTCCATCTATTCCCAAATTATTCATCCTAGAAACCAGTATAATTTTTATTAATGGTGTTGTTGAAGCCAAACACCTAGGAGCCTTCCTTGGTTTTATTTAGACCTATTCCTGGCACTAGTAATTTTTCTCCATTTCCATTGCCACCACACAAGACTTGATAGCTGTTTCCTCTCATAAAGAATTTTCAAATAGCTTCTCAATGGATCTCCACTTTTCTCTAAATCTCTCCCATTAATGGCAGCCTACGTGGTCTTTTAAAAAACCAAGTCATATCACATTCTCTCTGTTAAAAGTCTTCCATGTCTTCCTGTTGTACCAAGGGCAATACTTATACCATACTACCTCCCACACCCTCAAGACCTGGATAACATGGATAACAACTCGCTGACAATTTCTCCACCATAACTTCCTTCTCACCCTTGCTCACTATGCTCAAGCTTAGCCAACTTCATTTTAGTTCCTCACACATAATCTTTCCTGTCTTAGGAATAGCCCCAAAGTTGTTCTTTTTACTGGGAATGCTCTCCTTACAAATCCTCACATGACTTCTTGTTTTTTTTAAACTTTTTATTAGTTTTAATTAGTTATATATGACAGTAGAATGCACTTATATACTTTGATATATCATACATAGATGGGATATATTTTTTCATTTTTCTGAGTATACATATTGTAGAATCATATTGGTCATACAGTCACATATATACATAAAGTAATAATGTTTGTTTCATTCTACTATCTTTCTTATCTCCTCATCCCAATATCCCCTGCCTTCCCCACCTTTCATTTCCCTCTACCTAATCTAAGGTAACACTATTCTTTTTTTTTTTTTTTGCCTTTATACATGTATTTGTGGTTGTTGTTTTTGCATTATAATTCTTAATACACATATATACCACATTTTTTTGTATCTCTGTTTGTATATAAAGTATGTTGACACCCAATTCGTGTCTTCATACATGTACTTTGTATAATGATGACCATCACATTCCACCATCCTTGCTAATCCCCTGCCCCTACCCTTTCCTTCCCACTCCTCTGCCCTATCTATAATTCATCTATTTCTCCCATGCTCTCCAGCCCTACCCCACTATGAGTCAACCTCCTTATATCAGATAAAACATTCAACATTTGTTTTTTGGAGATTGGCTGACTTCACTTAGCATTATTTTCTCCAACGCCATCCATTTACCTGCAAATGCCATGGTTTTGTTCTTCTTTAATGCTAAGTAAAATTCCACATATTTTTATCCATTAATCCACCAAAGGATAGTGGCTCCACAGGCTTCTTATCACTCCAATCTCAAACACAACACCTTCAAAGTTGTCCCTGTGCATTTTCCCATACTAATGTGATATTTAGCCTTCTTCTTAGTTTATACTCACATAATTATTTACATGTTAATAACTTAATATCTCTCTCTCTCATTAGACATAAGATTCATGGTTGTACCATTCATCACTGCCTACCCAATGTCAAACATAGTATCCAACCCAAGTAGGTGGTTAATAAGTATTCATTGACTGATGAATGCAAGATGAGACAGTTAATAGTGTTCAGGTATAGTATTGCACATGTGTAAAAGATTTCCACTGCCTTGCAGAAATACTACTTAATCAAAATACTTCTTAAATGCCTTTTATAAACATCATAGTTCAAATGTTAACATACACTCATTTGGAAAATCAGAGGAAAAATCAAAACAATTTCAGACTCAATAATAATGACTCAATGAATTATTTCTAGAACTACTCTATGTTTTTGGTTATCTATTGTAGTTATACATAAACAAGGAGCACCCTGGGCTGAAGCCTACCTCCTGTTGCCTCTGGACATGGAGGCAAATAGTTATGGTATGTGCCAAGGTCCTCCTTCCCTAAATCCCTTCCCCACTCTATCTTGCATCCTTTTCTTCTTCTTTGGTTTTCTCATATTAAAGATGTGTCACAGAAATAATCTTTTTCTTCCATTATTTATAACAATAGAGCATTTTCATAGGCTCAACACCCCAGTAGAGTCCATATTTGAAAAAGTACCAGCTTTAGGGAACTTTCATTTCCTATTGAGAATGAGAATTGGATATGCTTTAAAGATTTTTCTGCTATGTTGTTTAGAATAAGAAGTGCTTCAATGATAGAGGAAAAGAAATCACAGAAAGAAAACATACTTGAATAATTTCTCTCAAAAAGACTGATTGACTCATTAGATATAAAGAAGAATGAATATAGACCCAGATCTTATATCTTTCATAAAAATTAACTCAAAATAGATTACAGACCAAATGTAAAATACAAAACTACAAAAACCATGAAGGATAACATATGAGAAACACATAGACATTTAGTCTTTGGGTTTGGGATGAAATTTTCAGGCACTGAAGTCACAAAGAAATAATTGATATGCTAGGCTTCATGTAAAATTAAAAATTTCTGCTCTGTGAAAAATACTGCCAAGGAATGAAAAGACAAGCCAGAGAATGGAAGAAATTATTTGCAAAAGATATATCCTGCAACGAACTGTTATCCAAAATATACAAGAGCACTTAAATCTTAACAACAAGAAAACAACCAAACTATTTGGAAAATGAATCAAAAACCTTAATAGGCATCTCACCAAAGAATATGTACACATACCAAATGAGCATTTGAAAAGATGTTTCACATGATATACCATCAAGAAAATGCAATATTAAAACAAGATATCACTACCATCTATTAGAACGGCCCAAATCTAGAACACTGTCAACTTACTGCCAGCAAGGATGTGGAACAACAGGTAGTCTTATTCATTGCTGATGGGATGCAAAATGGTATTTATCCAAAAGAGTTGAAAGTTTATGTCTACACAAAAACCTACACATGGATGGTTATGGAAACTCCACTCCTGATTGTCAAATCTTGAAAGCAGCTGAGAAGTCCTTCGTTAAGCGAATTATAGTGGTAAATGTAGACATTGAAATATTGTTTAATACTAACAAGAAATAAGATCTCAAATCACAAAAACACATGGAGGAAACATGAATCCATATTAACAAGTGAAAGAATCCAAACTGAAGATTCTATATACTGTATGATTCCAACTATAACATTATGGAAAAGTCAGAACTATGGTGATCGTGAAAAGGTGGTTCTTGGCATGTGGTCCTATGGTTTTCGGCTAGAGTGAATGTTGTGTTTGAGGCCTTTTAAATATTGACCTGAATGTATCATTTAAATGTGTCACTCAGGCATTCATTTTCACTTACAAATCAGGAATTGGATTTTTGGTATCTTATAAGCACTGTCTTCCTTGTCCTCCAAGATTTTTAAAGACTGATAGAACTTCTCATAAAACTTTGCTCATCTGTCTCATGACCCAAAGTCTTCTGCTGTTTGTTTGAGTTATAATTTAGTTTATCATCTTTGTTATATTGTTTGGTTATCTTGAGCTAAAGAGCTCAGAAACAGTTGTCAGAATTAGGAATAAATGTTATTCTCTTATAGAGTGATTTCTAATCTTGGTATTGAGTGCGGCTCAAAGGAGGTGATTATTTAATCTAAGTTAATGCACTATAATTGCACTCAATTATCCATGTTGTATTTTCATATCACTTACGACTTTGATCACTCCAGGCCCTGGGATTTGTATACAAAGGACACGAGGAACTCTTTCAATGCCATCTCTGCCCAAGATATGTTCCTTGGCTTTCATAATTAATGTTGTCCAAATATTTCAGCTCCCTTCCCTCCTTGTTTCTTCCCTTTCTCCCCCCACCCCTCCCAGATTGAATGTTTTTCTCTGTTGATTATTATACCAGTCAGAATTAAAATGTTCTTCCTATAAAACAAGAGTCAAAGTTGGTTTTATTTTTAGCTAATTTGCTTCAGTGCTTTTCTGTTTCATGCTTTCCCTGGGACAATCATCAGGCTTTCTCTGTTTTATATCACTGCAGAGAGAGCACTCTTCCAAGTATCAGATATGATACATTCAATGGGTACAGACTTATTACAAAGTTATTAGTGGGAAAACTGAAGAAACTTATTAATTAATTTTAAATGGAAACAAACTTCAGGATGTTACCTGTCCCCAAATTTATTAACTTTCTTTCTTTTAAAAAAAGATAATAGTTTATTTTGTCTTCTTAAGTAATTTATTTTAAAAACCAAAAATTTTATATATTTGTCATGTATGACATCATGTTTTGAACTTGGTATATATTTTGGAATCACTAAATCAGGTTAATTAACACACGTATTACTTTACTCTGTGTGTGTGTGTGTGTGTGTGTGTATGAGAGAGAGACATGAAAACATAAAATCTAGTCTTTTAGCACTTTTTAAGAATCATACTACAGAAATATTGAAAAATTTAAGCATAGTATTCCTTGTGTTAATTTTGTATAGAGATTAGTATTTAAGTATGAAGAACTTGATAAAAGGAAGCGGCAAATTTAGTTTGCTGTGACACCCAGTAGATGAATACAACTAGAGGAATAATTTTCACTGACCCTCACTTTGGATTGTTCAAGGGATGCTTTTCATCAAAAAATGAATCTTCAAAATTAATCCTCTCCTCCCCCGATTATAAAATTTTCTTTAATAGAAGTGGGATAGAAATATCTTGCTATGAATACTAATTATCATATTAAGTTTTCACATATTCACCTCACATAAAGATCTTGTTATTATTTTAATGTACTTAGTTATAATTGAAATTAAAGATAATTTCCTCATCCTCTGATTAAATAAAGCTCATTGATTAACTCAATACTTTTTAAAATACTATTATGAAATAGTATTAGTACCCAACAAAATTAGGCCTAAAGCCTTACAAAAAAGAAAGAAAGAAAGAAAGAAAGATAGAAATCTTAGGATTTATAAACTAAAAGTAGTACTTACTGACTGAAATAAAGTTATCTGAGCATATCATAATTTGCACTCTTTTATTATGTTGAATATTTGCCTTCATTTTAATAGATAATTTTTCAATATGGAACCCAATTCTTGAAGTCAAGTTTCAGATGCAAGAGTCATATTTATATCTTTAAAATGAGTAGTTGAAAAATGAAAATTGTTACCTATCAGCTAAGCAATACTTTCACATTTGCAGATTTTGTGCTAATATATTTGTAGAAAAATAGGAGAGACTGAATTTGCACATCCTGCTTGTGTGAATTCATTGCATAAATTGTTAGCAACATGAAGTTGATATCTGAATTTCATAAGCCAATGATTTTGTAGCAGAGTCACAAGATGTTAATTAGAATTTGCACTCTAGATGTTAGAGTAGCACTTTGAATTATGTGGTGTTAATACAAATTTTTCATTTTTATTAGATTAGCCTCAGTAATTTTATTTTAATAACATGAATTACATTGGTAAAACCATACATATGTTTAATGCTATTTTGTAAATGCATGCTCATAATTTTTATTAATCAAATCACTTGGGTTTTTTAAAAGTCATGTAAGGTAATGCTTGGTTAAATATAGAGAGCATATTTATTTATTTATTTATTTATTTTAAAGAGAGAGTGAGAGAGGAGAGAGAGAGAGAGAATTTTTTAATATTTATTTTTTAGTTATCGGCGGACACAACATCTTTGTTTTGTATGTGGTGCTGAGGATCCAACCCGGGCCGCACGCATGCCAGGCGAGTGCGCTACCACTTGAGCCACATCCCCAGCCCATAGAGCATATTTAAAGATAGGAAGCAAACACTTAGGGTAAAAAGAATTAGAAGTGTGTGCAGTGATATCTTCAGAAATGGAAATTGTGATGCATCGTTACATTGTGATGAAAAGATCCAAAGAGTAGAATACAAAAATGAATCCCTAAGTGTTAGATTAAGAAGGGCATACTTTCGGCTGTATGTGGGATAGGTACCTATCATGGTTTGGATCTTATGTGTTCCCTCAAATCTTGTGTGTTGAGCTTGATCCCCAGTTGATGGCACTATAAGGAATTGATGGGAACTTGAAGAGATGGGGTTTAGTTGGAGGAAGTAGACCATGGGAGGCATTCCCTTGAGAGGTATGTTGGGACCCCAGCCTCTTCCTTTCTCGCTGTGGGCTCCTCAGCCACCATAAAGTGAGCAGCTTTGCTCTGCTAGGCTCTCCCCACCAGGATGTTCTACCTTGCTATAGGCCCACCCCAATGGAGCTGAGTGACCATCAACTGAAACCTCTGAAACGATAAGCCAAAATACATCTTGTGACCTTTTAAATTGATTAACTCAGATATTTTGTCCCAGTGAAAGAAAACTGTCTAACACAATATCTGGTGGATAAATATTTATTTGGGTGAAAAGTCACATGTTGAGAGAGAAATCCAAACACAGGGAATTAATCCACTTTAGCACTTACCACCTGCATTATTTTCTTAGACTTTCCCTAAAAATTCATCCTGAATAAAGCAAAGTACAACAAAGAGACTATATCAGGATATTGCTTTGAACCTAATGATCTGTCTTACAAAACAGTATGTTTTTCAAATTATTCTTTTTTTTCTTTTTTCAGTGCTGGGGTTTGAACCCAGGGTCTTATGCATGCTAGGAAATGCTCTCCCATTAAGTGCTGTACATCATCAGCCTTAAAGTTTTCTGTTCTTAATGATTTATCAGATAGTCATTTAAAAAATAAATTTGAATTATAGCAAATACACAATAGAGCTTCCTGTAAGTAACGAACACACTCTTCAGAGAGAAATATAATGTGCATTTTTATCTTTTCTCAGTAATAACAGACAGTAAGTACACTTTTGTTTGCATTTTCCAGTCATTATCTTCAAAGCAAGAAATCTTTATAAAAATCTGTGAGTAATATGATCTTAAAATAACTTCAGTCTCATTTCTGTAAATAACATTAAAATCATTACTTTTCTTGATGCCATACTTCAAGGGAGGTGGTTTAAGTTAATGGACCTGTGATTCCAATAGTTTTGGTAATTGGTAAGTTTAAGAAAGAGGACATTTAGTAGGTTAGAGAAATCTCAGAGAGTGTCTTCCTTTCCATTCTTAACTGTTTCAGTTCATTGTTATTATTGTGGAGCCAAACTGGGGGCCGAACCCAAGGCCTTGTGCCTGTTAGGCAAGCACTTTACTGCTGTGTTATACTCTCAGTCCTGATTCATAATATTCTTATAGTTATGTTGTTTTCTGTAATATTTCCCTGTGTATGCTAATGCTGGTAAATAGTGGTTTAAGAGTCAAAGTTTAGGAATTAGGCATCTGGGTTTAGTCTCTGTTCTATCCTTTAGCCAGAGTGATCTGCAGAAAATTTCTTACCCAGTCACATGAAGTTAACACATCTAAGAGGTGGTATAAAAATAGAATCTGCTAGGGGAATGGTATTAGCAAGATGGCAGAATAAGAAATCCCCAAACCTTTCCTCCCATTGAGACACTGATTCAACAAAAATACACTGACCAATTCTCTTTGTGAGTAATTGAGAAACCAGTTAAAGTGCTTCTGATACCAGTGAATAAGAAATCAGTCTCAGCAAAGCCTGTAGGAGCATTTATGGCACTCATTAGCCACAGCCTTTCTTCCCAACTCAGCACAACCTTTCTGGGAGAAACCTAGCAGTTTCAAGTCTTCTTGGGGAGGAGGAGAGAAGACTGAAATATATCTAGTGTACAGACATTTTGGGAGACTGCCCAAGAGAATGGATTCTGTTTTGTTTTGATTGACAGGCCTTGTTAAGGGATATTGGGAACAAAGTGGAAGGTTTGGATTAGCATCCAGTATCTTACCATATTTCTTCCCCATGACTAATTATGAAACAAATGGGAGAAAATCTCCAACTGTCAGCTTCTGTCTGGGAAGGAAAAGAGAGTGTATGTTGAATGTTCTGGCTTTTCAGAAGACTACCAAATAGATTGTTTTATGTCTTCTTGTTTTGGACAACTGATGGAATTTGACATATGTTTGGGGGATGCTGAGAACAAAAGGGCTGGGCAGCATGATGTTCTGGAAGGCCCATGGGTGCAGCAGGTGGAGGCCAATAAAAATATGACAGAAAATATAGCAAAGAATCAAATGAATTTTTGGAGCTTAAGTAAACGACTGAATTTATTTACTCATTTATTGTAGTTTTTTGGTACCAGGGATCAAACCCAGGGGTGCTTAACCACTGAACCAAATCCCCAGTCTTCTTTATTTTTATTTTTCATTTTGAGATAGGGTCTCACTAAGTTCTCAGGGCCTCACTAAGCTGCTGAGGCTGGCTTTGAACTTGCTTAGCCTGCAAGCTGCTAGGATTACAAGCATGTGCCACAGGAACAACTGAATTTAAAAGTCCACTACCGAGGTTCAGGAGCAAACTTCATCAAGCAGAAAAGAGAATGAGTAAACTTTAAGGTAGGTTTTTGAAATTACCTAGAAGAGAAAAGAGAGGGGAGGGGGACAAAAAAAAAGACCAGCAGCTCTCAGCCATCACTATAGCCCACTCCCCACCTAAAGAGGGGGTGCCATCCTTCTAGCCCTTTGCATACTCTGAATCCCAGAGCCATAGTAGTTCCTTGTGTGTCTGTGTTCCAGACCTCAGCTCCCTGCTTGCATCACATTTGCTGACATTTCAGAAGCCAAGAGCCACTACGGTATGTGGGCAAGCCTGTGCCCTGGAGGCTGGAGCCACTGTTGCTCCATCTATGCCCAGGCTGTAGACCCCATTCCACAGCTACTCCACAGGAGTCTGTACCACAGCACTGGAGCTCCCTATACATCAAGATCATCCATGCCCAACCCTGCCACAATAAATACACAGGACATGCTTGAGCTCTGACCTTGTTACAGTGAGCACTCCAGGGCCTTACACCTAGAATACAGGAGTCACTGCCACAGTGGGAGTACTCAGACCCCAGATATTGTCACTGCAGTTTTGCATGAATCTACACTCTTGATTCTGGCTTTCCAGTTGTTTCACAAGTGCCCAGTTCTCATTACCAACACTGCAGTACTGGCACTCCAGACTTCAGTCCATGGCCACTTACAGGTGCCAAGTACTAGACATCACCGTCATGGGGACACCATGCCAACTTCAATGCAGCCGTGATCATGTCCTTGGGCAAGACCCAGCAGCAAGCAAGATTCTCTTGGTCATGACCTGCCCATGGGTGAAAAAGAGATCTTTTTTATATGAAAAAAATGAAGGAATAGTAAAGCATAAAGTTTAAAAATAACCACTTACTTAGGAATTCAGGCAACTCAGTGTTTAATGACAAGTAGAAAACATACAACAGAAACAATAATATTTACATTAAATTTGCTATTAGTTCTAATACTATTGTAGTGGATATCCTTGTCAGGTTGAGGAAGTGTTTTTCCTATACCTAAAATGATGAGAGTTTTTTTTGTTTTATTTTGTTTTAATGAAAAAAGTGTTGAATCTTTTTTTTTCCTTTTAAGTATTTATTTCTTAGTTGTAGATGGACACATATATTTTATTTATTTTTTTTATGTGGTGCTGAGGATCGAACCCAGTGCCTCATTCATGCCAGGTGAGCACTCTACCTCTGAGTCACAATCCCAGCCCAAAAAGTATTGAATCTTATAAGATTGTTTGACTGTTTCTAATGATAACGTTTCATAGTTTATTTTTCTGAGTCTTTAAATATGATGAAGTAAATTGACCAACTTTAAAACGTTAAAAATATACAAATAGAAAACATATGTGAGCAGAATACAACAGTTACTAATATGGCATTATGTAAAAATGTGGATGTGTAACCGATGTGATTCTGCAATCTGTATACGGGGTAAAAATGGGAATTCATAACCCACTTGAATCTAAAGTATGAAATATGATATGTCAAGAGCTATGTAATGTTTTGAACAACCAATAAAAAAAGAGAAAAAAAAGAAAACATATGTGAATACTCGATATATAGCTAAAGAAGTAAGAACTAAGTTATTTTAATTATACAGATTTATGGGTATAGTGTAGTAATTTGACACATGAAGATAATGTGCAATGATCAACTCTGGGTTTTTAACTTTTCCATCTTTGAACATTAAAGAAAACATTAGTAACATGTTAAAGAGAAGTGTCAAGTTCTAATTTTCTGAGTAGGATGTCACCCTGGATAGGTCACATTTGTCTGTTCATTCACCTGTGGTGAATACTTGGATTATTTCCAGGTTGGTGCTACTATTAATAAAGCAATTATAAACTGTCAGGTACAAATTATTGTGTTAACACAGGTTTTCATCATCTCTGGCTAAATACCTAAGATTAGATTCAGTGGGTCACATGATAAGGGTATGTCCCACTTCATGGGTAATGAAATTTCTAACTGTTTTTAAAAGTGAATGTTAATATTTTATAATCTTATAAAAATATATGAAAATGCCACTTTCACTACATCCTTGCCAATATTTGATGATGTGTTTTACCCATTTTTTAATTTTTTTTTAATTTTTTATTGTTGGTTGTTCAAAACATTACATAGTTCTTGACATATCATATTTCACACTTTGATTCAAGTGGGTTATGAACTCCCATTTTTACCCCTTATACAGATTGCAGAATCATATCAGTTACACATCCATTGATTTACATGGTGCCATACTAGTGTCTGTTGTATTCTGCTGCCTTTCCTATCCTCTACTATCCCCCCTCCCCTCCCCTCGCCTCCCCTCCCCTCTTCTCTCTCTACCCCCTCTACTGTCATTCATTTCTCCCCCTTGTATTATTTTTCCCTTTCCCCTCACTTCCTCTTGTATGTAATTTTGTATAACCCTGAGGGTCTCCTTCCATTTCCATGCAATTTCCCTTCTCTCTCCCTTTCCCTCCCACCTCTCATCCCTGTTTAATGTTAATCTTCTTCTCATGCTCTTCGTCCCTACTCTGTTCCTAGTTACTCTCCTTATATCAAAGAAGACATGTGGCATTTGTTTTTTAGGGATTGGCTAGCTTCACTTAGCATAATCTGCTCTAATGCCATCCATTTCCCTGCAAATTCTATGATTTTGTCATTTTTTTAATGCAGAATAATACTCCATTGTGTATAAATGCCACATTTTTTTTATCCATTCATCTACTGAAGGGCATCTAGGTTGGTTCCACAGTCTTGCTATTGTGAATTGCGCTGCTATGAACATCGATGTAGCAGTGTCCCTGTAGCATGCTCTTTTTAGGTCTTTAGGGAATAGACCGAGAAGGGGAATAGCTGGGTCAAATGGTGGTTCCATTCCCAGCTTTCCAAGAAATCTCCATACTGCTTTCCAAATTGGCCGCACCAATTTGCAGTCCCACCAGCAATGTACAAGTGTACCCTTTTCCCCACATCCTCGCCAGCACTTGTTGTTGTTTGACTTCCTAATGGCTGCCAATCTTACTGGAGTGAGATGGTATCTTAGGGTGGTTTTGATTTGCATTTCTCTGACTGCTGGAGATGGTGAGCATTTTTTCATGTACTTGTTGATTGATTGTATGTCCGCCTCTGAGAAGTGTCTGTTCAGGTCCTTGGCCCATTTGTTGATTGGGTTATTTGTTATCTTATTGTCTGATTTTTTGAGTTCTTTGTATACTCTGGATATTAGGGCTCTATCTGAAGTGTGAGGGGTAAAGATTTGTTCCCAGGGTGTAGGCTCCCTATTTACCTCTCTTATTGTTTCTTTTGCTGAGAAAAAACTTTTTAGTTTGAGTAAGTCCCATTTGTTGATTCTAGTTATTAACTTTTGTGCTATGGGTGTCCTATTGAGGAATTTGGAGCCCGACCCCACAGTATGTAGATCGTAGCCAACTTTTTCTTCTATCAGACGGTGTGTCTCTGATTTGATATCAAGCTCCTTGATCCATTTTGAATTCACTTTTGTGCATGGCGAGAGAAAGGGATTCAGTTTCATTTTGTTGCATATGGATTTCCAGTTTTCCCAGCACCATTTGTTGAAGATGCTATCCTTCCTCCATTGCATGCTTTTAGCCACTTTATCAAATATAAGATAGTTGTAGTTTTGTGGATTGGTTTCTGTGTCTTCTATTCTGTACCATTGGTCCACCCGCCTGTTTTGGTACCAGTACCATGCTGTTTTTGTTACTATTGCTCTGTAGTATAGTTTGAAGTCTGGTATCGCTATACTGCCTGATTCACACTTCCTGCTTAGCATTGTTTTTGCTATTCTGGGTCTTTTATTTTTCCATATGAATTTCATGATTGCTTTCTCTATTTCTACAAGAAATGCCGTTGGGATTTTGATTGGCATTGCATTAAACCTATAGAGAACTTTTGGTAATATGGCCATTTTGATGATGTTAGTTCTGCCTATCCATGAACAGGGTATATTTTTCCATCTTCTAAGATCTTCTTCTATTTCTCTCTTTAGGGTTCTGTAGTTTTCATTGTATAAGTCTTTCACCTCTTTTGTTAGGTTGATTCCCAAGTATTTTATTTTTTTTGAGGATATTGTGAATGGAGTGGTTGTCCTCATTTCCATTTCAGAGGATTTGTCGCTGATATACAGGAATGCCTTTGATTTATGCGTGTTGATTTTAAAGCCTGCCACTTTGCTGAATTCATTTATTAGCTCTAATAGTTTCTTTGTAGAGCCTTTTGGGTCTGCTATATATAGAATCATATCATCTGCAAATAGTGATAATTTAAGTTCTTCTTTTCCTATTTTTATGCCTTTAATTTCTTTCGTCTGTCTAATTGCTCTGGCCAGTGTTTCGAGAACTATGTTGAAGAGAAGTGGAGAGAGAGGGCATCCCTGTCTTGTTCCAGATTTTAGAGGGAATGCCTTCAGTTTTTCTCCATTCAGAATGATGCTAGCCTGAGGCTTAGCATAGATTGCTTTTACAATATTGAGGTATGTTCCTGTTATCCCTAGTTTTTCTAGAGTTTTGAACATAAAGGGATGCTGTACTTTGTCGAATGCTTTTTCCGCATCTATCGAGATGATCATATGGTTCTTATTTTTAAGTCTATTGATGTGGTGAATAACATTTATTGATTTCCGTATATTGAACCAGCCTTGCATCCCAGGGATGAATCCTGCTTGATCATGGTGTACAATTTTTTTGATATGTTTTTGTATCCGATTCGCCAGAATTTTATTGAGGATTTTTGCATCTAGGTTCATTAGAGATATTGGTCTGTAGTTTTCTTTCTTTGAAGTGTCTTTGTCTGGTTTAGGTATCAGGGTGATGTTGGCCTCATAGAATGAATTTGGAAGTTCTCCCTCCTTTTCTATTTCCTGAAGTAGCTTGAAAAGTATTGGTATTAGTTCTTCTTTAAACGTTTTGTAAAACTGTGCTGTATACCCATCCGGACCTGGGCTTTTCTTAGTTGGTAGTCTTTTTATGGTTTCTTCTATTTCCTCAATTGATATTGGTCTGTTTAGGTTTTCTATATCCTCCTGACTCAATCTGGGCAGATCATATGACTTAAGAAATTTATCTATGCCTTCACTATCTTCTAATTTATTGGAGTATAAGGATTCAAAATAGTTTTTGATTATCTTCTGTATTTCTGAAGTGTCTGTTGTGATATTGCCTTTTTCATCCCATATGCTAGTAATTTGAGTTCTCTCTCTTCTTCTCTTCGCTAGCATCGCTAAGGGTCTGTCGATTTTTTTTATTTTTTCAAAGAACCAACTTTTAGTTTTGTCAATTTTTCAATTGTTTCTTTTGTTTCGATTTCATTAATTTCAGCTCTGATTTGCATTATTTCTTGCCTTCTACTTCTTTTGCTGTTGTTTTGCTCTTCTTTTTCTAGGATTTTGAGATGAAGTATGAGATCATTTATTTGTTGGTTTTTCCTTTTTTTAAGGAATGAACTCCAAGCAATGAATTTTCCTCCTAGAACTGCTTTCAATGTGTCCCATAGATTCCGATATGTTGTGTCTGTGTTTAAATTTATCTCTAAGAATTTTTTAATTTCTTCCTTGATGTCTTCTATAACCCATTGATCATTCAGTAACCTATTGTTCATTCTCCAAGTGATGCATGATTTTTCCTTCCTTCTTTTATCGTTGATTTTCAGTTTCATTCCATTATGATCAGATAAGATACATGGTATTATCTCTACTCCTTTATATTGTCTAAGAGTTGCCCTGTGACATAATATATGATCTATTTTTGAGAAGGATCCATGTGCTGCTGAGAAAAAAGTGTAACTGCTTGATGTTGGGTGGTATATTCTATATATGTCAATTAAGTCTAGGTTATTAATTGTGTTATTGAGTTCTATAGTTTCCTTATTCAGCTTTTGTTTGGAAGATCTGTCCAGTGGCAAGAGAGGTGTGTTGAAGTCTCCCATGATTACTGTATGGTGTTCTATTAGACTCTTGAACTTGAGAAGAGTTTGTTTGATGAACATAGCTGCACCATTGTTTGGGGCATATATATTTATGATTGTTATGTCTTGTTGGTGTATGGTTCCCTTGAGCAGTATGTAGTGTCCCTCTTTATCCCTTTTGATTAACTTTGGCTTGAAATCTATTTTATTTGATATGAGTAGGATACTCCTGCTTGTTTCCAAAGTCCATATGAGTGATATGATTTTTCCCAACCTTTCACATTCAGCCTATATATGTGTTTTCCTATCAAATGCGTCTCCTGTAGGCAGCATATTGTTGGGTCTTGTTTTGAGATCCATTCTACTAACCTGTGTCTCTTAATTGGTGAGTTTAAGCCATTAACTTTTTGGGTTATTATTGAGATATGGGTTGTTCTTCCAGCCATATTTGTTTATTTATGTTACTAAACATGGTTTGTTTTCCTCTTTGATTATTTTCCCCCCCTTTACTGTCCTACCTCCCACTGTTGGTTTTCATTGTTAGTTTCCATTTCCTATTCCTATAATGTTTTGCCGAGGATGTTTTGAAGAGATGGTTTTCTAGCTGCAAATTCTTTTAACTTTTGTTTATCGTGGAAGGTTTTAATTTCATCTTTCATCCTGAAGCTGAATTTCGCTGGATACACAATTCTTGGTTGGAACCCATTTTCTTTCAGTGTTTGAAATATGTTATTCCAGGATCTTCTAGCTTTCAGAGTCTGTGTTGAAAGATCAGCTGTTATCCTGATTGGCTTACCCCTAAATGTAATCTGCTTCCTTTCTCTTGTAGCTTTTAAAATTCTCTCCTTATTCTGTATGTTGGGCATCTTCATTATAATGTGTCTAGGTGTGGATCTCTTATGATTTTGCACATTTGGCATCCTGTAGGCTTCTAGGATATGGGATTCTGTCTCATTCTTCAAGTCTGGGAAGTTTTCTCGTATTATTTCATTGAATAGATTGCTCATTCCTTTGGTTTGAACCTCTGTCCCTTCCTGTATCCCAATGACTCTTATGTTTGGTCTCTTTATTTTATCCCATATTTCTTGGATGTTCTGCTCATGGTTTCTTAACAGTCTTGCTGAGCTGTCTATGTTCTTTTCCAGTTGAAATACTTTGTCTTCATTGTCTGATGTTCTATCTTCTAAGTGTTCTACTCTGCTGGTAGTATTCTCCATTGAGTTTTTAAGTTGGTTTATTGCTTCCTGCATTTCTAGGATTTCTGTTTGTTTGTTTTTTATAACCTCTATCTCCCTGTATAGTTGATCTTTTGCTGCCTGGATTTGTTTGTGTAATTCATTGTCGAAGTGATCTTTCATTGTCTGATTTTGCTGTCTAATGTCTTCCTTGATACTCCAGATCATCTGAAGCATGTATATCCTGAATTCTTTATCTGACATTCCATCTGCTGCAGCTGTTACCTCTTCTAAAGTTGAGTTGACCTTCATTGCTTGTGGTCCTTTCTTTCCTTGTCTTTTCATATTGCTTGCGTTTCTTTCTGCTTGGTGAAACTGTTGTGTTTTTGAAAATTTTTTCCCCCTATATATTTATATTGCTCTTGTATAGTTGAAAAGTCTCCCTTGCAGGGTTGGGTGGCGGTCTGACTACCTTGCAGGCGCGAGCAGCAGCTCTGCTCTGCCCCTCCTCCAATTGGTGTGACATGTCTACCACGCCCGCGGACCTCTGGGCCTGTTCTGCCGGTCGGTCGCAGGTCTGCCTACCTTGCAGGCGCGGGCAGCGGCTGTGCTCTGCCCCTACTCCAATTGGGGTGACGTGACTACCGTGCCGGTGGGCGGCTGGGCCTGTCCCGGGCGCGGGCGAAAGCTCTGCTCTGCCCCTACTCCAATTGGGGTGATGTGTGTACCATGCTGCCAGGCCACCGGGCCTGATACGCCGGTTGGTTGCAGGTCTGCCTACCTTGCAGGCACAGGCGGCGGCGGCTCTGCTCTGCCCCTCCTCCAATTGGTGTGACTTTTCTACCACACCTGCGGACCGCTGGGCCTGTTCCGGGCGCGGGCGAAGGCTCTGCTCTGCCCCTACTCCAAATGGGGTTACGTGTCTGTTGCGCAGGCAGGCCACTGGGCCTGTTCCGCTGGTCGGTCACAGATCTGCCTACTTTTCGGGCGCGGGTGGCGGCTCTTGTCTGCCACTACTCCAATTGGGGTGACGTGTGTACCACGCCGGCAGCCCGTTGGGCCTGATCCGCCGGTCTGTCACAGGTCTGCCTACCTTGCAGGCGCGGGCGGCAGCTCTGCCCTGGCCCTCCTACCACACTGGCGGACCGCTGGGCCTGTTCTGCCGGTCTGTCACAGGTCTGCCTACCTTGCAGGTGCGGGTGGTGGCTCTGCTCTGCCCCTACTCCAATTGGGGTTACGTGACTACCACACCGGCGGGCCGCTGGGCCTGATCCGGGAGCGGGCGAAGGCTCTGCTCTACCCCTACTCCAGTTGGGGTGACGTGTGTACCACACTGGCAGGCCACTGGGCCTGATCCGCCGGTCTGTCGCAGGCCTGCCTACCTTGTAGGCGCGGGCGGCGGCTCTGCCCTGCCCCTCCTACCATGCCCGCGGACCGCTGGCCCTGTGCTGCCGGTCGGTCGCAGGTCTGCCTACCTTGCGGGCACCGGTGGTGGCTCTGTTCTGCCCCTACTCCAATTGGGGTCACGCTGGCGGGCCGCTGGTCCTCTTCTGGGCGCGGGCGGTGGCTCTGCTCTGCCCCTCTGGCTTGATGATAAAGTGAGAGAGACTTGGGTATTTGTGACTCACTTTCTTTACCAGGAGACCAACTGTCTCTGTCGCCGCTTGTATTGATGAAGTTCTCTCCTCCGCCGCTTTCTGATGACATCAGATCTCCGCCATGTTGGTATCCCATGCGAATGGCAGCATTTCATTCCCTTTGCCGGGTGACCAAAGCAACAGGTGAGTCCTGACCGGCCCTCACAAGCCCCATCTCAGTCCTGTTGCCACTGCCTATGAAGGCTCGGTTGGTATTTACCTCCACAGTATTCAGCAGGACCCGGACCGAGAAGCAGTTTCCATGGATTCTTTAGCCCTGGGCCAGAGCAGTTCCGGGAGCTGGAATTTGGCCGCTCCGTGCTCGGTGTATGTTCTGATAGGAGCAGGCTCCAAGAAGCAGTTTCCGCGGGTTAATTAGCACTGAGCCTGAGTAAGTTGTCTGCGAGCCGCAGGCGAATGGCAGCCTGAAATTACCTGTTCTATGGCTGAATGAGCTGCGATCAGTCGAAAACAGGGATGGTGACGTCAGCTCTCCAAGATGGTGGCCGCTGGCTTCCTCTGTGGTCTGACTGGTGTGGAGAACCGAATTGGACCGCTTCCTTCCCCCGTCTCAAACCCAGAATTCAGCACTTAGTATGGTGATTGCACAGCTGGCAGAAGCCTGCGGAAACTGCAGCGCTGTATCTCTGCGTTGCTATCTCCTCGTTTCCCAGCACACGCCGCAGACTCTAGCCGCGGGGCGATTTGCTGAATAAGCAGCGTGACCCTCCGTGCAGACAAATCTCTCGCGTTTGAGCCCCCATAGCTGATCCTCGTGCGATGGAAATCCTTCCTCTAGGTTTTGGAGCACCCCAATTTTGCTGGAAATTCCTAACAAGATAGCTTTTAGCCTTTCTAACTCGTCATTCTCCCACACAGTGACGCGGTACATGGGGGTAATGCACTCCCTTTGCCGCCATCTTCCCCCCATCCTGTTTTACCCATTTTAATGACTATGTAGTAGAATTTCATTATGGTTCAAATTTTCATTCTTCTGATAATGATGTTTGACATTAAATTATTTATTTTCTTTTGTAAAGCATACTTTCAAATATTTTTCCCTTTTTTATCTTTAATTGTTAGTATTGAGTTTTTTTTTTCTTTTTAAAACTTATTTGTTCTTTTCAGTTATACCTGACAGTGGAATGTATTTTGGCATATGATACAAACATGGGGTATAACTTCCCATTTTTGTGGTTGTACATAATGTGAAGTTACACTGCTCATGTATTCCAATGTGAACATAGGAAAGTTATGTTTG
The DNA here is from genome assembly GCF_021218885.2 of Marmota monax. Classification (NCBI taxonomy): domain Eukaryota; kingdom Metazoa; phylum Chordata; class Mammalia; order Rodentia; family Sciuridae; genus Marmota; species Marmota monax. The sequence continues at coordinate 2,965,255 of NW_026695208.1, read as the reverse complement.
ATTCAGTCTACTTTTTTCCCTATTCCCATTCTCTCTCCCTTCCTTTCATTTCCCTTTGTCTAGTCCAATGAACTTCTATTCTCCACTGCTTATTGTGAGTTAGCATCTGCATATCAGAGAGAACATTCTACCTTTGATTATTTTTTGTGATTGGCTTATTTCACTTAGTATGATAGTCTCCATTAGTATTGAGTTTTAAGACTTGTTTATTAATTTTTGACTCATGTTATATATTATTTTCTAGTTTTCTGTGATAATTCTCTTTGTCTTATAAATGGTAGTTATTGGTTTACAGGATTTTAAATTTTTGATGAAATTCAACTCTTTTTTTGTGATTTATACTATTGGTATCCTACTTATAAGTTTTATTTCGAAGATTTCTTTTGTATTCTTTTTTTATTTGTTTTCTCCTTTTCTGTGATACAAGTTTACCTCTATAATTTTTCCTGTAAAGTCATTGTTAGATACATAGCTAAAATTTGATATGCTGTTGCTTAATCTTCATTATGTTCAATATATTTTCTAAATGTGATTTTTTTCTTTCACCTATGATTTGTTTAGAAATGTGTTGTTTAACTCCCAAATATTAAGGTATATTCAAGATATCTCTTATTAATTGAATTATTTTTATTATGATAAGAAAAACATAGTGTGGTTGATTTTAACTTTCATATATCTTGAGTCTTGTTAACCTCATAGTTATAGTCTTTCTTGATAGATGTTGTTTGTTCCTTTGAAAAAATATGCATTCTTCTGATGTTGGATGAAATGCTCTGCACTTGTCAATTAGGACTAATTGTTGATTGTGTTCAAGTTTTATATTTTGCTTACTTGTCCTATCAATTACTAAAAGAATATTGTTGAAATTTTTGAATTATAATTTTGCATTTGCCTGCTTTAATTATGCTAGTTACATTTCATGCTTTACAAAAAGCTGTTATTTGGTACATACAATATCCTTGAATGTTCTCTTGATGAACTAAACCCTTCATCATTATGAAATACCTATCTCTCCCTGTAATATTGGTAATATTGTTTGCTCTAAAATCAATTTTGTCTGATGAGAATTTTGGTTATTTGCCAGGTTTACTATTAATACATTATATTTTGACTCCTTTCTATAATCTTCTCTTTGGAAGCATGTTACTAAAGGATGTGTGGTGGGGAGTTAAACTCTCTCTCTTCAAGCAGGATATCTACATTTAGAATTTTTCTATATGAGAACTTTGTCTACTTTCCTCCTTTATTTATTCAAACATTTATTTATATCAGTATAAACTTATGGATATATACTTCATACTTTGCACTACGACCCAATATTACTTTTCTTATTTTATTGTTGAAATTGTTCTAGCTTGGCTGTAGTGGGCTCTTTCAGTTGACTCTGTGTCCCCTTGACATACCCACATTATTGTGGGTTTTGAGCATTTTTTAACTCTTTGGTACCTTTTTAAAAATTTTTATTTGTTTCTTTTAGTTATACATGACAGCAGTATGTATTTTGACCTACAGACATGGAGTATAATTTCCCATTTTTGTGGTTGTACATGATGTGGCATTACACTGGGTGTGTATTTGTATATGAATATAGGAAAGTAATGTCCCCTTCATTCTACTGTCTTTCCTATTGCAATTCCCTCTCCCTTCCCTTCATTCCTCTTTGTCTAATCCAGTGAACAATTCTTCCCCTCCCTCATCCACTTATTATGAGTTAGCATCCACATGTCAGAGAGAGCATCCAGCCTTTGGTTTTTTGGATTGGTTTATTTCACTTAGCATGATAGTTTCCAGTTGTACCCATTTACTGGCAAATGCCATAATTTCATTATTTTTTTAGGGGAAGTAAATTTCATTATGAATATGTACCACATTTTCTCTATCCATTCATCTGTTGAAGGACATCTAGGTTGGTTCCATAGCTTAGCTATTGTGAATTGCACAAATATAAACATTGATGTGGCTGTGTCACTGTAGCATGCTGATTTTAAGTCCTTTGGATATAAATGGAGGAGTGGATTAGCTGCGTCAACTGATGGTTCCATTCCAAGTTTTCTGAGGAATCTTCATAATGTTTTCTAGAGTTGTTGCACCAATTTGTAGTCTTACCAGTAATGTATGAGTGTAACTTTTGCCCCACATCCTTGCCAAAATTTATTATTATGTGTATTCTTGATAATTGTTTTTAATGAATTTTTGTTCTTGTTTTTGTTGTTGTTGTTCTAGCTTGGCCATACCAGGGAATGAATCCAGAAACATCCCCAGCCCTTTTCTTAATGTTTCATTAAATTACTTAGGGCCTCACTAAGTTGCTGAGGCTGGCTTTGAACTTGTGATCCTCCTGCCTTAGTCTCCTGAGTTGCTGGGATTACAGGCATGTGCCACTGTACTCAGCTTCCTTGGCACCTTTTAAGTAGATTCATGCTGTGTACTTCTACCTCTCATCAGCAGTGGAATTCATTACTTCTCGAAGGATTCTCTGCTCTTTTTTTTTATATAGTTGTAGATGGTCAGCATGCCTTTATTTTTATGTGGTGCCAAGGATTGAACCTAGTGCCTTGCATGTGCTAGGCAAGTGCTCTGCCACTGAACTACAGCCACAGCCCCTTTCCTGCTCTTTTTAAACTAGTAAGATAGTAAATCAAGATCTGGGTAGGTGTCAGATATACACATTGCTAACATGGTGTCATTTGTTCTAGGCCTGCTCAATATACTTAATAAAGAAATAAAGGGTACAGGCACTATTATTTCAGGCTTTCTTAATACATACCCAGTGTTTTAAAACTGTGAAGATCTGAAAATACTTGTATTGAATAACCTAGGATTTAATATGATTTACTTTTCCTCTTGCATAATGATAGTTTTTAGCTACATTTAAAAAATGCTGGGATGATGTTGGTTCTTCAGAAAGGTAAATGCATCCATAAGTAAGGCTGAGTGGGTGCAGCTGAGATGTGGGGCCTGTTAAAAAGGCTGGTTTTGACATGTGGACTTTCTGGTTGGAGAGGTCATTTGTGCAAGATGCAATCAGTAGATTGTATATATCCTTTAATGTGCAGTGATAGATCATTGAAGATTGGGGCAGAGATATGAATTAACATGAAAAGGGAGAAAGAGTGTGATAATTAATGTGGAAGCTAAACCATTGACGCTCAGCTACATTGCTTACTTGATGACTGATTTTAGGCATAGTTGTGACTTCCTTGAAAATGCATCTCCTTGTTGAACTGCAAAATCTATCTTACAATATTATGAGAATTGATTCAAGACTACTTATGTAGAAACACTGTGTAAGATGAAGAAATACTGCAAATGAGTGTGTTATTATAGTTGTTTTGAGGGATCTGACATGAATAATACTTTGGAAAAACCATTTTTGGTAATGGTATGCCAGATGAAATGGCAGAGAGAAGCTGTGGGTGGGGATTGTACAGGATGGTTTCCTCCTTGGTCTAAGAGATTTTTTCAAGCTTTGCTCATAGCTAACATTTGTTGAGTAGGTGGTGGAAACACTTAGGTCTATAGTATTGCTTTATTGTTTAAAGTGAATGCAAATCACCTGGGGATCTTATTAAAAAACAAAAACCGCTGACTGATTACAAAGCTAGGGATTGGGCTTGAGATTTTTCATTTTTAACAAGTTCCTAGGAGATGTCAATGCTGTTAATCCACAGGATATGCTTTATGTAATATGGATTCATAGGAAGGAGTAAAAGATGAACTATGAGGGGTGGGAAGGTAGGGGGAACAGATTCCCTAGGACAGTTTGCTTTTGTTTAAGTATCTGTTTAATTGTATATATTGGGGGAGGGAATAGTCAAATGTCTTTCACTGCAACAGCAACACACATTTACCATGAAGGATCATACTATATTAAAAAATCTATATTTCCATACCTTGAGTTATATTTAAAAGTCTTCAGCAATTGCCCCCATCCCCTTTTCTAGTATTTATATTATTATGTTAAGATAATGGAAAGGAGGTATCCCACAAGAAATGGAAAATGATAGTGTAGATACAGGGGAAAAATGCCATTTTCCTGTGATAGTTAAATGCTTTTTTATATTCATGCTCTTGACAACGGTATTTTTACACTGGGACCCTCATCAACTTCTTTATGTGGTGCTCCCAGTGTAAAAAGACCATTGTCAAGAGCATGAATATAGGTTCCTTTATCCATTTCAAGAGCATGAATATAGGTTCCTTTATCCATTTTTTTTGCAAAAAAAAAATAAATAAAGTTTTTTGTTCTATATTTTGCAAATTTATTTTGGAGCAAACATTTTTTTTTTTACTACTGGCAAGCTAATTACTCATTATATTCTCTGAATTTGAAATTTATCATTCATGGAAATGATCCGGGCTTTAAAATCACAACTAACACATCTGATCATGAGAATTGATGGCATTCTTTCATAGTGTAGATTTCAGGCCTTTCCTTAGAAAGAAGACTATGTCACTGAAAAATGGATTATACTGACACTGTATGTGTGAGAGTTTACCACGTTTTATTTTGCTTTGAGTGTAAATCATTATGAAGCACTTGGTTCAATTGAATGCTGGCTCATATCTCGAAGGCTTCATAGTTAAATGCAGGTTGTCTCAAATCTGTATTATGTTAGGGTGATCCAAAGAGGCTAGATATATAGAATATTATCTGTAAGCCCAAAATGACAGATGCAGACCTCAACAAAGTCAGAAAAGCTGTTTATTCATTCATGGACTTGGCACCTCAGGGGCTCATTTTCTTGATCCAAAAATGACTATTGGTCACAGGGGATTTTAGTTTTATAGGGTACAATGACGGTGGTTTAATCATTGGAAACTGTGGACATGCAGGTCAGACAGTCAGGGGCTAATTGTGCATGTTAGATCAGGAAGGCAGTTGTAAGAAGATTAAAACTCATTGTTACCTGAAGAGATGGGAACTCAGATCCTGGGGAATGAGCACTCAAATCTCAGCAATTACTTTTCTTTCTTTGTGATTCATTGTTTCCCAGAGTTTGGATATTTACTGTGCCTCCATTTAGGACTAATTTGCAATGGGGGAAGGTCAAAATCCAGAACCCAGCATTCAGTTATCTGCCTGCTCCCTTCCTTCAGGGACTGTTGTTTCCGGGAAAGGATTTACTTAGAGAGGTTAATGCTCAGCTAATTTCCCCTCCTTCCTCCTGAGGCACACTGTCCCTCCATCTTTCCGGGGAGCTGTCTTGTAGGAATATTATTTTCCATAACCCTTCATTATTTATCAAGCATCTTTGGCAAAAATACAGTAAACTTGCATCTAAGACTTCATTGTGATTTTCATTGAACTAAGCTAAAATGTTTTCTCTGTATTAACAACAACACAGTATTTGAAGGATTTAAAGATACTTTACCATTTTAGTTTTAGTTTCCAGAAAGCTAACATTGCTTAATTAGAAATGTTCTTTTCCCTTTGAAATATTTTACATAAGTATTTCATAACTGAAGTTGGTTATATAAATCTTTTCAGAACAACTCAGCCTGTATTTCCATGAGCTGTAACCTGCCCTAAAGATTTATTTAAGTAGTTTGTTCAATTTACATATTTTTGAATAGGTAATTCATAAACATTGTAAAAATGTCAAAACATACAAAAGACATCAGGTGAAAATGAAGTCTCCCTTTTAGTCTGTTTATCCTGTATTACATGTCAAAAAAAAAAAAAAAACTCCACTAAAGTTAAACAGGTAAAGAAGATGTTATTTACATCTACTGCAATAGTAAAAAAAAGAACAGAAATCAGTGTGTCCCAAAAAAATAAAAGAAATGAGAAAAAAGAAGAAAAGAAAGAAAAGAAAAAGAAAAAGGGGTGAGGGGGCTGGGGAGTTTTTAAAAGCTGGGTAAGGAAATTGTAGGTGACCTATATTTGCTAGTTGACCTAACCCTACTAACTTTGTTTTATCTCCATGATAAGGGGTAGTTTTACAACTTGGAGCAAGACACTTGGATAGGAATTAGGTTCCCCTCTTCCCACAAAGACTGAGATAGGACTATCTTCCTTGAGGTTGGTTACATTTCAGAAGGATACTTCCAGGTCCTTCAGAAAGATGGTCCTGGGTTTAAAAATACAAAGAGGCTTTTAAAAAGACAGAAGAACTTTCCTTAAGTAACTGCTCTATGAAAAGCGAGGCCAGTGGTCTAAGGTCAGAGGTCTAAGGTCAGAGAGAAGCCTGTCTAAAATTTAGGAAAGTCTGTGCAGTTTTAGTCTTCTTGGTCATCAGGTAGTCTCCCCAGTGGCAGCTGCTGGCAAGTTCTTAGAAGGCTCTTTTCAGAGTGAGTGTGTTTTCCAATGTACCAGCATTCTGGAAAATGCCATTTTTAATTTTTTAAATACATGTTGAAGGCTAGTATTACAGTAAATAGTATAGTTAATAACAAATAATACTTTATTTTATAAATGTAGCAAAATATTTAAATAGTTATCAATTCTTAGAAATTAGGCTTTCTTCTGGCTTTTGCTATAACCAGCAGTGCTACACATTGAAGCAAGCTTTGTTTTGCACACAGGGAGTATTACTATAGGATTAATGGCTAGAAATGCTATTGTGGGGTAGAAAAGGATGCATTTCAGATTTTGTTAGCAGTTACTAAGTAGCTTTTTCTAAATGTTATTCCAACTTAGGCTCATGTCTAACTTTGCAAACATTGTATGTAATAAAAGTTTCAGGGGCTGGGATTGTGGCTTAGAGGTAGAGCGGTCACCTAGCACAAGCGGGACCCAGGTTCAATCCTCAGCACCACATAAAAATAAAGGCATTGTGTTGTGTCCATCTACATCTAAAAAAATAAATATTTTTTTAAAAAAAGCTTCAAACTTTGCTGATATGAGCAGTTAAGGTTAGTGCCTTTTGTATTTTTAATTTGCATTTCATATTATAAGCAACCATGCTGTCAGTGCACAGACATTCAAACTGTGCAGTGGATTCATTGTCATTTGCCAGGTAGAAATAGAATAGTTTACTATGAAATAATAGCTTAATGTATAAATAACACATTATCAAAAAAATGCACAAATTTTGTTGGAAAAAAATGCAAAACTTGTAAAGTGATTGAAGGGATTTCTCCTTTTAAGAAAACCTACAAGAGACAGAACTTATGCCACAACCTTGAATAAAGGAAATCTTTATGCTTTTGTCTTCTCTGGGTTGTATGCTTTCCGCCATCATGTTTTATGTTCTGGCTATTTCTATATTTTACCTATTTAGTGTATTTTCTGATTCCTGTCTATAGTATATATAAGGTAAAGAGCCTGGAAATTTTAAAGAAAAGGTAGTTTTTGAAAGCAATATTTATAGGAAAACCTATCCCTCGTTTTCTCTGAGTGAGCAATAAGAAATAAGAAAATATTTTGATTCTGTGTTGACAAAGAAACTGTTAATTGAATGCTTTATTTTTCCAGGACATTTCTGTAGGATATTTTTTCATGTAATCATGGAGCGCATATCCCACTTTGAATTCTCTAGATCATTATTTCTTTAGCATGCTAAAAAGGTTGTCTGAAAAATAATTGTATGGTTATATAAATTTGATAAATGATGAAGTAAAAAATTAGGCTGATTATCTTCTTGAGGATTTAATATCCCAATATGCTCAGCAAGCTTCTGGAGGTGTTTTGAACTAGTGAGATTTCTAATCACACTTATCCATAGAACTTCACATTTATCTACTAGAGCATCCCATGGGATGAATGTGTAGGAGTCTTTGGGAAATGTTGGTGTAGACACTCTCAGTCAGAACAAGAATAGTGGATCCAAACAGGGGTGCAAAGACTTGATCATGTTTGTACTATGGTCTCTACATTTATTGTTTTCTAAAGTAGAGGATGCCTTCAGTTTTTTGAGAAATTCTGTATTTATTTCTGAAAATTTAGATCCTCCATCCTTGTCCTCTTACTGCTATTCAATGCTTAGAAGACCCTCTGCTATTCTTAGTGTTGAAAAGTAACAAAGCTTGTGATTATACATGGTTAAATTAGCAAATGGATTCCTGAAATCAAGTCTGTGGTGTAGATGAAGGAACAAATTCCTTCTATATGATTGCTACATTGTCAGTAAAGTTGATGACACTATGACAAGAATTGTGTTATCTTAATATATATTCTTTTTTAAAAAATCAATTTCTATAAAATATTTTATTCTACAGCATTAAAAGTAAATTCTGGCTCACTGACCTGCACAGGAGCCAAGGCCCAGGGTAGGCCCAGGTCCATCCGCCAACTGAAGACCCCCCCAGAGCTTAGGCCCCTCCAACAACCTGCACGGAAGCACAGGCCCAGCTTAGGCCTGGGTCCACCCCCACCACCACTACCTTGGAGCCTAGGTCTAACCCACTTCCATCTTGAGAACCTGTAGCCATCCCCATACCCCTCCCCATGTAGTAGACTCTACCTTGGGACAACAGATAGGGCCTAATAGGTGCAGCTACATTTGGAATCAGGCATCCCAAAGCCAGTGTAAGGCCCACCCTTTCAGCCCCATCTCTGAAAGATGTTGCATCCATCTTGGGGCACCTCCACTGCTATCTTGAGTTACCTCCTGTTATTTCTGCCATCACCTATAGTTGCAATAGCATCCATCCTGGGACACTGGCAGGTTCTAGAAGCCCAACACCAAGGTGAAGTACAGGTAATCTGCATAGACACTACAAGATTACAGGATAGAAATTATAATACCTCAGATCCACACTGCAAGAAAGGAAGTCACATAGACAACATGAAAAAACAAGAGAGGAAAGTGTCCTGGTAGTATGCTCATTTTAGGTCTTTTGAGTATAGTCCAAGAAATGGAATAGCTGGGTCAAATGGTGGTTCCATTCCCAGCTTTCCAAGGAATCTCCACACTGCTTTCCAAATTGGCTGCACCAATTTGCAGTCCCACCAGCAATGTATGAGTGTACCTTTTCCCCACATCCTCGCCAGCACTTGTTGTTGTTTGACTTCATAATGGCTGCCATTATTACTGGAGTGAGATGGTATCTTAGAGTAGTTTTAATTTGCATTTCTTTGATTGCTAGAGATGGTGAGCATTTTTTTTTGGTATTTGTTGATTGATTGTATATCCTCTTCTGAGAAGTGTCTGTTCAAGTCCTTGGTCCATTTGTTGATTGGGTTATTTATTTATTTTTTGTTTAACTTTTTGAGTTCTTTGTATACTCTAGAGATTAGAGCTTTATCTGATGTGTGAGGGGTAAAAATTTCTTCCCAGTATGTAGGCTCCCTGTTTACCTCACATATTATTTCTCTTGCTGAGAAAAAACTTTTAAGTTTGAATTCAAACTATTTGTTGATACTTGGTTTTAACTCTTGTGCTATAGGTGTCTAATTAAGGAATTTGGGGCCTGACCCCATGTGATGGAGATTAGGGCCAACTTTTTCTTCTGTTAGATGCATAGTCTCAGTCTCTGATTTGATTCCTAGCTCCTTGATCCATTTTGAGTTAACTTTTGTGCATGGTGAGAGAAAGGGATTCAATTTCATTTTGTTGCATATGGATTTCTAGTTCTCCCAGCACCATTTGTTGAAGATGCTATCCTTTCTCCATTGCATGCTTTTAGCACCTTTGTCTAATATAAGGTATTTGTAATTTTGTGGTTGGTATCTGTATCCTCTATTTTGTACCATTGGTCTACCAGCCTGTTTTGGTACCAGTATCATGCTGTTTTTCTCACTATTGCTCTGTAGTATAGTTTAAAATCTGGTATAGAAATACCACCTGTTTCACTCTTCCTGCTTAGAATTGCGTTAGCTATTCTAGGTCTCTTATTTTTCCAGATGAATTTCATGATTGCTTTTTCTATTTCTGCAAGGAATGCCCTTGGTATTTTGATTGGAATCACATTAAATCTGTAAAGTCCTTTTAGTAATATGGCCATTTTAATGATATTAATTCTGCCTATCCATGAGCAAGGTATATCTTTCCATCTTCTAAGGTCTCCTTTTATTTCTCTCTTTAGGGTTCTGTAGTTTTCATTGTATAGATCTTTCACCTCTTTTGTTAGGTTGATTCATAAGTATTTTATTTTTTTTGAGGATATTTTGAATGGGGTAGTTTTCCTCATTTCCATTTCAGAGGATTTGTCACTGATATACAGGAATGCCTTTGATTTATGGGTGTTGATTTTATATCCTCAATAGAAAGCATCACAGACTAGATCACTTGGAAGACAGAACACCAGATAATGAAGACAAAGTATATAATCTGGAAAATAAAGTTGATCACACAATGAAGATGAGGAGAACTTCCAAGAATTATGGGATAGCATCAAAAGACCAGATATAAGAGTTATTGGGTTAGAGGAAGGCACAGAGTTTCAAACCAGAAGAATGCACAATCTCTTTAATGAGATAATATCAGAAAACTTCCCAAACAAGAAGAATGAATTGGGAAATCAAATACAAGAGCTTATAGGACACCAAATGTACAACAATGGAAAACAGCAAAGGGAGGTATTACCATAAATGAAAAACTAATCAAATTAGATACCAACTCAAGTTAAATACCAAAAATAAACTAAAATGGCTGTGAATACAAATCATGTCTTTATAATAACCCTGTATGTTAATGGCTTAAACTCTCCAATTAAAAGATATAGATTTGATTTTTAAAAAAAATACCAACCAATATGTTTCCTCCAAAAGACACATCTCACAGAAAACCACAGACTGAAGGTGAAAGGTTGGAAAAAATCATGCCACTCACGTGGACTGCAGAAGCAAGCAGGGGTTTCCATCCTTATATCAAAAATAAGACTTCAAGCTAAAGTTAATCAAAAGGGATAAAGAAGGATATTTCATACTGCTTAAGGGAAACATTCATCAATAGGCATAATAATAATAAATTTTTATGCCCCAAACAATGGAGCATCTATGTTCATCAAACAAACTCTTCTCAAGTTCAAGAGTCAAATAGACCACACACAATAATTCTAGGTAACTTTAGCACATCTCTTTCACCACTGGATAGATCTTTCAAACAAAAGCTGAACAAAGAAACTATTGAACTCAATAGTACAATCAATAACTTAAATGTTAACTGACATATATAGAATATTCCAACCTTCAACAAGTAAATACACTTTCTTCTCAGCAGCACGTGGCTGCTTCTCAACAATAGACCATTTATTATGCCACAAAGTAACTCTTAGCAAATATAAAAAAGTAGAGATACTACCCTGCATTCTGTCAGATCATAATGAAATAAAAGTAGAAATAAATGATAAATGAAAAATAGAAGCTACCACAAGACCTGGAGACTAAATACTATGCTATTGAATGAACAGTGAGCTGCAAAAGACATCCAAGAGGAGACTAAAAAAATTCTCAGAGGTAAATCTCGGGGACACTGTGAAAGCAGTACTGAGGAAAGTCCATTGCATGGAGTTCATTCCTTAAAAGAAGAAAAAGTTTAACAAATTAGTGACCTAACATTACATCTCAAAGCCCCAGAAAAAGAAGAACAGTCAACACCAAAAGCAGTAGAAGACAGGAAATAATTAAAATCAGAGCTGAAATCAATGAAATTAAAACAAAAGAATCTATTGAAAAAAATGATACAACAAAAACTGGGGTTTTTTTGGGAAAAAAAAAAAAAAAAAAAAAAAAAAAAAAAAACAAACCCATAGCCATGCTAATGAAAAGAAGAGAGAAAGCCCAAATTACTATCATATGTGATGAAAAAGGAAATATCAAAAAAGACACTACAGAAATACAGAAGATAATTAGAAATAATTTTTGAAAACTTGTACTCTAATAAAACAGAAGATATAGAAGGCATTAACAAATTTCTAGAGTCTAATGATTCACCCAAAGTCAAGCAAGATGATATACAAAATTTAAACAGATCAATTTCAAGGGAAGAAATAAAAGATGCCATCAGAAGCCTACCAACCAAGAAAAGCACAGAACCTGATGGATACACAGCCAAGTTCTGCAAGACCTTTAAAGAAGGACCGGTACCAATACCCTTCAAATTATTTCATAAAATAGAAAAAGAGGGAGCCCTTCCAAACTCATTTTATGAGGCCAATATCACCCTGATTCCAAAACCTGGCAAAAAAAAACATCAAAGAAAGAAAATTACAGACCAATATCTCTAATGAACATAGATGAAAAAAATTCTCAATAAAATTCTGGCAAATCAAATACAAAAACATATCAAAAAGAGTGCACCATGATCAAGTGGGATTCATCCCAGGGATGCAAGGTTGCTTCAACATATGGAAATCAATAAATGTAACTCATCATATGAATAGAATTAAAGATAAGGACCATACAATCATTTCAATAGATGCAGAAAAAGCATTTAACAAAATACAGTACCACTTCATGTTCAAAACACTAGAAAAACTAGGGATAACAGGAACATATCTTAACATTGTAAAAGCTATCTATGCTAATCCCCAGGCCAACATCATTCTAAATGGAGAAATATTGAAAGCATTCCCTCTAATAACTGGAACAAGATAGGGATGCCCTCTTAAACCACTTCTATTTAACATAGTTCTTGAAATACCGGTCAGAGCAATTAGACAGATGAAGGAAATTAAAGGGATACAGTTCTGTAAAGAAGAACTCAAATTAGCACTATTTGCCAAGGATATGATTCTATACCTATAAGACCCAAAAAATTTCCCCCAAAAAACCTTCTAGAACTAGTAAATGAATTCAGCAAAGTAGCAGGATATAAAATAAACACCCATACTTCAAAGGCATTTCTGTACATCAGTAACAAATCCTCTAAAAGGAAAACTATGCCATTTATAATAGCCTCAAAACAAAAACAAAAAAGGAAATACTTAGGAATCAACTTAATAAAAGAGGTGAAAGACTTCTACGAAAACAACAGAACGCTAAAGAAAGACATTTAAAAAGACCTTAGAAGATAGAAAGATCTCCCTTGTTCTTGGATAGACAGAATTAATATTGTTAAAATGACCATACTACCAAAAGCACTGTACAGATTTAATGCAGTTACATTCAAAATGCCAAAGACATTCCTCATAGAAACAGAGAAAGCAGTCATGAAATTCTTCTGGAAAAATAAGAGACCCAGAATAGCTAAAGCAATTCTTAGAAAGAAGAGTGAAGCAGTTGGCATCACTATTTCAGACCTTAAAGTATACTACAGAACAATAGTAACAAAAACAGCATGGTATTGGCAACAAAATAGACTGGTAGACCAATGGTACAGAATAGAAGACAAAGAGACTAACCCACAAAATTTAAGACACAGAGACTAACCCACAAAATTACAATTACCTTATATTAGACAAAGGTGCCAAAAACATACATTGGAGAAAAGATAGCTTCTTCAACAAATAATGCTGGGGAAAAATCCATATGCCACAAAATGAAATTAAACCCCTCTCTCTCACCATGCAAAAAACTCAATTCAAAATGGATCCAGGACCTATAAATTAAACCAAAGATACTGCACCTATTAGAAGAAAAAGCAGGCCAAAATCTCCATCATGTTGGACAAGGCCCCAAGTTCCTTACTAACATTCCTATAGCACAAGAATTAAAATCAAGAATTAATAAATGGGATGGATTCAAACTAAAAAGTTTCTTCTCAGCAAAGGAAACAATCAATGAGGTGAATAGAGAGCCTACATATTGGGAGCAAATTTTTTCCCTGTACACATCAGAGAGCACTGATCTCTAGGGTATATAAAGAACACAAAAATCTGAAATAAAATAATAATAATAATAATCCAATCAATAAATGGGCCTGAACAGAACTTCTCAGAAGATGATATACTATCAATCAAAAAATATATGAAAAAATGTTCAGCATCTCTAGCAATTAGAGAAATGCAAATCAAAACTACTCTAAGATTTTATCTCACTCCAGTTAGAATGGCAGCTATTAAGAATACTAACGACAATTAATGTTGGCGAGGATGTGGGGGAGAAGGCAGACTCATACATTGCTGGTGGAACTCCAAATTGGTGCAGCCAGTCTGGAAATCAGTATGGAGAATCCTTGGAAAACTGGGAATGGAACCACCATTTGACCCAACTATCCCTCTCCTTGGTCTATACTCAAAGGACTTAAAAACAGCATACGATAGGGACACAGCCAATGTTTATAGCAGCACAATTCATAATAGCTAAACTGTGGAACCAATCTAGATGCCCTTCATTAGATGAATGGATAAAGAAAATGTTATATATACACAATGGAATATTACTCAGCAATAAAAAGAATAAAATCATGGCATTTGCAAGTAAATGGACAGACCTGGAGAATATAATGCTAAGGGAAGTTAGCCAATCCCCTCCCCCCAAAAAACAAATGATAAATGTTTTCTCTGATTTTAGGGTGCTGAATCATAATGTGGTTGTGGAGAACATGGGCAAACATGAGAGAGGGAAAGGGTGTGGACATGGGGATAGGAAAGATGGTGGAATGAGATGGACATCATTACCCTAAGTGCATGTAAGAAGACACAAATGGTGTGACTCTACTTTGTGTACAACCAGAGATATGAAAGATTGTGCTCTATATGTGTAATATGAATTGTAATGCATTCTGCTGTCATATATAACAAATTGAATTTTCTTTTTAACAAAAGAAACAATGGTGTTAGAATAGTTTCTTCAATAAATGTTGCCGGGGTAACTATGTATATTTAAACCAATGAAACTAGATTGTTATCTTACATTATATACAAAAATCAATTCAATTGATAGTAATCATGAGTATATATGCAAAAAATAAAAGTAAATTCTGGTTAGTGAAAGGTAGTGAATTTTGCAGTGTACCACATGTTATGGTTTGGATGTGAGATTTCGTCCATAAAGGGTCATTTTAGGCAAAGCAGCAGTTTAGAGGTGAAATGATCAGATTATGGTATATGTAACCTAATCAGTGGTTTCATACATTTGATGGGCTAATAATTTAAATGGATTACTTGTGGTAACTGTGGGCTGATGGGATATGAATGGAGGAAGTAGGTCACTAAGGGTTTGCCTGGGAATTAAAGTTTTTCCCTGGATTCTTCTTCTTGTCCTTCCTCCCTTTCTCTCTCTCTCTCTCTCTCTCTCTCTCTCTCTCTCTCTCTCTCTCTCCTTCCTGGCTACCATGAGATGAGCAGCCTTCCTTTGCCAGGTCCTTCTGTCATGGTGTTTTGCCTCCTCTTGGGACTAAAGCAATGGAGCCGAACGACCATAGATCAAATCCTCTGAAACCATGAGCCAGCCTCAAGTAAAGTTTTGCTCATCTAAGTTGTTCTTATCAGTATTTCAGTCAAGGTCATAGAGAAGCTAACACACACCCGTGGCCTTCCTAGGATAAGGCACTTATTCTCCCAATTGCCCTGTGTGGGCTTTTAACAGCTTAGAGCTTAGTACCTATCCAGCAACTGCCCAAAGCAATCACCCAAAGTCCAATGATGGTTATTTAGCATATAAAGGCCAGACACTATCTCAATTCTGGACAATCATTAGAGTCAAGTCTAGCTTTGAATATCCCTGTTAAGTTCAGCTGTGGCCTCCTCCTCGTCCTCGTCCTCGTCCTCCTCATCCTCCTCGTCCTCCTCCTCCTTCTTCATCCTTCTTCTCCTCCTCCTTCTCTCCTTCTCATTCTCCTTCTTATTCTCCTTCCCCTCCCTCTCCTTCTCCCTATTCCTCCACCTATCCTCCTCTTCCTTCTCCTTCTTCGTTTATCATAATTTAACCTCTCTTTGTCAATATGTCAATTTAGCTCCTAGACTCTCCTGACAAATATTTTTCCTTAGAGTCCTGCTCAATAAACTTTTTATACATAAACTGTTTCTTGTACACACAGTCTCACAGACTGTTTCTTGATGGCCTAACTTGAGGCATAGTATTTCATAAAATAATCTATTGCTGTATGATTTCAGTTAACATGGAAGAATGAATGATGTAAGGCTGAGTTTATGTCTACCTGAGTCTAACAAATAACTGTAATCTAAACACTTGAAAGTAAAATCCACTTAAAATGCAACAACCAAAATGCTTTTGTAGAGAGAAATTGCTCCTTGTCTTCAATTCTCTAGAACATGATTTCTTTATAATGTTAATGAATGTTGTACATAAAATAATGTTCTGATTGTATCTCTTTAGTATATTTTCTGAGCATAGGGAGAAGCTGGAGAACATAAAACCTTACATATTCATAGCAATCATAACCTTTCCTATGGAAGTGGACTTGGCTCATATTATCATTTGTTTTCAAATATTGCATCCCAAATACATGGCATGAATCAGATCTGGGGAGGAGGTAAAGCCAGTCTGACTATCACAATGTGGAGAGGACTGATTAAATGAAAATATTTGGACACTTTAGAATTAACCCAATTCTTGATCAAGTCAGGAAACTAAAAGTGTAAGATTCTCTAAAACCCTAGAATTAGACAAAGAACTAGTTTTGAAGAAATAGATTAATTTTGGAATGAATAAAAGAGAGTTGAAGGGAGGGGACGGGATCATATGCTTCATATGATGATTGCTGCATAATCATAATCTCTTTTCTCTCCTCCCCTTTCATTCTCATTATTGGGCATAATTTTGTGCCAGACACTGAGTATTTTATCTAGTCAAATGGGATAGGTATTTTATCTCCCTTTTAAAGATAAATAAAATAATGTTCACCAGAATCAAGTAAACTGCCCAAAGTCATCCAGTTATTTCCAAAGACCTTCTTTCCATTATGTTTTTAATAAAAAACATATTTTGTGCCTTTTTTGTAGCAAGAGAATTTACTATTATATGTAATCAAAAAGTTTAAATCATTTAGTTCAACATAATGATAAATTACTCTCAATGTAACAGGATAAAGTTTGCCTGATATATTGATGAGTAAATAATTTCACACTTTGCCCTATTATTCAGAGGAGTAAAGGTAAAAGCAATAAAAATATGAAAGAGAATTCATAAACTATCAAGCAATTTTCTTTTCCTATAGAATAACTAAGCATCTTGGAAAGAACAATGCAAAATGCTTACCTGAATTCACTCATTTGCAAGTAAAAAATTTATTATAATTATGACATTAAAATATACAGAATATACCATTTATTGAATTGATTATTGAGGATTAGGTGAGTTGATTGTTATAGTCATGGAGTTTACTGTTGGTCACTCTTTAAAATTCAAAAGAAATTTGGAAAAGAGAATTATGATGAAAAGTCTCCTGTTCCTCTGGGCTCAGAATATAACTACCTATGTGAATAGGAGGAAAACTCTATTATTGCCTCTTTCTAACTCCTTTCTAAGACTATCTCAGGAGAGAAAAACAGACTTGTATTTAAAAAGAAAGTATGAGAAAAGTAGAAATATAAGAAATTTAGCTTTTGTTTTTTTGGTATCCATAATGAAACCAATCA
Source organism: Marmota monax (assembly GCF_021218885.2). NCBI lineage: Eukaryota > Metazoa > Chordata > Mammalia > Rodentia > Sciuridae > Marmota > Marmota monax. The sequence goes on along the minus strand of NW_026695208.1, from coordinate 2,947,885 downwards.
GGATTTAAGAGAAAGTTTTAAAAGTAATCTAGGTTCACACAGGGCTCTGGCACACGCCTGTAATCCCAGCGGCTCAGAAGGCTGAGGCAGGAGGATTGCAAGTTCGAAGCCTCAGCAAAAGTGAGGTGCTGAGCAGCTTAGTGAGACCTTGTCTCAAAATAAAATATGTTTGGGCTTGAAGCAAACAGGTGATAAAGAACCAGACAGAGGGTTTGAGAGGCCAGGTCATCCTGCAGCTAACTTTGTTTGGCATGCCCTGCAGACAGCTTACTCAGCCTATCCTGCACCTAACAATCCTCTTCCTGAATTAAAAGTTAAATTCAAGTGCTCATTTAAAGTGTCTTTTTTTCAGTTTGATGTGAAAAAATGTTCTCACCAGGGGCTGGGGCTGTAGCTCAGTGGTAGAGCGCTTGCCTAGCATGGGTGAAACACAGGGTTTGATCCTTAGCACCACATAAAAAGTAAATAAATAAAATAAAGTTATAAAAAATATATACATATAAATGGTTTCACCAGTAAATAGACTGCACTATCAGATATTTACTTTAAAAATTGCAATGCATATTGCTGTTTTTTTAAGAATAAGCATTGCAATGTGGTACAGTTTCCTTTTTCTTGTTTACTCCAATGGTAGTATTGTTCTACCATTGATTCTCTGATACGTGCTTGTTCAAGCCATTATCTGGCAGCTATGACTTATGAATGCAGATGTTTACCAATTTGCCAAGTTATTTGTTCATTAATAGTTCAAATAATTTTAATATATTTCTTTTAAAAAACTGCCTTTCATTCATTATCAAATTGCATATTATTAAATGGTTTGCCTTCATATGTAAACAGAAAAGGTTAGGGACAAGTTAGGCAATGCTTTTGTGTAAAAACTTAGTGAAACCCTAAAACCAAAAATCGAAATGAACTTTTGATACAGCTAATTTTCATTTCTTTATTCTTTTTTTTAAAGAATTCCTCTGTTATTTTATTTTTTTAAATTGTAGTCGAACACAATACCTTTATTTTATTTATTTTTATGTAGTGCTGAGGATCTAACCCAGCACCTCTCACATGCTAGGCGAGTGCTCTACCGCTGAGCCACAACCTCAGCCCCATTTCTTTATTCTTTTAACAGCAAAAATAATGTAAATTTCAAAGATAACTATTAGATACTTTTATTGTGGTATTATGTTTCAAACTTTCATAATATTTATTACCGATTCATTTGAATAGAATGGCAGGAAAAATGAGAAATATTTTTCTCATTTATTAACATTTACAAATATGGGTAACGTTGTATTCCAAAAAGCAATGACTTAGAGCAATCCTGTGTGTTGTTACATATGCAAATATTTAAACAAGACAAAATTTTCTCCACTTTCATCTTAAAAATATAATATGTATTATATTACGTTTTTCCTCCATGATTTGTTTTCCTAAGGAAGTAACTAATAAAAACCTACATTGATGACCCAAAGCTATAAAAGCGGGCTTCAAGTGCTCACTGAAGAAGTAGGTGATCGTGGCAGGTGTGAATTCTCCTCTCGACGAAATCTTCGAAGTAAAGAACAGATCCTGGAGAGAGAAATGTGCTCTTACACAATGAATAATGTGAAGACTGGGCATATAGAAAATTCGGACTGATTCAAGCCCTTTGCTGCTGCAATTTTATGTTTCTAGTATCTGTTTTAACCACACCATGGGTCTCCCTTCTATCTCTGTATCTCACCGTGCTGGTGACTGTCACCTTGAGTCAGGACTGTAATGCTACCCATGTGGGCATATTCTCCTTTTGTGGAGTACCTGACTCTGTTCTCCCACTGCCAGCAGAGTAATCTTTTCAATCCAGGGCACTATTTTTCTTTAAATTGTTTTCTAATTTTCTTCACAACTGTACTTTTGTAAAGAATTTCTTATATGCCTCTAATATACATATGATTGGCTAAGTTTTTAAAAAAATATTCAAAATTCACTAGATCCTCTTGCTTTTCTGTGCAAATGAAGCTAAGAAAAGAAACAGGCAAATGGCAGTATTTAAATAAGCAAAAAAATAATGTAAAAACACAATCATTGCAGGAGTGTTTCATATTTAATAAAGAGCTTGCAAACATACTTCCTTTTAGGGAAATCTAAAGATATAATGTTTAATGGGGCAATGACTGTAGCCTTCTAGAATGTTGACTGGCAAGTTTTAACCTGATAATAAAATCAGCTTAGTATTTTAGTGAATTATAACTGATAAAATGAGAATAATGAAATATCGAGTGAAACTAAGTGGAACAGATTACATTGGAGATAGAGTTAAATTCCTTATAAAAGATATCTGATGACAAAGTAATTATCAAATAATTATGTAGCAAATTATATTTTAAAATATCTACCAGTGGGAAAACCCTCTCTATTGGAAGATCACTTTTAAATATTGTTAAATAAACTTTCATTAAGATTAAACTGCCTGTCAAAACAGAGTTTTTAAAAAACTTAAACCAATATGTGCTGGAATTAGAATGGATTTATTAATTATCCTAATTCTAATTTTATAAATTTCAAACTCCAAAAAGTTACTTGGGTTATTAGCATGACTCTGTAATTTGAATACATAAAGATATTTATCTGTCAATGCTATCGCCAAGGGTTTTGCCTTCCTAAGAATTGGGGACCATCTCTCTCTGTTCGCCTCCCACTGCTCTTTCTCTCTCACTCTGTCTCAGGCATCTTATACATTAACTAAAATAATTTTTACCAAATTTCAAACTTGGGGAAGAATGGACTGAACAAAGTCTAATGCTAGGATCAGTGGTTTCAAACACACACACACACACACACACACACACACACACACAGGAGGATCATTGCTCACATTTCCCCTATTTCCTACAGCCAACCTCAGATACTCATCACTTCAAAGACCCCTCTGTTTATTTCTTTGATTCTGTTCCCAGGCTGCCAAGAGTTGCTGCACAAATCTCCTTGATTAGCCAATAACCTTCACAACTACCTTATGCTTTCTTGCTCTATTGGAACCCCACCTATCCTAGGCGACTATTTACCCATTTCTAGTTGTGTTCTCACAATAAACTTGAGCAGCTTTTCCAAAAAATTGTTCCTCTTGTCGTTGATGTACTTCACCCCCCCTCAACCCCCAAGACTGCCAAGAGGACAATTCAGCCATCAAATGCTTCAGCCTGATTTTGCTTTATGTTTACCTACAACATCCTGGCTTCCTTCCCTCTTGAAGAAAACCAGGAATCAATTTTCCTTTTCCAGTTTAATCATTCTGTCCTTGCCCAGAGTGGTTGACAGAATCATTGTAACCCAAAGATATTGAACTCTTAATCTTTAGGACTTGAAAATGCTTTATCTTAAATGAAAGATGTGATTAATTAAAGATTTTTGAGATTGGGATTTATCTTTGATTATGTGGGTGATCCCTGAATAATTGCAAGTGTTCATATAAGAGGGAAGGAAGAAAGTCAGAGAAGGAAAGGTGACAACGGAAAAAGAGGTGTGTGTGTGTGTGTGTGTGTCTGTGTGTGTGAGAGAGAAAGAGAGAGAAGGTGACAATGCAAATAGATGTGTGTGTGTGTGTGTATGTATGTATGTATGTGTCTTTGAGAGAGACAGAGAGGAAGAGGGAGGGAGAAAGAGAGAGAAATTTGAAAATTTGTAGATGCTCCACCTCTGGCTCTGAAGATGGAATGTGCAACCACAAGCCAAGGAATGCATGTGCCTTCTAGAATCTGCAGAAGGCATGCCAACTGATTCACCCTTATACCCTTGGGAAAGGAATGCAGACCTGCTGACATCTTAATTTTAGCCCTATAACATCCGTTCAGGCTTCTGACCTCCAGAACTCCAAGAAAATAATCTTTTTTCTTGTAAAATACTAAATTTTTGGCTTTTATAGCAGTAGTAGAAAACCAATAAACCAATAATATATCAGCTCTGATCACTTAGAGAAGAATTTTATCCTGCTGTCTCTGTATTTTCTCTATCATTAGTTTTGGCTGTTATTTTCAGTTCTTTATCAGGTTGCTAAAAAACAAAAACCAAAAACCCAAAAACGTTCCATTAAACTTTTGCTCAAACTACTGCTATTCTCTCTTTCCCTCCCTCCCTCCCTCCCCACTTTCTCTCCCCCCCCTCTCTCCATGACTTTTATTAAAAATAATTTATGTCTTCCATACCTGCTCCTCAGACTTTGGCAATCTGTCTCTGATCTCTATCCTGCTTTGAATGAATTTTCTGACTTCCATAGAAGTTTTTTTTCTATTCATCAAATAACTTAACTGAGTTCTCTCACCTGAGGCATTTGCAGCATTTGATAGTAATGGCCTCTCCTCTCATGGCTTTTGTTATCATTTTAATTATTCATTTTAAAGTTTATTCTTCCAGGCACTTTTTTCCTAGATCACTCCTTTTATGTTGGCAGATCAAAGTTTGCCAACATAATCCAAATTTGTCCTCTTTCTTGACTTTCCATGTAAACCCTGTGCTCTACCATCTACTCTCATAGTTTTAATTTCCAGGTACAAAGTGGACACTTTCTAAATTGTCAGTCTCAACATTACTCCTAAATTCTAGATGTATCTGATAACTATATCTGTCTGTCTATCTATCTATCTATCTATCTATACACATATATTTGGTATTAAGGATTGAACCCAGGGTTGACCTACATCCCTAGCCCTTTTTATCTTTTATTCTGAGATAGGGTATGACTAAGTCTCATAGGGCCTTACAAAGTTGTGAGGCTGGACTTGAATTTACTATCTTCCTGCCTCAAACTCTCCAGTTGCTGAGATTATAGGCATGCTTAGCAGCACCCAGCTTCAAGTCTTCAGATTATTGAAGGGAAAATACTGTCTCTTCTTGGGATATAACCCCTCACATGGTGCTTGGCTCATGGGAAATACTGAGTAAATATAATAAGGATAAGTGAATGTCATAATTTACAGTAAACAAAAAACTCATGTAATGATTTTCTTAACAACAACAAAAAAAATTAAAAGATCTTTTAGAAAAACTAAAGGAGGATAGGCAAAATTAGTTATAAAAGGAAACAGTGTGGCAGTAGAGATAACAAATACTTTATGTTCTTTGTGAAGGACATGGCTGCCTTCGGTGGACAGCACACAGGTGACTAGGACACTGCTTGTGTCTTTGTAGGCAATCAGAAAAGAAGGACAGTTGTGGGAGATGTTTGATGGACAGAGGGACTACAAGACTGAGGATAGGTGTGCACAGTGAATATTACAACCATAAAAAGAGAGTGAGTTCCTTCTGGGATCAGATAAAGTTTCCTAGGGGACATAATTAAGAGAAATAAAAAACCAAATTCATCAGAGAAAAAAACAAATGTTAATATCAGATATTGTAAAATATACAGTGAATATTGTGTTAAGTGGAGCATTAGCTTTTAAGTGTAAGCTAATTGAACTTGTGCAATATTCAAGTTCATTTACATATTCAAAAGTTTTACCCTGTTTGAAAGTTTTGTTTGTTATAAGTTGATGAGTCTCAGTGATTTTATTAAGCAACCATATTTAATTTGTGATTGGCCCAACTTTGGTCTGATTATGGAGGGAAGAGATCAAAGTATGGAGAGAGGTGAAGTGATAGAGCTCCCTTTGGGCCTGACATCATCTGCAGAGTTTAGACTTTGTTCTTATTCCCACATCCTACAGGAGTGTGATCAAAGGCATTTAGATCTCTCGGGCCACACAGTTTGAAACTGACAGTCACCCTGGAGAACAAATTCTGAAAAGTCTAAGGGGGCATCATCAGACAACCATCAGTCAATTATTGCTATAAACTAAACAAATGTCCCTGATAGAAATCATTAGAATTTATACAGGTTATTAATTGAGTAAATTTACTCTGTAATTATTTTGTTCCATTGAAGAAAATTAAATTTTGCGTATACTTTTTTTTAAAAAAAATTACTGCAATTTTGATATATAACAATTAAGCATGCTTATGTACAGTTGATATTAATTTTTTAGAAGGATGCGTGTATTTAAAAAGAAAATAATAATCATACATAAAGAAAATCAGCCAGTTTTGTACTTAACTATGTTTGGTTGGATTAGACAAGTTCTTAAAACTTGTGTACTTTATAAGGAGTATCTTAGCTAATTTTAGTTTTATGTTTTAAACATTCATGTTAATTTTATCATTAGTTCATAAAGTTTCCTTGAAAGTTAGGTAAGATTTTTCTTATTGAAATTGCAATTAATCTATACATGTGGGGAGAAATGAAATTTTATGTTAATCAATGAACACAGTATATACCTCCCTTTGTATTCTATTTATTTCAATAATGTTTTTTAATATATTTACTTATTACGGCTTAGATCTTTAATGTCACCCCAAAAGCTCATGCTTTCAAAATGTAGTCCCAAGTAGATCAAGGTTCAAAGTTGGGTCTTTGAACCTTTGTTCAGAGTGATGAAAAGCTAACTATCACACTAAGAGAGTACCCTTTGGAGTTATATCCTGTTCCTGGGTCTTCATGCAATTACTCTCTGTCTGCTTCCTGGCTGCCATGAGCTGAGCCAATTCCTCTGCTACACCCTTCTGCAATGATGTTCTGCCTCATCTCAGGTCCAGAGAAATGGGGCCAGCTGACCATGGACTGAAACTCTGAAACTGTGAGCCCCAAGTAAACTTTTGCTTTTCTAAGTTGTTCTTGTTAAGTTATTTTGGTTACAGTGATGAAAAACAGTCTAACAAGGTAGTGATGTATTGATTTTTTTAAAATTTATTTTGCATTGACAAAAATCACATCTTACAACATGATGTTTTGATATATGTATATATTGTGGTAAAGGAAATTAACATGTCCATTCCTTTATGTATTTGTTTTATGTGAGCAAGAACACTTAATATCTATTCTCTTAGTTATTTGCAAGTATCCAATATATCACTGTTAGTCATGGTTACCATATCTTATAATAAATTTCTTGAATTATTCCTTTTGTCTAAATTCTGACCCACATCAATCCTGCCATCCTCACCCCAGACTCTAGTTACCACCATTCTATTCTGTACTTCTTAAGAGTTTGACTTTCTAAGATTCAACATAAAAGTGAGATCCTGTTATTTGCCTTTCAGTGAATGGCTCAGTTTACTTAAATTTAATGTCCTCCAACATGTTACCCATGTTTTTGCAAAGAAAAGATTTCCTTTTTTTAAAGTCAAATAGTATTCCACTTTTTATTCTGTCACATTTTATTTGCCTATTTAAGGGCATTTAGTTTGATTCCATATCTTGGCTATTGTGACTAAAGCTCCAGTGAACATTGGAGTGCAGATATATCTTCAGCATGCTAATTTATTTTCCTTTGGCTCCATTCCTAGTAGTATGTGCATATCTGATGGGAGGAATGTAAATTATTATAACCATTATGAAAAACAAAATTAAAAATAGAGGCACCATGAGACCCAGCTCAGTAATATTTTAAATGCGTCTATAGAAAATTTTATAAAATTATGTTAAATTTATGCCTAGGTATATATATTTTATTGTAATTTCTGAAACTGGTGTCTTGGCCTATTTACTCACTTCTACACTGGCAAAGTCTGCCCAAGCATTTTCAAGCATCATTATTTGTAATTGTGAAATTGACTGGAATTAAATTAAGTGTTCATGGACCAGAGACATGAAGAATAAATTGCTCTATCTACACAAGAGAATGTTGAACATAGATGAAACAAAATAAAACAAAGTATATACAACAATATAGGTAAATCTTAGACACAGAATGCTAGGTGAAAAATAAAAAAAAATTCACAGAGCCATATGTGAAATATCATATTTATTAGCTCAAAAATCGGCTCAATCTTAGAGCATGCACCTTGCATGTATGAGGCACTAGGTTCAATCCTCAGCACCATATAAAAATAAATAAAGGTATTATGTCCATCTACAACTAAAAAAATTAAAAATAAGCAAAACAAAAATAGTATTTTAGCAATATATTCATATATAAACATATTGTTTTAAAACATAATTGTATATGTATACACAGTGGGATATTTGTGTGCATATGTGTAGTATAATCTTATTTCACTGTGCATGTTTATATATGTATATATATATATATATATATATATATATATATACTTCTGTGTGAATGTGCATGTATGTATTTATCTGCATACATACATATAAATATATAAAAAAATTATATAAATAAATTATATATATATATATATATATATCACATTTTATTTACCCATTCATCCATTGATAGACCCTTAGATTGTTTCTGTATATTGGCTATTATGAATAATGGTAGGAGAAGTAAGGGAATATAGGCATCTGTTTGAAGTACTGATTTGATGTCCTTTGGATATCTATAACCAAAAGTGGTATTGGTGGATCATATGATAGTTCTAGTTTTAACTTTTAGAGGAACTTTAATACTGTTTTCCTTAATGGTTATAACAATTTACATTTGCACCTACAGTATAAAAGGTTCCAATTTCTCCATACCTTCACTAATATTTCTTATCTTTCTTATTTTTGATAATAGTCATCCTAAGAGTTATAAGATAATATTGCAGTCTTATTCTCATTTCCCTAATAATTAGTGATATTGAGCACCTTTTCGTATGCGCCTATTGACCATCTATCTGTATGTATGTATTCTTTGGAAAAATGTCTATGCAGATTTTTTTTGCCATTTTTACATCAGTTTATTAATTTATTTTTGCTGTTGAGTTGTGTTCTTTATATATCTTGAATATTAACCTCTTATTAGATACCAGATTTGAAAATATTTTCACAAATTCAAGAGATTGCCTTTTTACTTTGTTTATTTTTACCCTTGTTGTACAGAAGCATTTCAGGTTGATACAATACCATTTGTTTATTTTTGATTTTGTTGTCTCTACTTTTGTGGTATTTTTAAAAAAATCACTACCAAGATTAACATAGGAGATTTTTTCATATGCTTTCATTTAGAAGTTTCATGGCTCCAAATCTTATGTTTAAGACTTTAATCCATTTCATGGAAATTTTTATACAGTTCCAATGACACTTTCTGCATGTAAATGTCCAGTTTTTTCAGTACCATTTATTGAAGAGACATCCTCATCCTATTGTAGATCTTGGCACCTTTGTCAAAGATTAGTAGGTCATTATGTATGGGTTTATTTGTGGGATCTCTGTTCTGTTCTATTGGCCTGTAAATCTGTTTTTATGCTGAGGCCACACTGATTTGATTACTACAGCCTTGTGATAATAGTTTGAAATCAGGGAATATGATACTTCCAGCTTTGTTCTTTTTTAAAGATTGCTTTCAGTATTTGAGAACTATTGTGGTTCCATATAATTTTAGATTTGTGCTTTTATAATTGTGAAAAAAATATCATTTGAATTTTGATAAGTATTGAATTGAATCTGTACCTTACTTTTCATAGTAAGGAGGTTTCAACAATATTGATTCTTCCAGTTCATAAACATGGCCGGTCTTTCTATTTCTTTTGTGTCTTCTTTAAAAGTTTAAAAAAAAATTTTTTTAGTTGTAGGTGGACATAGTATCTTTATTTTTATTTATTTTTTTAAAAAAATTGTTTTTGTAGTTGTAGATGGACAGAATACCTTTATTTTATTTGTTTATTCTTTATGTGGTGCTGAGGATGGAACCCAGTGCCTCATGCATGGTAGGCAAGCATTCTACCACTAAGCCCCAGCCCCAGCCCCTATTTCTTTATTTTTATGTAGTGCTGAGGATCAAACCCAGGGCCTTATATGTGTGAGGCAAGCACTCTACCACTGAGCTACAATGCCAGCACTCCTCTTTAAAATTTTAAATCAATGTTTTAGTTTTCAGTGTCCAAATCTGTCATACACTTGATCAAATTTCTAATTATTTTCTTGTAATTATTGTGAATGGGTTTACTTTCTTGATTTATTCTTAAGACAATTCAGTATTGATATATAGATTGACTACAGATTTTTTATGTTAATTTTTTATCTTAAAACTTTGCTGAATTTTTATTAGTTTTAGTGGGTTTTTTTTTTTTTGGTGAAGTGTTTGGGATTTTTCTACATGAAAGTTCATATCTGCAAACAGCGGCAATTTGACTTCTTTCTAATTTGATTTCCCTTTATTATTCCTTCTGTTGTATGAATCTTCTTGCTAAGACTTCCAGTGCTGTGTTGCATAAAAGTAGTAACATCCTTGTCTTTTCCAGAAATAAACTATCAAATTTTCCCCATTCCTTAGCTGTTGGCATATTGTATATAGTCTTTATTATGTTGAGGTATGTTCTTTCTATATCCTAATTTGTGCCACAGTCTGGCTGCAGCAAAATAACCGGGGGGTGACGAGCAACTTGTGTAGATTGATACAGCAGGAGTGGAAGCCGTTTATTGCAGGACAGGAGCAGTATTTATACATTCCACACAGCTTATCTAATTAGCATAAACTAGATACATCAGTCAACCAATAAGGAATCTCCACACTTAATGGCTCACTTTTGTTACTTCTCAAACCACTCCCTCTGGCATTTTGCCAGGCACCATCCAGACATGTTTACGAACTCTAACATTCCCCTGGCAAAATGCCAGGTGTTATTTTGACTTGTTTACAGACTCTAACAAATTTGTTCAGAATTTTTATTCTGAAGGGATGTTGAATTTATCAAATTCCTTTTCTGCACCTGTTGAGAGGACCTTATAGTTTTGTTATTTTTTCTATTGATGAGGTATGTCATATTTGCTGATTTTTATATGTGTTACCATCCTAGCTTGTCTGAATTAAGGTAGGTGTTTGGTCTTTATATCCTAAATAATCATCATTAGACTTCCTGTGATTCCTTTGGGAAGGTTGATCCCTGCTGTCAGGGATAGGTACTAAACTCTGTTATTTTAAGACCTCTCTCAGAAAGAGATTGAGGGTTCTTTCTAAATTGTTAGGCTAAATTAACTAGTCTATATATTGGAAAATTACAATAATCAATAAAAGATGTCTCATTTTCATATCTAGCCTCAATTACTCCTAACCAAGAAGGCCTTTACTCAATTTTATTGAATAAAGAAACAAGGTAAAACAGGATTCCACAGACACATACTAGATCTTCCAAAATATTTAAAATTTTTTCTTAACTGTAATATTGAGAGTCTTACTGAACATGATTCAGTAAATTAATCAGATTTTAAAAGATAGAGTTTAAACCTGTCATTGTGATAATGACTGAGAAACCTGGCACAGGAAGGTAAATTTCCAGCTGCAGAGTTTACAACCATGCAGCTTCACGAGCTTATCAGGTAAGTAAAAATTATGAAGAGACTTTTATGGACCCATTTCTCAGGTCCATTTTAATGTGCATTACAGTGTGGACTAGAAAGTCCAACCATAACTAGATTAATTGTATGACTCTAATGGTCAGTTATACCTATATGTTGATCCTAAGGTAAACAGGCTGTCTGGGGGTATCTTTTGAGAAAAAGACAGCATATAAGAAACATAATCCAGCCAATCATGCTGGTCCTTAAAGATTAAGACTGCATTTACTTATCCAGATAATTGTCAAAATAGATTACTGAAATAATTTTTTTCTATACAGGCAGTTATTTATAAAATATCCACCAATGTATTATTGCCCTAATCATTCTACAATAGAAATTAATAACTTTTCTAAGTGGATAGATTATGCAAATGTCTTGCCAGTATCATGTAAGCTATCTAGAAATAATGGGCATATTTTAGACCAGTCTCCCAAGACTGACAAAGGTGATTATGCAAGGATGCCATGATACCTGGAGGTTTATTGGTAACACATTAATCCTCAGCGAGATGGCACCCAAAAGGATGTTCTGATGATGTTTGACTCCTGCTTTCAGAGTATTTGCATTACTGACAGACCTAATAAACTCCTTAAATGTGAGTATTAAGAGAAAGGATGATGAATATCCTGAAGCCTGTAAGAATACAACATATCTTATTGTATCACTAGTTATTGCCAGCTAATATTTCAGAGCTATAAAATGCTGAAGTTAATGTTCGGGCTTTGAAACAGGTGCATGCCAATTAACCAGATCTAGGCAAGCTCTTGATTTTATGATCCTTGAAGTGACTACTTTAAATATTATTTCTTGCTTATACAATACAGACTTTATGGCTCTTTTAAAAAAAAAAACTTACAACATGGAATTTTTCTTAATAGTTTGACTTAAATTACTTCCAAGATCCTTTATAGTCAGATAAGTGCTGATGGAAGGATGGTAACTAAGTTAAAATGCCCTAGAAGCTAGTGTAATGAATAATGTGAATGAGCCCTCTGCTCTATGGTTTGTGGAAAGGCTTTAATGCCATGCTTTTAATAAAAATGTCTATGTTACGATGGCCAAACACAATGCTTCCCACCAATAAAGTTGGGAAAAAATTAAAAATCTTCTGATGAGTGTTTGGCAGAATAGTAATAATAACCTGGATCTTCTGAAGTTAATTAAATGACTTTAGTCCTAAAAATGTTGAAACATTCCACATGGTGTGTTATTGAGATAATATGTTTGCTACTAATTCTTTTTTTGTCTCAATAGTAGATCATGATGACCTCAGACTAAGAATCCAGTGACTGAATGATATAATTCCCCAATTGCCTTTAAATATTAAGAAAGGGAAAATATGTGGGGAGCCACATTGAATTATCATGCCTTCCAGTCCTGATGCACCATGAGGAGCTGAAAGATCACTGTAGTCTGGCATGGTAGTGCCATGACTCATGACTTGATCCTTTCCCCCACTCTAATAGCAAGGCCAGTCTTCTGAGTAGGCTTAACTCTGGGGTTGAGCTACACTCATCTGTTCTTTTGTAATCCTATCCCTTTGCCCTGTTTGGGATAGAATGTTCCAGGAAATTCCCTTTGTGTATCCCCATCTCTTGCTCTGCATTTGAGCATGGCCTTCCCAGCTGTCAGTCAACCGTCTGACAGCAGACATCAGGAAGCTACACTCAATCCCCTGAAACCTGACCCCTTGCATCATTTGAATGGCTTCTCCCCAATAAAAGGTTTCAGCACATGCTCTCTCTTTCTTTTTCCATGGACCCCTAAGGTCGGAGAAGCTGTCACAGAACCCTCTGTCTCTGTGTGATTATTTTGTGCAGCCTAGTTCACCTAAAGTGACCTTGATTGTTTTTGTGGAGAGAAACACTACAAGAGCCCACACAGGGCAATTGGGAGAATAAATGCCTTATCCTAGGAAGGTCATGGGTGTGTGTTAGTCAGCTTCTCTATGACCTTGACTGAAATACTGATAAGAATGACTTAGATGAGCAAAACTTTATTTGAGGCTGGCTCATGGTTTCAGAGGATTTGATCTGTGGTCATTCGGCTCCACTGCTTTAGTCCCAAGAGGAGGCAAAACACCATGACAGAAGGACCTGGCAAAGGAAGGCTGCTCATCTCATGGTAGCCAGGAAGGAGAGAGAGAGAGAGAGAGAAAAAGAGAGAGAGAGAGAGAGAGAGAGAGAGAGAGAGAGAGAGAGAGAGAGAGAACAAGAAGCCAGGGAAAAAATTTAATTCCCAGGGCACACCCTCAGTGACTTACTTTGCCCATTCATATCCCATCCACAGTTACCACAAGTAATCCACTTAAATTATTATCCCATCAAATGTATAAATCCACTGATTAGGTTACATATCCCATAATTTGATCATTTCACCTCTAAACTGCTGCATTGCCTAAAATGACCTTTTATGAAGGACATCTCATACCCAAACCATAACATGTGGTACACTTCAAAAGTCACTACCTTTCACTAACCAGAATTTACTTTTATTTTTTGCATATATACTCATGATTATTGTCAATGGAATTGATTTTTGTTTATAATGTAAGATAACAATCTAGTTTCATTCTTTTAAATATACATATATAGTTACCCCTGCAACATTTATTGAAGAAACTATTCTAACACCATTGTTGTTTTTTAATTTCAATTTGTTATATATGACAGCAGAATGCATCACAATTCATATTACACATATAGAGCACAATCTTTCATATCTTTGGTTGTACACAAAGTAGAGTCACACTATTCAAGTCTTCAAACATGTACTTAGGGTGATTATGTCCATCTCATTCCACTGTCTTTCCTATCTTCATGTCCCTTCCCTTTCCCTCCTTCCTGTTTGCCCTATCTAGAGTTCATCTAATTCTCCGATGCCTGCCCCCACCACAATATGAATCAGCACCCTAAAATCAGAGAAAACATTTAGCATTTGGTTTTGGGGGATTGGCTAACTTCACTTAGCATTATATTCTCCAACTCCATCCATTCCCAGTTTTCCAAGAATTCTCCATACTGCTTTCCAGATTGACTGCACCAATTTGTAGTCCCACCAGTAATGTATGAGTGTGCCTAATTCCCCACATTCTCACCAATATGAATTGTTGTTAATATTCTTAATAGTGGCCATTCTGACTGGAATGAGATTAAATCTTAGTTTTGGTTTGCATTTCTCTAATTGCTAGAGATGTTGAACATTTTTTCATATATTTGTTGATTGATTGTGTATCATCTTCTGAGAAGTGTCTATCTAGGTTCTTGACCTATTTATTAATTGGATTATTTGTTTTTTTGGTATTTAGCTTTTTGAGTTCTTTATATACCCTAGAGATTAGTGCTCTACCTGATATATGCAGGGTAAAAATTTGCTCCCAAGATGTCGGCTTTCTATTCATCTCACTGATTGTTTCCTTTGCTGAGAAGAAACTTTTTAGTTGGAGTCCATCCCATTTATTGATTCTTGATTTTAATTGTATGCTATAGGAGTGTTAGTTAGTAAGGAACTTGGGGCTTCATCAAACATGATGGAGATTTCAACCTACTTTTTCTTCTAATAGGTGCAGTATCTGTGGTTTAATTTCTAGGTCCTTGATTCACTTTGACTTGAGTTTGGGACATGGTGAGAGATAGAGGTTTAATCTCTCTCTCTCTTTTTTTTTCTTTTTGCACATGGATTTTTCCTCAGCACTATTTGTTGAAGAGGCTATCTTTTCTCCAATATATGTCTTTGGCACATTTGTCTAATATAAGATGATTGTAATTTTGTGGTTTAGTCTCTGTGTCTTCTATTCTGTACCATTGGCCTACCAATCCATTCTGGTGCCAAAATAGATTGCTGTTATTGTTACTATTGCTCTGTACTACAGTTTAATGTCTGGTATAGTGATGCCACCTGCTTCACTCTTCCTGCTAAGGATTGCTTTAGCTATTCTGGGTCTCTTATTTTTCCAGAAGAATTGCATGACTGCTTTTTCTATTAATATGGGGAATGTCTTTGGGATTTTGATTGGAATTGCATTAAATCTGTATAATGCTTTTGGTAGTATGGTCATTTTGACAATATTAATTCTACCTATCCAAGAACAAGGGAGATCTTTCCATCTTCTAAGGTCTTTTTAAACTTTCTTTAGCATTCTGTATTTTTCATTGTAGAATTCTTTCACCTCTTTTATTAAGTTAATTTCCAAGTATTTCAATTTTTGATGCTATTATAAATGGGGTAGTTTTTCTCATTTTCCTTTTATAGGATTTTTCACTGATGTACAGAAATGTCTTGATTTATGGGTATTTATTTTATATCCTGCTACTTTGATGAATTCTTTTACTGGTTCTAGAAGTTTTCTGGGGGAATTTCTTGGGTCTTCTAGGTATAGAATCATATCCTTGTCAAATAGTACTAATTTGAGCTCTTCTTTACAGATCTGTATCCCTTTAATTTCCTTCATCTGTCTAATTGCTCTGGCCAGTGTTTCAAGAACTAGGTTAAATAGAAGTGGTTTAAGAGGGCATCCCTATCTTGTTCCAGTTTTTAGAAGGAATGCTTTCAATTTTTCTCCATTTAGAATGATGCTGGCCTGGGGCTTAGCATAGATAGCTTTTATAATGTTGAGATATGTTCCTGTTATCCCTAGTTTTCTAGTGTTTTGAACATGAAATGGCACTGTACTTTGTCAAATGCTTTTTCTGCATCTATTAAAATATGTGGTTCTTAACTTTAAGTCTATTCATGTGATGAGTTACATTTTTGATTTCTGTATATTGACAAATCTTGCATCCTTGGTAAACCCCACTTGATTGTGGTGCACTATCTTTTTGATATGTTTTTGTATTTGATTTGCCAGAATTTTATTGAGAATTTTTTCATCTATGTTCATTAGAGATATTGGTCTGCAATTTTCTTTCTTTGATGTGTCTTTGCCAGGTTTTGGAATCAGGGTGATATTGGCCTCATAAAATGAGTTTGGAAGGGCTCTCTTATGAAATAATTTGAAGAATATTTATGAATAATTCTATCTTATGAAATAATTTGAAGAGTATTGGTACCAGTCCTTTTTTAAAGGTCTTGTAGAACTTGGCTGTGTATCTATCAGGTTCTGTGCTTTTCTTGGTTGGTAGGCTTCTGATGGCATCTTTTATTTCTTCCCTTGAAATTGATCTGTTTAAATTTTGTATATCATCCTGATTTAATTTGGGTGAAATCATAAGACTCTAGAAATTTGTTGATGCCTTCTATATTTTCTATTTTATCGGAATACAAGTTTTCAAAATAATTTCTAATTGTCTTCTGTATTTCTGTACTGTCTATTGTGATATTTTCTTTTTTATCACATATGTTAGTAATTTGGGTTTTCTCTCTCCTTCTCTTCATTAGCATGGTTAAGGGTTTGTCAATTTTTTAAATTTTTTCAAAGAACCAAGTTTTTGTTTTGTCAATTATTTCAATTGTTTCTTTTGTTTTAATTTCATTGATTTCAGCTCTCATTTTAGTTATTTCCTGTCTTCTACTGCTTTTGGTGTTGATTTGTTCTTTTTCTAGGGCTTTGAGATGTAATATTAGGTCACTTATTTGTTGCCTTTTTCTTCCTTTAAGGAATGAAATCCATGCAATGGACTTTCCTCTTAGTACTGCTTTCACAGTGTCCCAGAGATTTTGATATGTTGTATCAGCATTCTTATTTACCTTTGAGAATTTTTTAGTCTTCTCTGTGATGTTTTTTGCAACGCATTTTTCATTCAGTAGCATATATTTAGTCTCCTGGAGTGGCTTCTATTTTTCATTTTATCATTGATTTCTAATTTCATTCCATTATGATCTGATAGAATGCAGGGTAGTATATCTACTTTTTATATTTGCTAGGAGTTGCTTTGTGGCATAATATAAAGTCTATTTTAGAGAAGAATCCATGTGCTGCTAAGAAAAAAGTGTATTTACTTTTTGAAGGATAAAATATTCTATATATGTCAGTTAACATTTAGTTTATTGATTGTATTATTGAATTCAATAGTTTCTTTGTTCAGCTTTTGTTTGAAAGATCTATCCAGTTGTGAAAGAGATGTGTTAAAGTCACCCAGAATTATTGTGTTGTGGTCTATTTGACTCTTGAACTTGAGAAGAGTTTGTTTGATGAATGTAGATGCTCCATTGTTTGGGGCATATATATTTATAATTGTTATGTCTTTTGATATATGGTTCCCTTAAGCAGTATGAAATGGCCTTCTTTATCTATTTTCATTAACTTTGTTTTGAAGTCCTCTCTATTTGATATGAGGATGGAAACTCTTGTTTGTTTCCATAATCCATGTGTATGGTATGTTTTTTCACAATCTTTCACTTTCAGTCTGTGTATGTCTTTTCCTATGAGATGGGTCTCTTGAATGCAGCATATTTTAAGGTCTTTTTCTAAAATCCAATCTGCCAGCCCATGTCTATTGATTGGTAAGTTTAGGCCATTAATATTCAGGTTTATTATTATGATTTGTATTCCTGGTCATATTTGTTTATTTTTTGTATTTAACTTGACTTGGTTTCTCCTTTGATTGGTATTTCCTGTAGTTTAATACCTCCCTTTGCTAATTTTCACTGTTTTTATTTACTTCTCATGGAATATTTTGCCAAGGACATTCTGTTGTCCAGACTTTCTAGTTGTAAATTCTTTTAACTTTTGTTAATCATGGAACGTTTTATTTTATCATCAAATTTAAAACTTAATTTTAGAGATATAAGATTCTTGGTTTGCATCCATTTTATTTCTGATCTTAGTATATGTTTTTTCAAGATCTTCTAGCTTTCAGAATCAGGGTTAAAAAAATCTGCAAATATCCCAATTTGTTTCCTTCTATATGTAATCTGGTTCTTTTCTCTGTGGCTTTTAAAATTCTATTTTTATTGTGTATGCTTGGCCTTTTCATTGTAATGTGCCTTGGTGTGAATCTGTTGTGATTTTGTACATTTGGTGTTCTGTAAGTCTTTTGTATTTGATTTTCTTTTTTTTTTTTTGAGTTGATTTTTTTATATATTTTATTTATACTTTCCCCTTTAAAATAGCTGTTTATTTTTGGGAAAAATATCTCCTTTGCTTCTCTTTTCTTTTTCTTTTTTTTTTTTAATTTTTTATTGTGGGTTGTTCAAAACATTACAAATTTCTTGACATATCATATTCCACACTTTGATTCAAGTGGGTTATGAACTCCCACCTTCACCCCATACACAGATTGCAGATTCACATCAGTTACACATCCATTGATTTACAAATTGCCATACTAGTGTCTGTTGTGCTCCGCTGCCTTTCCCATCATCCACCCTCCCCCCTCCCCACCTCTCCCCTCCCCTCCTCTCCCTCTACCCCCTCCACTGTATAACCCTGAGGGTCTCCTTCCATTACCGTGCAATTTCCCTTCTCTCTCCCTTTCCCTCCCACCTCTCATCCCTGTTAAATGTTAATCTTCTTCTCCTGTTCTTCGTCCCTACTCTGTTCTTAGTTACTTTCCTTATATCAAAGAAGACATTTGGCATTTGTTTTTTAGGGATTGGCTAGCTTCACTTAGCATAATCTGCTCTAATGCCATCCATTTGCCTGTAAATTCTATGATTTTGTCATTTTTTAATGCAGAGTAATACTCCATTGTGTATAAATGCCACATTTTTTTTATCCATTCGTCTATTGAAGGGCATCTAGGTTGGTTCCACAGTCTTGCTATTGTGAACTGTGCTGCTATGAACATCGATGTAGCAGTGTCCCTGTAGCATGCTCTTTTTAGGTCTTTAGGGAATAGACCAAGAAGGGGAATAGCTGGGTCAAATGGTGGCTCCATTCCCAGCTTTCCAAGAAATCTCCATACTGCTTTCCAAATTGGCTGCACCAATCTGCAGTCCCACCAGCAATGTACAAGTGTACCCTTTTCCCCACATCCTCGCCAGCACTTGTTGTTGTTTGACTTCCCAATGGCTGCCAATCTTACTGGAGTGAGATGGTATCTTAGGGTGGTTTTGATTTGCATTTCTCTGACAGCTAGAGATGTTGAGCATTTTTTCATGTACTTGTTGATTGACTGTATGTCCTCCTCTGAGAAGTGTCTGTTCAGGTCCTTGGCCCATTTGTTGATTGGGTTGTTTGTTCTCTTATTGTCTAATTTTTTGAGTTCTTTGTATACTCTGGATATTAGGGCTCTATCTGAAGTGTGAGGAGTAAAGATTTGTTCCCAGGATGTAGGCTCCCTATTTACCTCTCTTATTGTTTCTTTTGCTGAGAAAAAACTTTTTAGTTTGAGTAAGTCCCATTTGTTGATTCTAGTTATTAACTTTTGTGCTATGGGTGTCCTATTGAGGAATTTGGAGCCCGACCCCACCGAATGTAGATTGTAGCCAACTTTGTCTTCTATCAGACGGCGCGTCTCTGATTTGATATCAAGCTCCTTGATCCATTTTGAATTCACTTTTGTGCATGGCGAGAGAAAGGGATTCAGTTTCATTTTGTTGCATATGGATTTCCAGTTTTCTCAGCACCATTTGTTGAAGATGCTATCCTTCCTCCATTGCATGCTTTTAGCCCCTTTATCAAATATAAGATAGTTGTAGTTTTGTGGATTGGTTTCTGTGTCCTCTATTCTGTACCATTGGTCCACCCGCCTGTTTTGGTACCAGTACCATGCTGTTTTTGTTACTATTGCTCTGTAGTATAGTTTGAAGTCTGGTATCGCTATACCGCCTGATTCACACTTCCTGCTTAGCATTGTTTTTGCTATTCTGGGTCTTTTGTTTTTCCATATGAATTTCATGATTGCTTTCTTTATTTCTACAAGAAATGCCGTTGGGATTTTGATTGGCATTGCATTAAACCTATAGAGAACTTTTGGTAATATGGCCATTTTGATGATGTTAGTTTTGCCTATCCATGAACAGGGTATATTTTTCCATCTTCTAAGACCTTCTTCTATTTCTCTCTTTAGGGTTCTGTAGTTTTCATTGTATAAGACTTTCACCTCTTTTGTTAGGTTGATTCCCAAGTATTTTATTTTTTTTTGAAGAAATTTTGAATGGAGTGGTTGTCCTCATTTCCATTTCAGAGGATTTGTCACTGATATACAGGAATGCCTTTGATTTATGCGTGTTGATTTTAAATCCTGCCACTTTGCTGAATTCATTTATTAGCTCTAATAGTTTCTTTGTAGAGCCTTTTGGGTATGCTAGGTATAGAATCATATCATCTGCAAATAGTGATAATTTAAGTTCTTCTTTTCCTATTTTGATGCCTTTAATTTCTTTCGTCTGTCTAATTGCTCTGGCCAGTGTTTCGAGAACTATGTTGAAGAGAAGTGGAGAGAGAGGGCATCCCTGTCTTGTTCCAGATTTTAGAGGGAATGCCTTCAGTTTTTCTCCATTCAGAATGATGCTAGCCTGAGGCTTAGCATAGATTGCTTTTACAATATTGAGGTATGTTCCTGTTATCCCTAGTTTTTCTAGAGTTTTGAACATAAAGGGATGCTGTACTTTGTCGAATGCTTTTTCCGCATCTATCGAGATGATCATATGGTTCTTATTTTTAAGTCTATTGATGTGGTGAATAACATTTATTGATTTCCATATATTGAACCAGCCTTGCATCCCAGGGATGAATCCTACTTGATCATGGTGTACAATTTTTTTGATATGTTTTTGTATCTGATTCGCCAGAATTTTATTGAGGATTTTTGCATCTAGATTCATTAGAGATATTGGTCTGTAGTTTTCTTTCTTTGAAGTGTCTTTGTCTGGTTTAGGTATCAGGGTGATGTTGGCCTCATAGAATGAATTTGGAAGTTCTCCCTCTTTTTCTATTTCCTGAAGTAGCTTGAAAAGTATTGGTATTAGTTCTTCTTTAAACGTTTTGTAAAACTGTGCTGTATACCCATCCGGACCTGGGCTTTTCTTAGTTGGTAGTCTTTTGATGGTTTCTTCTATTTCCTCAATTGATATTGGTCTGTTTAGGTTTTCTATATCCTCCTGACTCAATCTGGGCAGATCATATGACTTAAGAAATTTATCTATGCCTTCACTATCTTCTAATTTATTGGAGTATAAGGATTCAAAATAGTTTTTGATTATCTTCTGTATTTCTGAAGTGTCTGTTGTGATATTGCCCTTTTCATCCCGTATGCTAGTAATTTGAGTTCTCTCTCTTCTTCTCTTTGCTAGCATGGCTAAGGGTCTGTCGATTTTGTTTATTTTTTCAAAGAACCAACTTTTAGTTTTGTCAATTTTTTCAATTGTTTCTTTTGTTTTGATTTCATTAATTTCAGCTCTGATTTTAATTATTTCTTGCCTTCTACTTCTTTTGCTGTTGTTTTGCTCTTCTTTTTCTAGGATTTTGAGATGAAGTATGAGATCATTTATTTGTTGGTTTTTTCTTTTTTTAAGGAATGAACTCCAAGCAATGAATTTTCCTCCTAGAACTGCTTTCAATGTGTCCCATAGATTCTGATATGTTGTGTCTGTGTTTTCATTTATCTCTAAGAATTTTTTTATTTCCTCCTTGATGTCTTCTATAACCCATTGATCATTCAGTAACCTATTGTTCATTCTCCATGTGATGTATGCTTTTTCCTTCCTTCTTTTATCGTTGATTTTCAGTTTCATTCCATTATGATCAGATAAGATGCATGGTATTATCTCTACTCCTTTATATTGTCTAAGAGTTGCCCTGTGACGTAATATATGATCTATTTTTGAGAAGGATCCATGTGCTGCTGAGAAAAAAGTGTAACTGCTTGATGTTGGGTGGTATACTCTATATATGTCAATTAGGTCTAGGTTATTAATAGTGTTATTGAGTTCTATAGTTTCCTTATTCAACTTTTGTTTGGAAGATCTGTCCAGTGGCGAGAGAGGTGTGTTGAAGTCTCCCATGATTATGGTGTGGTGGTCTATTAGACTCTTGAACTTGAGAAGAGTTTGTTTGACGAACATAGCTGCACCATTGTTTGGGGCATAAATATTTATGATTGTTATGTCTTGTTGGTGTATGTTTCCCTTAAGCAGTATGTAGTGTCCCTCTTTATCTGTTTTGATTAACTTTGGCTTGAAATCTATTTTATTTGATATGAGTATGGACACGCCTGCTTGTTTCCGAAGTCCATATGAGTGATATGATTTTTCCCAACCTTTCACCTTCAGCCTATGTATGTCTTTTCCTATCAAATGCATCTCCTGTAGGCAGCATATTGTTGGGTCTTGTTTTGTGATCCATTCTACTAGCCTGTGTCTCTTAATTGGTGAGTTTAAGCCATTAACATTTAGGGTTATTATTGAGATATGGGTTGTTCTTCCAGCCATATTTGTTTATTTCTGTTACTAAACATGGTTTGTTTTCCTCTTTGATTATTTCCCACCCCCTTTACTGTCCTACCTCCCACTGTTGGTTTTCATTGTTATTTTCCATTTCCTCTTCCTGTAATGCTTTGGCGAGGATGTTTTGAAGAGATGGTTTTCTAGCTGCGAATTCTTTAAACTTTTGTTTATCGTGGAATGTTTTAATTTCATCTTCCATCCTGAAGCTTAATTTCGCTGGATACACAATTCTTGGTTGGAACCCATTTTCTTTCAGTGTTTGAAATATGTTATTCCAGGATCTTCTAGCTTTCAGAGTCTGTGTTGAAAGATCAGCTGTTATCCTGATTGGCTTACCCCTAAATGTAATCTGCTTCCTTTCTCTTGTAGCTTTTAAAATTCTCTCCTTATTCTGTATGTTGGGCATCTTCAGTATAATGTGTCTAGGTGTGGATCTCTTATGATTTTGCACATTTGGCGTCCTGTAAGCTTCTAGGATTTGGGATTCTGTCTCATTCTTCAAGTCTGGGAAGTTTTCTTGTATTATTTCATTGAGTATTCTGCTCATTCCTTTGGTTTGGAGCTCTGTACCTTCCTGTATCCCAATGACTCTTAAGTTTGGTCTCTTAATGTTATCCCATATTTCTTGGATGTTCTGCTCATGGTTTCTTAACAGTCTTGCTGAGCTGTCTATGTTCTTTTCCAGTTGAAATACTTTGTCTTCATTGTCTGATGTTCTATCTTCTAAGTGTTCTACTCTGCTGGTAGTATTCTCCATTGAGTTTTTAAGTTGGTTTATTGCTTCCTGCATTTCTAGGATTTCTGATTGCTTGTTTTTTATAACCTCTATCTCCCTGTATAGTTGATCCTTTGCTTCCTGGATTTGTTTGCGTAATTCGTTGTCGAAGTGATCTTTCATTGTCTGATTTTGCTGTTTAATGTCTTCCTTGATACTCCAGATCATCTGAAGCATGTATATCCTGAATTCTTTATCTGACATTCCATCTGCTGCAGCTGTTACCTCTTCTAAAGTTGCATTGACCTGCATTGCTTGTGGTCCTTTCTTTCCTTGTCTTTTCATACTGCTTGCGTATCTTTCCTGCAGGTGCGGGCGGCGGCTCTGCTCTCTCCTTATTCCAATTGGGGTGTCGTGGCTACCACGCCGGCAGGTCACTGGGCCTGTTCTGGGAGCTGGCGGCGGCTCTGTTCTGCCCCTACTCCAATTGGGGTGATGAGTGTACCACGCTGGCAGGCCACCGGGCCTGATCCGCTGGTCGGTTGCAGGTTTGCCTACCCTGCAGGCGCGGGCGGCGGCTCTACTCTGCCCCTACTCCAAATGGGGTGACGTGTCTGTCGTACCGGCAGGCCACTGGGCCAGTCCCGCTGGTCGGTCGCAGATCTGCCCACCTTTCGGGCATGGGTGGAGGCTCTGCTCTGCCCCTACTCCAATTGGGGTGTTGTGACTACCCCGCCTGCAGGACGCTGGGCCTGTTCCTGGCACGGGCGGCGACTCTGCTCTGCCACTACTCCAACTAGGGTGGTGTTTGTACCACACCGTCAGGCTCCTGGGCCTGATCCACTGGTCTGTTGTAGGTCTGCCTACCTTGGAGGCGTGGGCGGTGGATCTGCCCTGCCCCTCCTACCAAGCCTGCGGACCCCTGGGCCTGATCTGCAGGTTGATCACTGGTCTGCTCACCCTGCGGGCACGGGTGGCGGTTCCGCTCTGCCCCCACTCCAATTGGGGTCACGTGACCACCACACCGGCAGGGCCTGATCCGCGCATGGGAGAAGGATCTGCTCTGCCCCTACTCCAGTTGGGGTGACGTGTGTACCACACTGGCAGGCCACTGGGCCTGACCCGCCAGGCTGTCACAGGTCTGTTTACCTTGCAAGCGCGAACGGCGGCTCTGCCCTGCCCCTCCTACCATGCCCATGTACCACTGGGTCGCGGGTCTGCCCACCTTGCGGGTGCGGGTGGCGGCTCCGCTCCACCCCCTCTCCAATTGGGGTCACGCGGTCACCACGCTGGTGAGCCGCTGGGCCTGCTCCGGGCGCTGGCGGCAGCCTGGCTCCTCCCCTCTGGCTCGATGACAAATTGAGGAGACTCCGGTGACTGTGCCTCACCCCCCCTACCAGGAGACCAACTGCTTATGTCACCGCTGGTATTGATGAAGTTCTCTCCTCCGCCGCTTTCTGCTGACATCAGATCTCTGCCATGTTGGTATCCTATGCGAATGGCAGCATTTCGTTCCCCTTGCCGGGCAACCAAAGCAACGGGTGAGTCCTGACCGGCCCTCAGCAGGACCCGGACCGAGACGCAGTTTCCGCGGGCTCCTAGCCCCGGTCTAGGGAAGTTCCGGGAGCCGGAACTCGGCCGTTCCGTGCTCGGTGTAAGCTCCTATAAGTGTAAGCTCCAAGAAGCAGTCCCCGCGGGCTCAGATCCAGGAGCCAGAATTCGGCTGCTTAGTGCTTGGTGTGTGCTCTGATAGGAGCAGGGACCAAGAAGCAGCCTCCGCAGGCTCCGCAGCCCTGGGCCAGGGCGGTTCCGGGACGGTTCCGGGAGCCGGAACTCGGCCGCCCCACGCTCGGTGTTCGCTCCGATAAGATCAGGTTCTAAGAAGCACCCAGGCGCTGAACCCTAGCAATCTGTCTGCAAGCCACAGGCGAATTGCAGCCTGAAATTACCTGATCTATGGCTGAATGAGCTGCGGTCAGTCGAAAACAGGGAAGGTGACGTCAGTTTACCAACATGGTGGCTGCTGGCCTCCTCTGTGGTCTGACCGGTGTGGAGAACCGAGATGGACCGCTTCCTTCCCCCGTCTCGAACCCAGAATTTAGCCCTGAGTACGGTGCTTGTGCAGCTGGCAGAAACTGCAACGCTGTAACCCTGCGTCTCTATCCCAGCGTGCGCTGCAGACTCTAGCCACGGGGCGATTTGCTGAATAAGCAGTGTTACCCTCCGTGCGACAAACCTCTCGCGTTTGAGTCCCTGTAGCCGATCCTTGTGAGATGGAAATCCTTCCTCCAGGTTCCGGAGCACCCCACTATTGCTGGAAATTCCTAACAAGATATCCTTTAGCCGTCCTGACTTGTCATACTCCCACACAGTGAAGCAGCACACGGGGGCAATGCACTCCCCTCGCCGCCATCTTCCTTCTCTCCTGGTTTACAGATCTTCATACTGAAATCTCAGAAGTGGATCCAGGAAGTTTCATTTGTTCCTGGACTTGATTTAGAAGGCAAGATTTGCTACTTTGATTGAATCTGTAAAGGAATAAAACTTAGGGTCTTTTAGAGGGAATGAGTGTGTTTTGCAGGGGGGATAAGAATCACTGTAGGTTGGGGGCAATTTGAGATATCCAGCCACCAAATTTGCCTCTAATTTCTTATGTTGTGGTAGTCATGCCTGATGGAATGCTACCTTCACTGAACTATGGTTGGCATATGTAACCAGTATTATGTTGTTGTTAAAGTAACTGATGGCTTAGGTTTGTAACTTCTAATGTAGGTAGATAATTATTTTTATTCACCAATCAATCTCAACTATCTATAAGAGCTTCTAGAAGACATTTAAATAAGCATTTATTGAACAAAGGAGTAATGTTGATTTATACCTTTGGTTCATTGTAATAAACCATTCTGAAATAAGTTTTATTTTGTTGCCCTTTGTTCATGCTATTTACAAAGTTTAGCTATTACCCTTGATCTTGATAATAGTGAGAGAGGTTGAAAGTACTTCTGAATCAGCAAGGAGACAAAGAGCTATCTTGGGGATGTAGCAATCTATCTCTGTTATTATCAGCACTGTGTACTTTCTAACATACTCATCACTTTCTAACATACTCATCACAGAGTTTTTACCTACCATCATGTATAATTAACCCCTATCATTTCTTGCAACGCCATAACCTTCTTTTCTCTTGAAATATCTTGACTCTGTGGTACTGATATGCAGAGACTTCCTGGAATAATCTGATATCTGCTATTTGACTATATCCAGTAGAAAGGGTGTTCTGGCCTTTGTCTCTCAAAGCCAATTTTAATCCAGTCTCTTATTGTTTAGAATCTGAAAACTGTCAGTTTTGCCAGTCATGCAAAGCCCAGATTTCTGCTTGCAAACTGAAGTCTGACAACATTTTTTTTTTCCTATTCACATCTCTTTTTCAATGCTGGTTGGCAGTTCAGAGCACTTCAGAGTCATGCATTGTCCCAGTCTGCTTTGTAGATTCACAGGAGGAGAGAGAGGTGGAGGAAGCACATTAGATCTCAAGAGCTAAGCTTGGAAGCAATAGATCACTTTCATTCATAGTCCATAGATTAGAAGTAGTCACAAGGCTCCACCTGAGTACATGGAAATCTGGGAAATTGAGAAGAAACATGTAGAATATGGAGGAAGTGGGTATTCAATTATTTTAGTCACATTAAGCAAAATGAAAAACCTTCTGGGGATATAAAATAAGAGCACAAATGAAATATAATTAAAACTCCTCTTAGTTCCAAGTTTTTATAAACCAATGCTTAAACAATAATTCTATTTTACAGTTTCCTCATTGATAATATCTTTAGAATATTGGCAAAAGCACATGAACTGTCCAACCCAGATTGCCTACTTAATTTTAAGTTAAAATTAAATTTTTTTCTAAGCCAGGCACAGTAGCACATGCCTATAATCCCAGTGACTTGGGAGGCTGATGCAGGAGGATCAAAGTTCAAAACCAGTCTCAGAAACTTACTGAGGCACTTAGCAACTCCACAATATCCTGTCTCTAATATTAAAAAGGGCTGGGGATGTTGCTCAGTGGTTACACATTTGAGTTCAATTCCCAGTACCAAAAAAAAAAAAGTTTTTTTCTTTTTCCCCAAAGCCCAAACTCCCACATATTTTTATTATGTCCAAGCATTCACTTTTTTTTTGAAGACTATTCAGACTGCACTTTCTTCTAACATACATTGCTTACACAGACAATAAAGCAGATTAGAGTAACAGTAAATGAAACAAAGTGGTCAACTATTTTTGTCCCATAGTTTTGGGGAAAAATGCTAAGTAACAAGTGATGTTGAATTTTTATGAATTCTACAACTAAAAAATTCGCATTTTAATTCTGGATTTGTTTAAATTTTATGCAAAATTATTCATTTTGAGGAAAAAGAAAGATTGATTACCATTGTTATAACAAAGGCTAATGTAAAAAGTCCTTATTTCTATTTTCTGTTGTTGATATTTTAAATTCTATATTTTCTTATTTAAAATGCTGAATTTTGAAACTCTTTAAAAAATGAAAAAAATCATTTTATATTTCTCTGGTTAGTGTCTCTAACTATATTTAATTTGCATTTCTTATAGTAGTAAAATTTTTATTTTCTATTCTGCTTAAATGTATTTGGGTATAAAATGGGATGGAAAGAATTTTTTTGCTTATTGTTTCATCTGATATGTTCAATTCACATCCTGGAATTTCCAAATTAACCGTGTGCATGTGTATGTATGTGCATGTGGCTGAGATACTCCTGCATGCAAATATACCTATTATCTATATAAATAAACCAAGAAGATTATCTAAGTGAAATATGTTTTTTCTATGAAATGGGACACTATTAATAGAAATTATTATTATTATTATTATTATTATTATTATTATTATTTTGCAATGACTTTTTAAATACAGAAATTTGTAAGTGCATAATTTTGTAAGTTATATGGCAGATTCAAATGATCACTTTACTAAAGGGAAGGCCCAAGACTGGATGTGCTTGTCATCTATAAAACAGAGTCTTAGATAACTCATCTGGGCACTTTCAGGCTTACTCACCTTTCTGACTGCCTCTCCAGCTGTTCACGACATTTAGCCTTGTATGTTACCAGTACTCAATAGCTTGCCATCACTCTCTTATGCATGCTGCATGATGATGTCATAATAAAATCTGCCTGGCGTTGTTTTGCTTCTTCTTTTTCATCTTCACATTAAGAACACTTACTCAAGTTGCCATGTACATATTAGTGTGTTTTTTTGGTCCATGTTTTTTCTCCAAGTAGACTGTGGGCTCTGTATTAACATGGACCTGCTGAGTCTGAGTTCCTTAGTGTGTCCTTGTAAGCATCATGGAACCTGTCACAATGTAGACACTGAGCATTTTTCAAATGACCATAAAAATGAACTGTCTTTGCTACTTGTCTTTCAGTATGGGGCAAGGAAGAGCTAAAGCTAAGAATACCATGGAAAAACATAGCTTCCAGTTTCTGAGGGGTCTGTTTTTAGTTTTATTTTGTTGTTCTTTATTTTTAATAGAACAGACAACATTGTCTGTAAACACCCATCTGTGCAAAGTATTGAAATATGTTTGTGCAGATGCACAAAGATTTTCTCCATCCTGTCCTCTGAGAAAATTACAATCTGAACAATGGCCAGAATTTAAAACATGGAAAATACACAAGATAAATATAATGTTGCAAAAACTGAACTTGTTTTACCACCAAGATCCAAACCAGTAAGTCAGAATAGTCCTTTAAATTGGATTTATTTTATTTTTGCTAAGAGCATTTAAAGGTATCTATTTGAATACTAGTGGTTCAGTCTAAACACTCCCTTCCCATTGTCGTTTCATTGCTACCTCATTCAATGAATGAGAAATTCAGAACACGTAGCTCTGACAAGAAAGGAGGAAAGACAGGAACACTCAGTATGAGAGCTCCAGGAGGCATTTATGCCTGTTTCCAGATGACCTCCCACCAAGTCAAATCCTTGCAAATTTTTTTCTTGTTTCTTCTCACCTTTTACAGGATACAAATTCAATCTCATTACTCACTGATTCCTTAATGCCATTTTCTGACCTATCTCGATTTTGTTGTCCAAATAGAACTTAAGCAGAAATGAAAGGAAATGTGGGTAGAAGATAGTGAATGTAGATAAAAGAAGCTTGGAGTGCCCCCTGGATCCCCTCCCCAAATGTGCCCATCAGGATACTTGTAGTGGATAAAATCTGGCCAGGAGTTTGCGGATCTTTTCTCTTACTGGACAGTATCATTCATTGATTAACAAATGTTTATATCAAGTCCTAAAACTGTTCTGGGTAAAAAGGATACAGGATTGTAAGGAAAATAATTCCTTTCCTCATGGAGCTCACATTGTAGTAGAGCATCTTACTTCCTGGTGTCTACTCTAGACACTAGATCACTCCCTTGATTTAGAGTTACTTTTTATCTAAAACCTACTCCCCTTTATGGTTTGAAGCAAACTTCTCTCATGGACTAGTGAGCACTCAAAGTCCTATATTGTTTGGTCTTTACTTACCTCTTTAACCTTGCACTATTTTGTCATTGCTGCTGTAATAAATTACCACATAATTTGTGGTTGAAACACAAATTTATGTTATCACATTTCTGTAGGTCTGAAGTCCTGGTTAGCTTGATCTTAACTCTGAATTTCACAAGGCTGAAATCCAAGTGTCAGTTGTCCTGGGCTCTTTTGGGAATACTTTTGAAAGAATCCACTTCCACATTCTTTCAGGTTGTTGCATATGTCAATTCCTTGTGGTTGTAGGACTGAGGTTCCCACTTTCTTGCTGGTTGTCAGGCAGGTTGCCCTTAATGTCTAGAGTCCCCTTGTTCTTCAAAACCAACAGTGGCTTCAGGCCTTTCCTGTGCTAAATCTCTTTGATGACTCTTTGTTTTTCATCTAGTAATAGATTTTTTTTTGTTTTTATTAGCTCATATGATCAGATTGAGATCACCCAGACAGTCCAAAACAATCTTATTGTTTCAGTGTCAGTATACTTACATTTGCAATGTCCCTTTGGTATGCTACTGAAAATATTCCCATGTTATTAGAATAAGAGCATGGATATTCTGAAATGTGTTATTCTGACTACCACAGATTTCAAATATGGCCATAAACTGTATACTTTATTTTGATACTTCCACTACTCATCATGAATATTTCCCTTTATACAATCTAAATTCCTACTGAGCTTAAATAAACTTCTAAATATCTCTGTTTTCTTTTATTTCCATGCCCCTTACTTCTTAAAATGTGGTATCTTTTGTATTCTGCATAGTTTGAATGCTGTCATAATGGGCAAACCTAGACTCCAACTTTTAAAGAACAGAAATTTGTTTCTTACAGATCAGAGACAGCAAAATTCAATATTAATGTGCTAGCATTTAGTGAGGACCCTCTTGTGTCATCCCACAGTGGAAAACAAATGGGCAAGAGAATATGAGAACAAAAGAGGAATAGGAGGAAAATTTTTATATTGAACCCACTCTTGTGATAACTAACCCACTCCTATGATAAGGACATTAATTCAGTCACTTCCCAACTCTGCTGTACTGGAGATTAATTATCCAACATATGATCTTGGGGAACACATCTAGACTATATCAGTGTCTCTTCTGGATCTCTTATCTAAGCATATGTGTTGAAATTACCTTTTCAATTTCCTCTCTCAACCTAAGAGAAGAAAGTATCTTAATTTGTCACTTAATTCCTAGTATCTGAAATAAAATAATCAGTTAAGAAATATGTTTTGAACTTTTGTGTCATAAACCAATGTTTGTTGAATCAGCCTTGTGTTTCTTAAGGAAGTGATTTTTGTTCTATATCTGTGTCTCTGATGCCTAGGAAAGCATTTAACATTTGCAGTGGTTCAATAAATGTTTTTCTGATTGATTTAGTACAGAAAAATCTACTTGATTTTTGATAAAATAATCAACTCATAAATCCACTGTCTTGAATTTATAGACTTAATGTCAGAAAATATTCAATTATAAATTGGACATTTGGAATGTTTGGTTAGAATCCTTAAATTTAAATTCAACAGAACTAGAGAATTTACAGGCTTATGCTTCTACTTCATTATCAATTCAGCTCTTTAGGTCTGGGTATAAGTTGTCTATCCTTATAAGAAATGAAATAAATCCATTTCTGCTCATATGTGCTGGGCTTTCAGTTATTTCTTCCTACTTTACATCCTCATTTACTTATAAAAAAGATTTTAGATTGGCTGAGTTGTTTTATGTATGTTAAAATATTGAGTTCTAATAATCCAGTGGAATAGATGTAGTTTTACAAATTCACAGTGGATCCATTCAATTACAGAATCCTGGCTCAACCAAATTGCTCCCATCTTACAGATATATTTCTGTTGTTGTAATTGGGGTTACGTTATTTACTTATAGAAAAAACTCTTTTACTTTACTTGAATTATTCTTTGCTAACTCTGCCCTATAATTTTGGGTAACATTAATTATAAGAATTAGAATCAATAGATAATTCTTTGTGATTCAAAGATTTTATTTAATTTTCCCAATGCTATATGCCTTCTGAGTGACTAAAGATATATGAATTTTGCATAAACAATATTTATTGTGCATGGATTGTATGTACCTTCTTTATGAAAATTAGAGAACCATAAATTATGGAGGCAATGTGAACTAAGCATTAGTAAAATTATACACTTTATTTAAATAGCACACTCCATGTACAAACTGCATAGTATAACAGAATTATAGTATAATAGTATAACAGAATTTGCTATGTGCATTTTTTAAAACTATAGTGTTATTGTGTTACCTTTATAGCTTTCCCTATTTAGTTGGAAAATTTACCTTCAGTTCTCCAGGTTTAACCATAAAAGGTTACTCACTTTAAATCCAGACTTTCAGGGTCCTTAGAGATCAGTCAGGCCCATCATGCTTGTTCAGTCTATACCTATTAACTCAAGAGAGAGGTATGATTGCCAAAAGGAAAGGGAAAAAGGATGTTCAGGCTGTCCCTTTTCACTAGTCCAGTGAAGAGTGGAACTAACACACAGAATAAACAGAAGAATTGGGAGAAAACATTATCAACATCATGAGTAACAGGGCTCCCTCAAAACGTGATTAGAAAAAAATTCTCTTTCTGGGGAAAAAAGAAGACATCAGAAGGCACAGGTTGATCCTGGAGAGGGACTTTTATGCTCTGCACTCTGGGAAGTCAAATGGGGGCTGGATTTGTGGGTGCTGAGGGCAATGAATATCTGTTCTCCATTTTTTTGGAGTTTCTGGAGGTTATGAGATCTTTAAAAAGAAACCTGGATGAGAAAATCTGTGAAAAAATCAGATTGATAGTATGGTGGAGTTAAAATTCTGAAAATTGTAGTGAAAGAATTAATGGCTTTATTTTCTAGAACAACAGCATCTAAGCTACTACTAGTTGAATTGTTGCTAGAACCAGAAATTACAGTTAGTGTAGAATTGGTACTTCTGTGATTCTTTTTGCTTCTTGGTATTTCCTCCTTTGTATTTATATATCTGTTATTGAGGTTTTGTTCTTTCATATGGCTTTATCCTCCCTTAAAGAGCTATTTTAAAATTCCTGCTTTACTGTTTGTTTTAAGATCAGCTTGCAGAGTCTTGCTTTTAGGTTAGATACAAACAAAGTTAAACATACTTGGTATAGCAAAAAAAGAAAAAAAAAAGAACCAAAGTATATTCAGAATGAAAGCTTTGGAATTAGTTTTACATTTGTTTGTAAACCTAAACATATACAAAACTGGTCAATGTATGTAAATATATTACACTTTTTAAAGATTAATGTTTCCTTTTCAGTGCCGATTTCTTTGTATTGTCTGCATTCAGCATTAAGTAAAACCACCAATAAAATATTTATAAATCCTTAAAAAAAATTGCACATACCTGGGACTGGGTTTGTGGCCTAGCAGTAGAGTACTTGCCTCACTTGTGTGAGGCACTGGGTTCAAACCTCAGCACCACATAAAAATAAATAAACAAAATAAAGGCATTGTGTCTATCTACAACTAAAAAAAATTAAAATTGCACACACCTGACCTCATCTCTGGAGATTTAGTATATTTATACGTTTTAGTATTTTTCAGCTTTATTGAGGTATAATTAACTAATGAAATTTTATATATTTTAAAAAAAGAGAGACCTGAAAAGTGGAGCCTCCCAAAGGTCCCTAAGCCCAGAGTGATGATTTCACTCCACCTTTCTTGTTATATAGGTGGCCATAGCTTCTGACGTGAGATAGTCTCATGGATATAAGAAAATGAGATCTTAAAAGCAAGCTAGGAGGTGTAACCAACAAAGAAACATTTAGAAGTGGGTGAGAACGATTCAAAGGAAGCTTTTGGTCAGCCAGCATGAAGATTGTGATGCATTCCTATATTAATGGTCCCCTGCCACACTCCATGAATTGATCTATGTAAGATTTTTGAAGTTTACATGCAACCTGGAAAGAATTGAAAGGCAAATTATATATATGCTAAAGCTGAAGTTCTACGATAGATGTTGTTTTACAAATATGTATAATTGCATCTCATAAATAAGTAAATATATATATATATATATATCTCCATATATATATATTACAAGTATATGTATATATATATATATATATATATATATATATATATATTTGCATTTTTTAACATATAAATGTGACTTGCTAATTTTAAAGTGAGATTCAAAGATTTTATTTAATTTTCCCAATGCTATATGACAAAGAAGTGAGAGGTACAGGTAAACAAATCTAAATTCTGAATTTAATGTATTTTCCATGACACTACACTGATAGAATTGCTAACAATGAAAAGTAAGGCAATTTTAAAATTATTATAATACAGCCCACTCAGACACCTCTTGGAAAACTCTATATGCTCTTAGCATTAGGTAAATTGAATGTCTTTAACCTAAGTTCATTTATCTAGTAACAGATAATAATCTGCTGACCAGCGCATATTAGAATGTGTCAAGAATATAAACTAAATTTAATATTTACTTCTCTAGATGTAGTCATAAAAATAAGGTGAATACTTCAATAAAATTTCTAATGATATATGTTACAAAGAATGTCTAGCTAACTTCCTAGATTTTTGTTTCTATCTGTAGTTTGTGTTTTGCTTTCTCAAGATAATTTGATAGTAGGTAGGGCATGTGACTACTAAAACGTTTATTGTGAGATTCCATCTCATTAACCTGGTTTGATTTTTGTTGTCCAGAGATGTGGTGAGCCGCTTCTGCCGTTTCTGCAGATTATGGTCGCCATTACAAGATGACGCTGGCTCCGCTGTGGTCTGTGACAAACAACTCCTTATCTGGGAGAGTTGGCACATGATTTTTCACCACCCTGTGAGAAAGCTCCACGCGGCAGCTTTGCATTGGGGCTTGGGATGCTTTATTAAGGCTGGGAGGGGCATCAGAGAGAGAGAAGAAGAAATATCAAGGGCCTGAATAAACTGCTGAAAGAAGATTCCTGAGTTGCGTCTTCCTTGCGGGCAAGGGGTCGCGACAAGTGGTGCCGAAACCCGGGAACCAGAACTTTCAGCAGTCAGGGGTGGTGCACCGGTTAGTCCCAGGTAAGTGGGATCCGCGACCAAAGCGGGGTTAGTCCCAATAAGTGGGATCCGCGACCAAAGCGGGGTTAGTCCCAGGTAAGTGGGATCCGCGACCAAAGCGGGGCAGCTCCTCTGTAAAGAAAGAGAGAGCATTACATTTTATTGCAGCTGCACTGTGTACTTTCGCTTCTACTTTCGCTTTTGTTTTTTGTGCTTCTTTTGTTGTTGTTATGACAGGGACACTCCCCTGTAAAAGGAAGAGAGCGGGGAATTCATAGAACGGAACGCTCCCCTGTAAAAGGAAGAGAGCGGGGACTTTTGTACTTTCACTTTCTTTATAGCTCTAAAAACATTATGGGCGTTGCTTCTTCAAGCCCAATTTTGTTGGCCCTAGATGGGTTGTTACATTCAAAAGGACTTAAGATAAAGCAGAGTACTTTGCAGATGTTTTTAAGAGAAGCTGATATAGCGGCTCCTTGGTTTGCTTTTTCAGGGAGTCTTACGGTTCCCAGCTGGGACAAATTAGGGAAAGATCTAGATTTCGCTCATGAGCAAGGTACCTTGCAGGGTGGCATTAGTTAGAGGATGTATAACAGATGGTAAATGCCAGGAAGCTGTAAGTGAGGGTCAAGCTATTCTTGAGCAACTGCATGAGGAAAAATCTGAAGGATCATGTAGTGAAGTGGCAGAGAGTATTAAAAGTAACAGTAGTGAGAAGGCAAAAGAGCCTGAAGATAAAAATAGGAGAAGGCTCTACCCAGACTTGACCGAATTAAAAACGCCTGAGAACACAAGCGACTCAGAGAGTTCTGAGGACCTTGATATATTGTTACAACAACTACATAAGATAAAAATGAAAAAGAAGAAAAAGGAGACACAGGACACGCAGGCCTACTGTAAGAAGGGGAAGGGAGTTAACATCGGTCAACAAAACTCTGAGGAGGAGGAGGTAGAATATCTAGAAGAAGATATGGTGCCGATTGCCCCACCTCCGTATGTGGGGGGGAGCCAAGGTTCCGGGAGATCTTTTCATGCACAAGTTTGGAGGACAGTTAATACAGATATGGGACTTGCATACCCTGTATTTCAGGACAATAACAGGGGAAGATATCATGAGCCTTTAGACTTTAAGATAATTAAAACCTTGGCAGAATCTGTCCGCACTTATGGCATAGATGCCGCTTTCACTCTCACTCAGGTGGAAGGACTTACTAGATTTTGCATGACTCCCTCAGATTGGGCTAGTCTAGTCCGCGCTTGTGTTTCCCCAGGGAAATATTAGGAGTCCAAAGTTGGCTGTTTAATGTTTCTGGCAGTACCCAAGACTCGGAGCGAGGTAGGAGGCTTAAAATTTCTGCAAATAATTCACAATTATCTAATGCTACATTACCCTCCGCAGCAGTCCATCTCCAATCTCCGTTCCTGTTTCTTTTGGCTAATGTTACATTACAGGGGATGCTTAATTGTTCTAATATTACCTGTTATTTGTCTGAGTGTTGGAATGGCTCCTGGCCTATGGCAATGGTTATGAAAATTCCAACTTTTGTCCCGATCCCAGTTACTGCAGATCCAGAGTCATTTCCTATTGTTGAACTGATTGGAGCCCGTAGAGATTTTGGAATTAGGGCAGCTATGGTGACAGCTGTGGTGATATCTGCTGCTGCAGCAGTTATAGCTGGAGTAGCCATGGCCAGCCAGGTACAAACTGCTGCCACTATTAATCAGGTTATTCAACAAACATCCACCATACTTGAATCTCAAAGTAGAATTAATCAACACATTTTATCTGGGATTCTGGCTGCTAATCAAAGGATAGATCTGCTTCAAGCTCAAGTTGAGGAATTGTCTGACCTAGTACATTTGGGTTGTGTTGATCAACGTGCACATTTATGTATAACCTCTGTCAGATTTTATGATTCCAGAAATGCCTCCCGCATCATCGGAGAGTATCTATCCGGAACCTGGTCCATGGAAGCAGAAAACTTGATCCAGTCTCAACTAACTCGGATTGCTGTTTTGAATAGCACCCGTGTCGAACCAGTGACTTTGGGTCAATTCACCAGTTGGCTATCCTCTGCCTTTTCCTTTTTTAAGGAATGGGTGGGAGTGGGCATTTTTGGTGCTATGTGTTGCTTCAGTGTTGTACTCTGTTTGTGGCTTCTCTGTCGCCTTAAAACTCGCCATGCACAAGAAAAGGCTATGATCATACAAGCTCTTGCAGCTTTAGAAAATGGCAACTCGCCTCAAGTCTGGCTTGCGCATCTTAAACAGTAAACCTTTGTCATGGTCGTTACACCCCAAGTTATTATAACATTGCACTGGGATCGACATGACTTTCCTTGTTATTCTCTTAGTGTTGGAAAGCCCTTGCACTCTGCCGGTCTTACTGCCATTGCACGCAGATGGGTTTCCACACTAGTACTTTTCTATCGCCTTGAAGTTCGTGCCTTTCTTTCAGGGTGCTGTCAACTTGTTTGTCATTATAAACAGCCACAGTTCAGCCTCAGTTATCCCCCTTCGTCCACCATCATCACGATGCAGGATGCAAGGCAAGGCACTGCACTTGAGTGATCCTTGACGTGGACCTCAAGGAGAGCATGTCCTATTGCATGCGGGTTAGACGTGTTCACGCCCCGCCCCACGAAAAAAGGCGTCGGCTGATATGGCTTCAGATCTGGGGAAGGCGCCTCCTTAGGACTGAGACATACTATGCAGCCACTTCTGCACAGTGGGATAGGACCTCTACTCTCGCCTGTATTGTTTTAAGAAAACAGAAAAGGGGGAACTGTGGTGAGCCGCTTCTGCCGTTTCTGCAGATTATGGTCGCCATTACAAGATGACGCTGGCTCCGCTGTGGTCTGTGACAAACAACTCCTTATCTGGGAGAGTTGGCACATGATTTTTCACCACCCTGTGAGAAAGCTCCACGCGGCAGCTTTGCATTGGGGCTTGGGATGCTTTATTAAGGCTGGGAGGGGCATCAGAGAGAGAGAAGAAGAAATATCAAGGGCCTGAATAAACTGCTGAAAGAAGATTCCTGAGTTGCGTCTTCCTTGCGGGCAAGGGGTCGCGACACAGAGAAAATGTAGTTCCAAACATCCTGTGTCCTTTCATAACCATCCTAGAATGCTCCCAGAAAGTTAAAATGGAGTCTAACACCATGTGATACAGGGCTGAAATAGTTGCATTGGTTTTAGTCATTCTTATAACTTGAAAAAGGCAGTATTCAATAGACATACAACACCATGACCAATGAGTGTTCTTCAAACATTTAAATTCTTAACCAAATGTATTATAATTTGATTTATTTGGGGTGAGAGAAGACTAATTCCACAGAGAACATAGCAAAACAATAAAAATTATCAGCCCTCTCTAGATAAGGTGAAACTCTGATTGGAGTTTCCCAATGAGTTTAAGTTACCATTTGTGTTCACCAGTATTACCTTCATCTCTATTCTTCAAACTCACCAGACTCAGTTACTCACTTCAGGTTCCTACTTTCTCTTCTCTCTTGATACCCCATCCAATTAACAAGACAGTATCACAGGCTCTCCCCACACCAGTTTCATGAAAGACACAGTGGATCAGACACTCATTGAGTGTTTCAATTTTCAAAGACATTGATTTAGCAGTCCTGTTCTTGTTGATATTGTTATTCTCCAGATAAAGAGGCAATTTAGATCAGCAGGTTCCTACAATGTGCTTAAAATTTGCTGAGTGCATGTGTGTGGGAAAGGATTTAGGAAGTGTAAGGTCTTGTCTCTCGTTTTTATGATGCTTCCCATGTCCTTGTCATCTTAAGACTCTCCCACTCAAAAGTATTGTCATCTTGGACACTGTTGGCCAACAGTAAGCTGTATTTATTTAGAAGTGATTAAAATCAGGCAATTTGTTTGTAAATATATATTTTTTTAAACTTGTGTTTGAACTTTTTCACCCTTTATTAAAATATTACCTTTGGCTCAGTATTGTGGTTATTTATTATCCACAGAAATAAATCAGCATTACACTGAATTGCCTATATTCTTATTGCAACTGTGTAAGTACTATAAAAAAATGTGAGCTGTTATTATGACTGATTGAGCTCATGCTCAAAACACAACCTTAATGGCTTTACATTAGAATAAAATCTAAAATTTCTTACAACTATCACACATTTCTTTATGATCTGATTTTTACCTTCTGAAACTGCCTAAACTTCAATTCTTCTTCAGGTTCCTAATGAATTTTCTTCTGCCTGAAAAATCTAAATTCTTATTCCTAACCCATTTCGAGGCTGGCTCTGTTTCTTCAGATTTTAGCCTAAATGCCATCTCATCAGACACATCTCCACCAAACTATTCATATTAGAAGTTGCTTTATCTCAAACACAATCTTTGCCTCTTTTATAGTGCTAACCATAACATATAATTACGTTAGCCATCTAATCACTGGTATACCTACAGAGTCTCCCTGAACCAAAA
This sequence comes from Marmota monax, assembly GCF_021218885.2. Classification (NCBI taxonomy): domain Eukaryota; kingdom Metazoa; phylum Chordata; class Mammalia; order Rodentia; family Sciuridae; genus Marmota; species Marmota monax. The sequence continues at coordinate 2,908,489 of NW_026695208.1, read as the reverse complement.
GACCATGAACTGCCTACAGAGTGTGCATAGCCAGTGGTAGAATACTTGCCCTGCATGCACTAAGCCCTGGGTTTGATCTTCAGCACTAGAAAAAAATAACAAACAAACAGACAAACAAACAAAAACCATGAAAGTTGAGACTTGATTTTATGTACTGTTGTTGACTTGATGCAAGGATAGTGTATAACATGGTGGTCTCTTTGTACTTGTTGAATGGAAGAATGGATGAGATAAAGAGGGAAAGAGGATGGAAAGATGGAAAAGAAGAGAAAAGGAGGGGTTGCTGATGCAGTTATCAAAATAGGACGCAGAAGAGACATAAGTGGGGAGAACTTTTCAACTCCCCGAGACAGGTGTGTTCTCTTTTTTATACTATTACCAACCCCCCCTTGCCCCCCGCACTTCACCTGGCACTTGGTGATTGCTCAAAAAATGTTTGCAGAAAGTATGAATCAATGAATAAACGAACAACCACAAGGCTATTCTAAAGCAAATGCAATCTGAAAAAATTAGGTGTCTTTTAAGAGGAAACCCTGATAAACTCACGGTAAATGATTTTAGGATAACTCGTGGTAAATGGTTTTAAGATTGGCAGACCTCCTAATAAAAAATCCTGGAGCAATTACACCACTGTTTGAAGATCTAAAGTTGAAATAACTTCCTTTTAATGGAAAAAAAAATATATATATATATATATATATATATATAGATATATAGATATATAGATATATACACATACATATATGAATGATAGCTTTGTTATGTGTATTTGTGACTTTGGGGGATATTTCCATCTAAATGTACATTTTTGTTTTCTGCTTAATCTCTATTTGTATAAACCTATCATGATTATGCCAAGATAAAGAAATATACATTTAAATTATGTACTTTTTTTTAGAAAAATGTAAAACTTTTGAGGATTTTTTTTGTCAATTTGAGGGCAGTTTAATCTTTGTTTATCACAAAATAGTAAAAATATGGACATAAAAACAAGATGAAAAAATTTATTGAGATTGTGTTTGAAACATTGTCTTTGGTTCTTAGTTGGTCTCTCTATTTCCGTTCAACATATGAAACTCTAAGTGATATTAGACAAGACATCCTTAAATTATTTTAGTCCCCAGGGTTGCTATTTCATCTAACTACATGAGGTTGCTGGCTGTATATAACCTGACATCTGTTTGTGAAAGAATTTCTTGAGTAGTTTTTGCTTTACTATATGAGAGAAAAGGATATTTTAAAAGATGAGTATAACAAATCCCCCGGCATAACTTTTGGCAATCTTTGGAAATGTTCATGCCACAGAGAGACAGCTTTGGGTGCTTTGTTGGGGTTTTGCTTATTCCTTAACCTACTGTTCCTCTTCTTTGTACCCAGAGATTTAGGAAAATCTAATTTCCTGATATTCCAGAGGACTGAAAATTCCATATCTTGAAAGACATGGAATTTAAGGCATCCCAAGCATGTGCTACCAAAATTAAAGGAAAATTCATCAACCATGGACCTTCTAAAACAGAAGGTGAGGTTTTTAAATTCTGTATTACCCCCAAGCATATTCTCAATGGCCTTACAATCCCTAATATTTATAACCAGCTCCTCCATTGTTCAAACAAGTTATATTTTTACCATCTGGAACTACTTAGTTTTCATGCATGACTATAAAGGTTAGCAAGGCAAGTCTGGCAAATCTGATGCTTGATTTGGCAAGAGACTGCTCTTTTCTCTTAGAAGTGCAAAGGTTATATAAAAATATGCCATTACTCTTAGAAGTTAGTTTCTAAGTCTTTACAGTAAGCTCTGAAGACTAGTGGTTTGTCAGAAGACCCAAGTCTGTGTTCGCTATTGAAATTCTGATGCACTGTGGGGCTTGGAATGGGGTTGAATTGAGACCAAATGAGTAAATTTCTTTCTTTCTTCCCCCCCCTTTTCTTTTTTTGGTACCAGTGATTGAACCTATGGGTACTTAACCACTGAGCTACATCCCCAACCACAACCTTATTAATTTTTTTTTCCATTTTTTACTTTGAGATAGGATCTTACCAAGTTGCTCAGGGTCTACCTCAATTGCTGAGGCTGGCTTTGAACTTAAAATCCTCCTGCCACAGCCTCCCGAGATACTGGGATTACAGGAGTATGCCACCATGCCCAGCATCAGTAAAGTTCTTTGATTTTCTTTTTTTTTAATTTTAATATTTATTTTTTTAGTTCTCGGCGGACACAACATCTTTGTTTGTATGTGGTGCTGAGGATCGAACCAGGGCCACACGCATGCCAGGCGAGCGTGCTACCGCTTGAGCCACATAGAATGGCTATAGTATTGTTGGCACTTGGAAAAGTCAAAAGAAGGACACATTGAATCAGACAACAAAGTATCTTCAGAAAAAAAGCTGCATAAAATAGAAACTGTGCATATTCATAAGTAATGGTGAATGCTGGGGAAAGTCTGTTCAATAGTGAACTTCAGTCAACAGCAAATAGAGGCAGACTGCTTTGTGATTAGTCCCACCAAATGCCTTGGATAAAAGAAGCAGCCATTTCAAAATAGGATAGCTTGTGGGAAAAAAAAAACTGTGTGTGTGGGAAAGAACACAGGGAGATCAATAGGCTGTGAGAATCTAGTCCTATTTAGATAAATCAGGCTAAGGATTATTGGTTCACTAATATATTTTACTCAAATGTGTGCTTTTTATTTTTCAGCATGAGGCTTTAAAAATCTGAACATTTTTTAAGTGTAACCAATATTTCTATTTATTTTATTACCTTCTATTGTCATAGTTACTCCATTTATATATTTTTGTAAGCAGTGTGGTTTCCTGGGTTTATTTGGACTTACAAACTGGGAGAGTATTTTTGTATGTCCTTAGAGAAGAGAAATGGAATGCTTTCATCATCAAAGCACCACTAATATTGCTTTAAGTAGTTATGTCTAAATGGTCATATTAATAGTAAAGAGAATATAGATTGCACTACCACTCCATTTTAAGTACACATGTCTGCAGTTTTATAAAGTCTCCAGTTAAATTCACTTTCAGGCATTGTGAAGAAGAGCTATCTAAATTGGGTGGTCTTTTGTAACTAGAGCAGTCAAAATGTCCTCAAATAATCTTCAATAACTAAGTGCTCTTTCAACTATGAGTTGAATAGGATTCATTATCTTTCAGAGGATAATGCCCATGTTCTTCTTTTCCCCTTTCATTCTCCCTTTCTTTTTGGAATTTAGGTTCTACCCTGAGCAGACCATCACTAGTACTCATAACAGAACTTATTCTGTTTTTTATAAAACATGAAGTCCCCCCACCATCACCACCTTGTCCCTCCAACAAGGTGAACATCATATTGCTAAGGAATAATTTGTTCAGGGACTGGTACATTATTCCCAATTTTTCACCAAGTTGTCTCACAAGTCACTGAATTAATCAACTATATTTCTTTTTGAAACAGCCAAGAGGATATGTATAATAAATGTGTATGTAATTTGTGTGTGTGTGTGTGTGTGTTTATTTCCTCTCCAGGAGTAGTACCCTTTGCAGAGAAAGAGAATGGATGAGAACTTCTTGACAGGGTCTTCATCTTACTTAACTTTCACCATTGTTCTCTCTAGTATTTTATTTTAAAAATAATTTTATAATTGAGAAACTTCAGGTTGAATCAAGTTTTAATGTTTTCCAGGTAACTCAGGTAGTGAAATGTAGAGCCAGGGTATAAATGTCTAAGCCCATTACATATTGATATTACCATGCTATTTTGTGTTGATCTCTGAAAAATGATTAAAATGCTTCATATTTCACTTCCCTATGCCTTTGTGCTGGAAAAACAGGAAAAGCTTTTTATGTGCATTTTCATGTGTCTGTATATTGCAAAAAAAAGAATGAAAAAAGAAAATTCTTTTAATACTTACTATTGTCTTTAAAAGAAACAGATGACGATCAAAATATATTGAATGACTTCTGCCTAGTTAAAAAAAATCAGAATCTACAAAATCTGATGAAAAAGAGAAATAACCTTACATTGAGCTGTGTTTCAAAAGTCATTTATAGTAGCAAATCCCTGTCATATCTCTGAGATTTGTCTTGTCAACCATTTGCTGTCAAGAGTGTTCATCTTGTCACTTGATTGAACTTAACAAAGCTTGTTTGTTGGAAATACTTATTTTCCTTTGAGGAAAAAATGATACATAGTTGTTTTTTGGTCTCTGTAAACAAAGAGTGAATACTTGTCATCTTTTGTCTTGACAAAATATTGAAATATCTTAATTGAAAATAACAAAGGGCAGCTTTATTTTAAAAAAAAGTGCATGAATTTTGCATTGAAAGAGAATTCCTATGGAGTTGTACTGCTGATTTTCTCTTGGAGATTAGATCTCTTGAATCCAAAACAGAAATGTAATTATATTTAATTTACATTAATATGCTTGACTTAATTTAAATATCAAATATGTGAAAATTCAAAATACTCCTGTCCTGTTTCTATGACTGACTTATGTATGGTATATAAATTTTATAAAATTTGTTGCAAACTAAATTATATAATCAGATTTTCTCTTCTTCCCCATGAAAAGAGAAGGGAAGAAGAGAGTATAGTAGTCAAGAATAGGAGCTTAATCTTTCCTCTCTGAATCATTGAGGGAAGAAATAAATATCCATGATGACTATTTAGCTCACTTTTGCATCTCTGTGACCAAAGTACCTGACCAGAACAACTTAGATGGGGAAAGTTCATTTAGCATTCATGGTTTTAGAGGACTCAGTCCACAGATGACCAGCTCCATTGCTCTGGGCCCAAGAGTAATCATGGGAAAAGGGCCCAGTGAAGGAAAGTGTGTCCGCTTATGGTGGGATCAAGAAGGAGAGATGGTGGGGGGGAGGTGCTTTCACCACAGGGAATATGCACCCTTCCAGAGCATGCCCCAGTGACTCACCTCCTCCAGCCATGTCCCACTTGCCTACAGATACCACTCATTCAAACTAGGATGGACTGATTAGATTATAGCTCTTGCAATTAAATAATTTTACCTCTGCACATTTTTTGTTAACCCAGAAGCTTTTAGGGGATATCAATACCATATCATCCTGCCCCTCCTCCTAAAAGTTCACATCCATCTCAAAATACAAAATGTGTTTAGTGCATCTTCAAGAGTCCCACAATCTTAATGGTTTCAGCATTACTGAATTCCAAAGTCTCCTTTGAGGCCCAAGACAAACTCCTGGTTATGATTCCCTATAAAAATCACAAGTAAGTTTCATATACCCAGTATACAGCGGCACAGAGTAAACCTTCCCATTCCAAAAGGGAGGAGTAAGAGCATAGAAAGAAGGGATGGGACTAAAGCAAGACTGACACCCACTCATGAAAACTTCACCCCTAACTCCTTAAATAGCATCTAGGACACATGGCAGGGAAATGTGTTCTTCAAGGGACTTGGGAAGCCCCACCCCTTTGGCCTTTCCAGTTGCAGTGCACAGGGCCTTTTTTTTTTAAAAAAAAAAAAAAAAAAAAAAAAAAAAAAAAAACCTGGTTCTCTCCATAGCCAGCAGCTTTTCTCTACAGACTGTCTATACTACTGGCATCTCTTAATTCCTGGGATCTCAATTGCAGCTTCACATTCACCTATAGTGCTTCATGCATCATCTTCAGAGGTAGCCCACAGGGACTCTGACACTGCTACATTCTGCCTGGGCTCCCAGGCCTTCCTTTAAAATCTCAGTGAAAAGTCTCCATGACCCCTTAACTTCAGCGTCTGCATAACCAACACTACATGAATGATGCCAAGGTGTGCTACCTGTTCAGGCAATACCTGGGCCTCCTGGAATCAACAGCTGCAAGCAGTCTCTGAGTGCCTTCAAGGATCAGCAGGTTAAACCAACTTCCTAGGAACCCCAGTACAAACAAAGCTTCCCAATAATCACTTTTCAAAAGAATTTTCCCTTCTATACTCTTAAACCAGAAGTGGGTGTGGTCTTGCAAATTCCTGAGGTACTCTCAAGGCATCTTTCCTGTGTTTCTACAAAATACTGAGATATCTTTAGGGACTGTAATCTCTTTAACAAGTTTACTTGTATTTTTCTGGCCAAACTGTAAGTCTTAAAATCCTTCAGCTCTGTTTTCTGCTCCTGGTTTTCATAGTAAACCTGCCCATAAGCTTCTCACAATATCCATGCCACTAACTGATTGCTGTGCTGCCTTGAAATTTCTTTTGCAGATTTATTAAAGTTTTTATTAAAACTTTTTATTTATTAAACTTTTATTTATAAAAGTTCGTAACCTTTAAATTTGGCCTCATAAAAAGTGTCAGAACTTGGGCAAAAGCTAGTGAAGTTCTTTGCCAGAATGTTATGTGAGTGACATTTAATCCAGTTTCCTAGAGAGTCCTCATTTCCCTCTGAAATATCGTGAGTGAAGTGCACATTCTTACTGGCTTCCAGGTCTTCTGGCCTCTTAGCAGAAAAACCCACTAAGAAATGTTTACACCATTCTTAAACTTTTCCAGCCTGCACCTCTAGGCTTTAAAAATCACTCCCACAAACCGGCAGCAAATGTTTCTGGACCACGTGGTCATGTTCATCATAATAATACCCTCACTTTCAGTACCAATAATTGTTTACTCAGCTCTTGCATTGCTGTGACCAAAATACCTGACAAGAACTTAGGGGAGAAAAAATTTATTTGGCACCCATGGATCCAGAAGTCTCAATCCATAAATGACTGACTCCTTCACTTTGGGCCAAGGTGAGGCAGCACATCATAGGGTAAAAATGCAGTGTAGGGAAGCTGCCACTCTCAAGGCAAAAGGAAGTGAAGAGGGACAGGTCTCCATAGAGGAGATACATTATTCTAGGGCACACCCCCAGTACCAACCTCCTCCAGCCATGCCCCATCTCCTTTTAGGGGCTACCCAGTCACTTCATTCAAACTAGGGTGGACTGATTAAGTCAGAGCTCTCATAATCATCCAAACATTCCTGCTTTTGGGGGACACCTTATACCCAAACCCTAACAATTAGATTCAGTATTTATCTTCATTCTGTAAAATGTACAAATAGGGTCTATAGATTTGTGCATTTAGCAACTCTTGTTAAAAATCTTCCAACTACCATGGGTGTTGTAACATGGTCTATATTACTGTCATCTCTTATAGGCACATACCTGTAGTAGCTCAGGAGTCCCAGGCAGGAGGATCATGAATTCAAAGCCAGCCTCAGCAAAAGCAAGATGCTAAGCAACTCAGTAAGGCCTTATCTCTAAATAAAGTACAAAATAGGGCTGTGGATGTGGTTCAGTGGTCGAGTGGCCTTGAGTTCAATCCCCAGTGCACACCCCCCCCAAAAAAATCTTCCAACTACCAAATATTATGGTATGGATATTTGATGTCCTGCAACGTTCCTGTGTTAGTTTAGGAGATGAAAAGATCAGATTATATGGGAGTTATAATCTAATCAGTGGATTAATCCATTTGGTACATTGATAATTTGAATGGATTATGAGGTGGTAGCTGTAGGCAGGAGGAGCATGGCTAATGAAGGCAGATCAGTGGAGGCATAAATTGAGGTTATATCTTGCTCCCCTTGCTCCTCCTGCTCTCTCTCTCTGCTTCCTGGCTACCAAGAGATGTACAGTTTCCCTCTGCTATGTTCCCTTTCTGTGATGTTCCTCCTCACCTCATACCCAAAATAATGGAGTTATCCAACCATGGAATGAACCTCTGAAACCATGAGCCAGAATAAACTTTTCCTCCTCTCAGTTGTTGCTGTCAGATAGTTTTATTCACCACAATGAGAAGTTCACTATCCCAGAAACTGATACTAAGAAGCAAGGTTGTTACTGTTGACTAACTTGACCTTGTAGTTCAGAGCCTTCAGACCTGGTTTGTGGGAAGAGTTTGGAGATGCAAACAGGGGAAGTTTTAGGAATATTGTAAGCAGAGCTAAATGAGCATTGCTGGAAGGAGCTCAAAAGACCAGGAATGCAGGGAGTAAAGACTATGCTCACAAGATTTCAGAGGGAAACAAGGATTCTATTGGGAATTGGACTAGGTCACACATGTCATGTTCTGACAAAGAACTTATCTACATTTCCATTTTATGAGGCTTTCTGAGTCTTAATGTAAAGTTGGTGGACTAGTTAGTCTGGCAGAGGAAAATTTTAAGGCAGTGCAATATTTAGGCAGTGACTTGAGTGTTTCTGAGAGTTTTTAGAAGAGAGAAAAGATTTTAGAAACTTGTAATTTGCTGTATGTATATACGTGTCTGTATAACCAATGTAATTCTGCAACCTGCACACTTGGAAAAATGACAAATTATACCCCATTTGATTCAAATGTATGATATGTCAAGATCATTGTATTGTCATGCGCAACTAATAAAAAAAAGAACACTAAAAAAAAAAAGAAAGAAAAGAAACTTGTAATTTGGCCAGAAAAATGCCTTCCTGAAAAATGGGGCCACATAAAGTGTGTTTGTTGAAGAGATTAACGTGACAAAAGAGAAGTTAAATAATTTGCACAGAGATAATAGGAAAAAATGCCTTATGGGCATCTCAGGAATCAGCAAGTCCATACTTATTACAGATTCAAGGGGATAGAAGTAAAAACTTGCTTAAGAGACTTTGGAAGCTTTCTGCTCACCCATTGATGCCTTAGAAAGCTATTGCCTCAGGGATCATTTCATTATGCTCAGCCACCCAAGCATGCAGAGGCCAGTGCAGCTATAGCCCAAGGAGGTCCAGCTACTGCTTGAGTTGGCTATAGACCTTGGCATTGTCCACATGGTGCTGGGTTTGCAGGAATTCAGAATTCTGGTTTTACAGTTCCTGAAACCTCCCACCAACCTTTGAAAAGAAGACCCGGGAGCCCAGGCAAATAGTGCAGCAGGGCAGAATCCCTTCAGTCTGCCTTTGAGAATGTGGTACATGAAGATGCATGATGGAATCTGAAGTTGCAGTGCCCTCCTCTCCAAGATTAAGAGATGACAGAAATATAGACCATCTTCTGAGGAAATGGATAGAGCCATCCTAAGAGAGAGGTCATGAGTGTCACGGCCAGCAATGCCATAAGGGTGGTGCAGTCCAAACCTTTTGAAAATTACATCTCACCATCATGTGCCCCAGATGCCAGATGAGGAGCTACAGGGCTTGTTTGCCTGGGTGGATTTCAATTTTGCTTTGGTGCATCCTTCTTTCTGTGCTCCTATTTATTCCCTTTGAAATGAGAATGTTTACTCTTTGCCATTATATTTGGATATATGTAAGTTGCTTTTAATTGTCACAAGGGCTTACAGTCAAAAATTTGTCTTGAGTCTGAGAAGAGACTTTTAACAAGAATTTAGGGCTGTGCTGGAACTGATAAACTACAGGGACTCTTGGAGATAAAAGCATTTTGTATTATGAGATTCCCATGAAACTTTTGGGTCACAGGGATAAAATGTTATGGTTTGGATTTGAGGTATCCCCAATGGCTCCTGTGATAAATCAGGAGATGAAGTGATGGAATCACAAAGCTATAATTTAATCAGTGGATTAATCCATTTGATGTATTGATGATTTGATTGGAATACCAGGTGGTAGCTATAAGCAGGTGGGGTAAGACTGGAGGAGGTGGGTCACAGGGGCATGTTTTGAGTATTATCTACTTTGTTCTTCATTCATACCATTCTATTTCTGCTTCCTAGCTACCATGTCATGAGCAGATTCTTATTCAATGCCTTGGGATTGAAAAATGTTCCACTTTGCATTGGGACAATATTGATTGAGTCAGCTAACCATGGACTGAAACTCTGAAACTGTAATCCAAAATAAACTTCTCCTTGTCTAAGTTGTTATTGTGGGGGTTTTAGTCACAGCAATGGAAAGTTGACTAACATAACAAGCATGCTGAAAAACTGCAACATACAAGCATAAAAATTAGCCTACACCTGAGAAAAGGTAGGAAATTCTCAGAGAATGAAAATAAAGTGGGCAACTACAAAATAGCTATAAAAAATACAAGCTAGGGGCTGGGTTCTGGCTCAGTGGTAGAACACTCTCCTAGCATGTGCAAAGCCCTAAGTTTAATCCTCAGTACCACATAAAAATAAATAAATAAATAAATAAAAGTATTTTGTCAACTACAACTAAAAAAATAAACACACACACACACACACACACACACACACACACACACCTAATAATGGTTTCCCTGGAGGACATTTAATATTACAGATGATCCTGTCCTTACAAAGAAGTAATTCCCCAAAATACCAGAGTAAGTTGAAAATATCTTAAGTTGAAAATGCATTTAATATACCCCACCCTCCCCCACGGTAGGCAGACCTGCGACTGACTGGTGGAACAGGCCCAGCGGCTGGCCGGGGTGGTAGGCACGTCACCCCAATTGGAGTAGGAGCAGAGCAGAGCCTTCGCCCGCGCCCGGAAAAGGCCCAGCGGTCCGCGGGTGTGGTAGACAAGTCGCACCAATTGGAGGGGGTGCAGAGCAGAGCCGCCGCCCACGCCTGCAGGGTAGGCAGACCTGCAACCCACCAGCGGATCAGGCCCGGTGGCCTGCCGGCGTGGTACACTCGTCACCCCAATTGGAGTAGGGGCAGAGCAGAGCCGCCGCTCGCGCCCAGAACAGGCCCAGTGACCTGCCAGCGTGGTAGTCACGACACCCCAATTGGAGTAAGGGCAGAGCAGAGCCACCTCCCGCGCCCGGAATAAGCCCAGCGACCCGCCGGCATGGTAGAAACGTCACCCCAATTGGAGTAAGGGCAGAGCAGAGCCACCGCCCGCACCTGCAAGGTAGGCAGACCTGCGACCGAGCGGCAGAACAGACCCAGGGGTCCGCGGGCGTGGTAGGCACCTCAACCAATTGGAGGAGGGGCAGAGCAGAGCCCCCGCCCGCGCCTACAGGTAGGCAGACTGCCGCCCGACCCTGCAAGGGAGACTTTTCAACTATACAAGAGCAATATAAATATATAGGGGAAAAAAACATTTCAAAAACTCAACAGTTTCAACAAGCAGAAAGAAACGCAAGCAGTATGAAAAGACAAGGAAAGAAAGGACCACAAGCAATGCAGGTCCACTCAACATTAGAAGAGGTAACAGCTGCAGCAGATGGAATGTCAGATAAAGAATTCAGGATATACATGCTTCAGATGATCTGGAGTATCAAGGAAGACATTAGACAGCAAAATCAGACAATGAAAGATCACTTCGACAATGAATTACACAAACAAATCCAGGAAGCAAAGGATTAACTATACAGGGAGATAGAGGTTATAAAAAAAAAACAAACAGAAATCCTAGAAATGCAGGAAGCAATAAACCAACTTAAAAACTCAATGGAGAATACTACCAGCAGAGTAGAACACTTAGAAGATAGAACATCAGACAATGAAGACAAAGTATTTCAACTGGAAAAGAACATAGACAGCTCAGCAAGACTGTTAAGAAACCATGAGCAGAACATCCAAGAAATATGGGATAACATTAAGAGACCAAACTTAAGAGTCATTGGGATACAGGAAGGTAAAGAACTCAAAACCAAAGGAATGAGCAATCTATTCAATGAAATAATATGAGAAAACTTCCCAGACTTGAAGAATGAGACAGAATCCCAAATCCTAGAAGCCTACAGGATGCCGAATGTGCAAAATCATAAGAGATCCACACCTAGACACATTATACTGAAGATGCCCAACATACAGAATAAGGAGAGAATTTTAAAAGCTACAAGAGAAAGGAAGCAGATTACATTTAGGGGTAAGCCAATCAGGATAACAGCTGATCTTTCAACACAGACTCTGAAAGCTAGAAGATCCTGGAATAACATATTTCAAACACTGAAAGAAAATGGGTTCCAACCAAGAATCGTGTATCCAGTGAAATTAAGCTTCAGGTTGGAAGATGAAATTAAAACCTTCCATGATAAACAAAAGTTAAAAGAATTTGCAGCTAGAAAAACATCTCTTCAAAACATCCTCGCCAAAGCATTACAGGAAGAGGAAAAGTAAACTAACAATGAAAACCAACAGTGGGAGGTAGGACAGTAAAGGGGGGGGGGAATAATCAAAGAGGAAAACAAACCATGTTTAGTAACATAAATAAACAAATATGGCTGGAAGAACAACCCATATCTCAATAATAACCCTAAATGTTAATGGCTTAAACTCACCAATTAAGAGACACAGGCTAGTAGAATGGATCACAAAACAAGACCCAACAATATGCTGCCTACAGGAGACGCATTTGATAGGAAAAGACATACATAGGCTGAAGGTGAAAGGTTGGGAAAAATCATATCACTCATATGGACTTCGGAAACAAGCAGGCGTGTCCATACTCATATCAAATACAATAGATTTCAAGCCAAAGTTAATCAAAAGGGATAAAGAGGGACACTACATACTGCTTAAGGGAACCATACACCAACAAGACATAACAATCATAAATATATATGCCCCAAACAATGGTGCAGCTATGTTCGTCAAACAAACTCTTCTCAAGTTCAAGAGTCTAATAGACCACCATACCATAATCATGGGAGACTTCAACACACCTCTCTCGCCACTGGACAGATCTTCCAAACAAAAGCTGAATAAGGAAACTATAGAACTCAATAACACAATTAATAACCTAGACATAATTGACATATATAGAATATACCACCCAACATCAAGCAGTTACACTTTTTTCTCAGCAGCACATGGATCCTTCTCAAAAATAGATCATATATTATGTCACAGGGCAACTCTTAGACAATATAAAGGAGTAGAGATAATACCATGCATCCTATCTGATCATAAAGGAATGAAACTGAAAATCAACGATAAAAGAAGGAAGGAAAAAGCATACATCACTTGGAGAATGAACAATAGGTTACTGAATGATCAATGGGTTATAGAAGACATCAAGGAGGAAATTAAAAAATTCTTAGAGATAAATGAAAACACAGACACAACATATCGGAATCTATGGGACACATTGAAAGCAGTTCTAAGAGGAAAATTCATTGCTTGGAGTTCATTCCTTAAAAAAAGAAAAAACCAACAAATAAATGATCTCATACTTCATCTCAAAATCCTAGAAAAAGAAGAGCAAAACAACAGGAAAAGAAGTAGAAGGCAAGAAATAATGAAAATCAGAGCTGAAATTAATGAAATCGAAACAAAAGAAACAATTGAAAAAATTGACAAAACTAAAAGTTGGTTCTTTGAAAAAATAAACAAAATCGACAGACCCTTAGCCATGCTAACAAAGAGAAGAAGAGAGAGAACTCAAATTAGTAGCGTACGGGATGAAAAAGGCAATATCACAACAGACACTTCAGAAATACAGAAGATAATAAAAAATTATTTTGAATCCTTATACTCCAATAAATTAGAAGACAGTGAAGGCATAGATAAATTTCTTAAGTCATATGATCTGCCCAGACTGAGTCAGGAGGATATAGACAACCTAAACAGACCAATATCAATTGAGGAAATAGAAGAAACCATCAAAAGACTACCAACTAAGAAAAGCCCAGGACCGGATGGGTATACAGCAGAGTTTTACAAAACCTTTAAAGAGGAACTAATACCAATACTTTTTTAAGCTACTTCAGGAAATAGAAAAAGAGGGAGAACTTCCAAATTCATTCTACGAGGCCAACATCACCCTGATACCTAAACCAGATAAAGACACTTCAAAGAAAGAAAACTACAGACCAATATCTCTAATGAACCTAGATGCAAAAATCCTCAATAAAATTCTGGCCACTCGGATACAAAAACATATCAAAAAAATTGTGCACCATGATCAAGTAGGATTCATCCCTGGGATGCAAGGCTGGTTCAATATACAGAAATCAATAAATGTTATTCACCACATCAATAGACTTAAAAATAAGAACCATATGATCATCTCAATAGATGCAGAAAAAGCATTCGACAAAGTACAGCATCCCTTTATGTTCAAAACTCTAGAAAAACTAGGGATAACAGGAACATACCTCAATATTGTAAAAGCAATCTATGCTAAGCCTCAGGCTAGCATCATTCTGAATGGAGAAAAATTGAAGGCATTCCCTCTAAAATCTGGAACAAGACAGGGATGCCCTCTCTCTCCACTTCTCTTCAACATAGTTCTCGAAATACTGGCCAGAGTAATTAGACAGACGAAAGAAATTAAAGGCATAAAAATAGGAAAAGAAGAACTTAAATTATCACTATTTGCAGTTGACATGATTCTATACCTAGCAGACCCAAAAGGGTCTACAAAGAAACTATTAGAGCTAATAAATGAATTCAGCAAAGTGGCAGGATATAAAATCAACATGCATAAATCAAAGGCATTCCTGTATATCAGTGACAAATCCTCTGAAATGGAAATGAGGACAACCACTCCATTCACAATATCCTCAAAAAAAAAAAAAATACTTGGGAATCAACCTAACAAAAGAGGTGAAAGTCTTATACAATGAAAACTACAGAACCCTAAAGAGAGAAATAGAAGAAGATCTTAGAAGATGGAAAAATATACCCTGTTCATGGATAGGCAGAACTAACATCATCAAAATGGCGATATTACCAAAAGTTCTCTATAGGTTTAATGCAATGCCAATCAAAATCCCAATGGCATTTCTTGTAGAAATAGAGAAAGCAATCATGAAATTCATATGGAAAAATAAAAGACCCAGAATAGCAAAAACAATGCTAAGCAGGAAGTGTGAATCAGGCGGTATAGCGATACCAGACTTCAAACTATACTACAGAGCAATAGTAACAAAAACAGCATGGTACTGGTACCAAAACAGGCGGGTGGACCAATGGTACAGAATAGAGGACACAGAAACCAATCCACAAAACTACAACTATCTTATATTTGATAAAGGGGCTAAAAGCATGCAGTGGAGGAAGGATAGCATCTTCAACAAATGGTGCTGGGAAAACTGGAAATCCATATGCAACAAAATGAAACTGAATCCCTTTCTCTCGCCATGCACAAAAGTGAATTCAAAATGGATCAAGGAGCTTGATATCAAATCAGAGACACGCCGTCTGATAGAAGAAAAAGTTGGCTACGATCTACATTCGGTGGGGTCGGGCTCCAAATTCCTCAATAGGACACCCATAGCACAAAAGTTAATAACTAGAATCAACAAATGGGACTTACTCAAACTAAAAAGTTTTTTCTCAGCAAAAGAAACAATAAGAGAGGTAAATAGGGAGCCTACATCTTGGGAACAAATCTTTACTCTTCACACTTCAGATAGAGCCCTAATATCCAGAGTATACAAAGAACTAAAAAAATCAGACAATAAGATAACAAACAACCCAATCAACAAATGGGCCAAGGACCTGAACAGACACTTCTCAGAGGAGGCCATACAGTCAATTAACAAGTACATGAAAAAATGCTCACCATCTCTAGCAGTCAGAGAAATGCAAATCAATACCACCCTGAGATACCATCTCACTCCAGTAAGATTGGCAGCCATTCTGAAGTCAAACAACAACAAGTGCTGGCGAGGATGTGGGGAAAAGGGTACACTTGTACATTGCTGGTGGGACTGCATATTGGTGCAGCCAATTTGGAAAGCAGTATGGAGATTTCTTGGAAAGCTGGGAATGGAGCCACCATTTGACCCAGCTATTCCCCTTCTCGGTCTATTCCCTAAAGACCTAAAAAGAGCATGCTACAGGGACACTGCTACATCGATGTTCATAGCAGCTCAATTCACAATAGCAAGACTGTGGAACCAACCTAGATGCCCTTCAATAGACGAATGGATAAAAAAAATGTGGCATTTATACACAATGGAGTATTACTCTGCATTAAAAAAATGACAAAATCATAGAATTTGCAGGGAAATGGATGGCATTAGAGCAGATTATGCTAAGTGAAGCTAGCCAATCCCTAAAAAAACAAATGCCAAATGTCTTCTTTGATATAAGGGAGAGTAACTAAGAACAGAGTAGGGACGAAGAGCAGGAGAAGAAGATTAACATTAAACAGGGATGAGAGTTGGGAGGGAAAGTGAGAGAGAAGGGAAATTGCATGGAAATGGAAGGAGACCCTCAGGGTTATACAAAAGTACATACAAGAGGAAGTGAGGGGAAAGGGAAAAATAATACAAGGGGGAGAAATGAATGACAGTAGAGGGGGTAGAGAGAGAAGAGGGGAGGGGAGGGGAGGGGAGGGGAGGGGGGATAGTAGAGGATAGGAAAGGCAGCAGAACACAACAGACACTAGTATGGCAATATGTAAATCAATGGATGTGTAACTGATGTGATTCTGCAATCTGTATATGGGGTAAAAATGGGAGTTCATAACCCAGTTGAATCAAAGTGTGAAATATGATATGTCAAGAACTATGTAATGTTTTGAACAACCAACAATAAAAAATTAAAAAAAATAATATACCCCACCCTGAATCAATCTTAAGTATGCTCAGAAAACTTATGTTAGACTACAGTTGGGCAGTCCTCTAACAGAAGCGTATTTTATAATCAAATGTTGATTAAATTATATGCACATTCAGATGAGAATTTTGTGGACATGCTGGAATGCAGAAAACAAAAAATGCCATTTTCTCATAACATTGACAAGACAGAACCCTGTATAAAACATAGGGTTACCCTAATGATAGCATGGCTGAAAAGGAGCCCTGACTGGTTGCTGCTGTCCAACATCTGACTTTACTATGCATTGTCAGTATGGGTAAATATCAAAATTCAAAATCAAAAGTATGTGTTCTACTTGACACATTTTGCTTTCATATGACAATGAAGTTGAAAAATTGTAAATTAAATCATCGCACCTTGGGTACCATTTATATTAAGTATTATAGAGATTTGGGTTTTAAAGTCTTTGAGAAGGATGTGAGGAAAGGCTTGAACCCAAAGAGTGAGGGGAAACAACAATTTATCAAGTATCATTTACATCCAAATTCTATAATCTTAGTGAAACTGGAAAAAAATACATCTACCATATAATAAAGAGAAATGTGAATACAACAAGTCTTTGTTGGATTTGGCTCCACGAAGAGGAAAACATAACCATAGGTTTTTTCCCTCAATTATGATAAAAGTCTGTCTGTGTATATGACCCAGAAAAAACCCACACTTGAAAATAAATTCATAGTAGTCCTACTTCTTTAATATCCTGTGTGCCTGGCAAAAGCTAACTCAAATCCCCTTTAGAGAAATTTGCATTCAGGCCTCTTGAGGTTCTCATATAATAATATTTTGAAATAAGAATTTTATGCTCCAAATCACAAACCACATGGGACAATAATTAACCACAAGCAACAGATAGTAGAAAAGTTATATAGCAGAAGGAGAAAGAAAGAATTTAAATAATCAGGAATTTACAGAGTTAAAATATAAAGCAACTATGATTGAAATATCTGAACAAAAGAGAATTTAAATGTTTTCAAGGAGTGGAAAGTTACCAAAACTTATGGAGTTTATTTTAGAGAATGACATATTATTTAAAAACTCAGTGGAATCACTAAACAAATTAGATATAAGTGAAGTGGAAACTGCTGAACTGGATCTTATATATATGTGGAAAATAGCCAGAGACAGAGAGGAATACAAGATGGATGAATACAGAAAAAAGGTCAAGAGACATAACACAGAGAATAGAAAGGTCAGTCCTATGTCTTATTAAAAATTAGAGGAGAGGAATATAGAAGAAATACTGAGTCAGCAGCTGACTTTATTGATGCTGCACATTATCTAGACTAACATCAGGTATGGAATACCTAGATTCACTAATAATAAAACCCATCATAAGGTAAACATAAAATAATATGCACCTCAATATTAGCGCTAAAGTTTATTATTATGTGTATCAAAGTTGAAGAGATTTTTATTTAGTATTTATACATTTATTTTAAGAAGAATAAGAGAAATAACAAATTAATTTCAAAGAAATAACCATTTGACTGACATCAAAGGACTTAAAAATAGCATCCTACAGGGACACAACCACATCAATGTTTATTGCAGCACAATTCACAATAGCTAAATTGTGGAACCAACCCAGATGCCCTTCAGTAGATGAATGGATAGGGAAACTTTGGTATATATACATAATGGAATATTACTCAGCAATAAAAGAGAACAAAATCATGCATTTTCAGGTAAATGGATGGAGTTGGGAATATAATGCTAAGTGAAATAAGCTAAACCCCAAACACCAAATGCTGAAGGTTTTCTCTGATATAAGGAGGCTGATTCAAGGTGGGGGAGGGAGGGGGAGCATAGGAGGATTAGACAAACTCTAGATAGGGCAGAGGGGTGGGAGGGCAAGGGGAGAGTATGGGGGGTAGGAAAGACGGTGGAATGAGATGGACATCATTACCCTAAATACAAGTATGAAGACATGGTTGGTGTGACTCTACTTTGTGTACAACCAGAGATATGAAAAATTGTGCTGTATTATATGTGTAATATAAATTGTAATGCATTATGCTGTCATATACATAACAAATTAGAATTAAGAAAAAAAAGTTTAGTTTTGGGATTAAATGGCCTTGGGTTCAAATCCAAGTCTGTCACACCCTGCTATGTTACCGTAGATAAAAAGTTTATATTTTTCACAGTAGTTTTCTAGTTTTTAAAATAAAGATAATGACATTTAAAAAAGAAAAGAAATAGCCATTTGACTGACACCTGATTTTTTGTTTGATTTTGGTTTTTCTGGGGGGGGGGTATCAGGATTGAAGTGCTTATTTATTTATTTATTTATTTATTTTTATGTTTGAGACAAGGATTCACTAAGTACCTGCCTCTTGAGTAGCTGGGATTACAAGTGTGTGTCACCATGCCCAACTTGGACACCTGATGTCTTGTAAATACATTACAGCAACATGGGATGATATACTGAACATATTGTAGAAGTTAAATATAACATCTCTCTTAACTAGTACCCAGTTGAACTTACACCTAATAATAAAGATGAAATACATTTGCTTTTATTTAAAAAGTCAAAAAAGTCGTTTCTGTTAGATTTTTGTTGAAAGAAATTTTAAAGTTACAGATGAGAGAACATGGATATAAACCCAAAAGATAATGCTGATAGCAATATGGAATATTGAACAAATAAATTGAATAAATTGATAATTCTAAAACATAGTTTTATAAAATAATAATAATGATATACAATATGGGAGATAAAAGCCAGAGGACTAAATTGTTTGAACAGGAAAGTCATTTTGGAGATTTGTGTTGCCAAGAAAATTGAGATTTTGATAAACTTCTGACATTTTTGTCTGTTTTTATATATAAAGTTAAGAAACAACTAAGAGAAAAAAAATGTATCATATAGCATTTCCGTTATAGAGAGAGATGGGGGTGATAAAAGAATCAAATAATTCAAAATTAATTAGATTAAAAAAAGAAGATAAATAGAAAAGTGTGATAAAGCAATTTCAAACATACTAACAATTACTATGAATTTAAATAAATTATGCCACTTATATAATGAATTCTACTTAGATATCTTAAAATCCAGCTATATGAATTGAAGAATTGAAAAAGATAAAACAAAAAACCATAATGGCAAAAAAAAGGCTGAATATGCAACAGTGGAACAAATCCACATAGCAGGTATTAATAAAAATAGGTATAGCTAGATTAATATCAAAAAATATATTTTAATTTAAAGCTGTTTTTAAAAATAAAAGGTTCACTTAAGCAAAAAAATTAACAGTTTATAAATTTAGAAATACCTAATAAAGCCTCAAATATAGGAAGAAAAAACTGACAAAACTTCTATGAGGAAGATTATTGAGTGAAAGACTTTAAAGTATATATTTCTCAATATTTAACATATTAATAATGTGACAATAAATAAGAATATCATATATTTAAATAATATAATTAATGCATTCAAAAATTGGAAGACATTATTTTTATCAAGTGTAAATAAATTTATAAAAATTGACCATGAATATTCCATAAAGCAAATTCCAACACATTTCAAAAATAAATGTCATATAGTTCTAAGTGATCACAAAACATGTGTTTACAAAAATATATGATTATCTCAAAAAATGCAGAAAAAACATCTGATAAAATTCAGTACCCTATAATGATACAAATATTGAACAATAATTAGATATAAAAAGAATGCATCTTACATATAAGCATTATGAATGCATTTAAAATAAGTTAATAGCAAACATTCATACTAAATGGAAAAATGTTGACAGCTTTCTCTCTCATTTCTGGAATATGACAGGATGCCCAGTTTCATTACGTTTATTCAATGTAGTGCTGAAGTCTTAGCCAGAGAAATCAGACTAGAGAAAGAAATAAATGGCATCCAAATTGGAAAAGAAGACTATTGGTATTTTCAGGTGGCAATTCTTACATATGGTAAGCCCAAAAAATTTTACAAAAAAATTAGAATTCATAGATGAATTCATCAAAATTTTAGTATGAAAATTAACATATAAAATCAATATCAATGATGAATTATCTGAAGTAGATATCAAGAAAGCAGTTCCATTTACAATAGCTGCAAAACAAATGCCTATCAATAAATTTAACCAAATAGGTGGTTAAATAGGTGAAAGATCTGTACAATGAAGATTATGAGGGACTGATAAAAAAATTGAGGACACAAGAAAATGAAAGACATCTGTGTACATGGGTTGGAAGAATCAATATTGTTAAAATTTAATTATTTCTCAAAGCAATCTACAAATTTAGTACAATATCTATCAAAGTATTGAAAACATTTTAAGTGAAACCACAAAACTCAGAATATCCAAAGCCATCTTGAGTAAAATGAACAAAGCAGGAGGCTTTGCACTACCGACTTCAAAACAGACTACAAAGTTATAGTATTTTCTACGAGAAGAAAATGTAGGGGAATTGCTTGTGGACATTGGACTTGGCAAGGAGTTTTTGGACAGGATCCCAAAAGCACAGCAAAAATAGACAAATTGATTATATCATACTAAAAATTCTTTTGCAAAACAAATAATTGCGTAAAGATACAAACTACAGAATGGGAGAAAATAGTTGCAATGTGTGCATCTGACAAAGGCTTGATCTCCAAAATGTATAAAGAACTCCAAGAAGTCAATGACAAAAAGCCAAATAACCCAATTTAAAAATGGGCAATAGGTCTAAATAGACACATCTCAAAAGAAGACATGTAAATGGCCAATATGTATATAAAAAATGCTCATTATCACCAATCATCAGAAAACATAATTCAAAACCACAATGAGATATCATCTTACTTCAGTAAGAATGGCTAATATCAAAAGAGACAGTACAAAATATTTGATTGTACTAAATAACAAAGAATGTAAAAAATAACAAATGCTGGAGAATATACAGAAAAAAAGAAATGCTTAACATAATGTTGCTGGAAATAAAAATTAGTACAGCAAGTATAGAAAAATGCATGGAGTTTGTCAAACAATTAAAAACAGAACTACCACATGATTCAGCAATTCCATTCCTGATTTCCCAAAGGTAATGAAATCAGTATATCAGAGACATTTGAACACCCACATTTACTGCAGCACTAGTCACAATAGCCAAGAAACAGAAGCAACCTAAATACATCAACTGATGAATGAATTAAATACTGTACATAGATGCTATGGAAGAACTTTCAGCCATAAAAAGAATGATAACCCATCACTAGCCATAACATGAGTTGTACAGGAAATCATTGTTAAGTGAAATAAGCCAGGCACAGAAAGACAAGCATGGCATGGTCTCACTTGTTGGCTGGATATAAAGAAATCTCTTTGACAGATGTTGAGAGTAGAATGATGGTAACCAGAGCTGGGGAGAGTGAGCGAAAGAGCCCAATAGGGAAAATCTGGCCAATAGATATTCAGTTACTGTCAGATAGGAGCAAGAAGTTCTGGTGTGGTGGTGGACAGTGGGGCGGATACATATAAAAACAAGGTACTGTACTTTACAAAAAAACTAGAAGACAGTATTTTGAATGTTTTCACCATAAGAAATGATACTCATTTGAGGAGATAACATGTTTAACTTGATTAAACACTACACAATATACACACATATTGAAACATCATCTTATCTCAGTTAATGTACATATTAATTGTACATTAATATGTACAATTTTATATTTTTATATATTGATTAAAATAAATATAATTTAAATTAAAGTAAATAACAAATTTCTGAAATAAAAAGTATCAATATATTGCTAAAAATTCTGAAAAATAAATAATTCATGTGTAAATTATGAAATATTAAACACTGAATAATCACTTATGCACAGTATCAAAATTGTTCAATACATATATTTTAAGATAAATTAAAGTTCTTAATACATACAATAAAATTTTAAAGGATAAAAATAGGAGCTAACAATACACAAAGTAAATAGCTAATTCTTAAGAAAAATTTAAAAAGTTAAGATAAAATCAGAAATTAGTAAAATATAAATAAAGAAAAGAAAGAATAATCAAAGACAAATATTTTTGATTAGGAAAAACTAACAAAATAGACAAACTTATTGCAAAGTCTATCAAAACAATATAACACAGCATGTATTACAATTAAGAAAGTACTATGAATAATTTCATCTCAGTAAATTTGAAAGCAGATATAATTTACATGCTCCCTGATAAGAACATTTATCATCCAGAATTCAAGAAAAATGATAACTTGTGCAATTCTGCAACAATTATGGAAATCAAATCAGGGATGAAAGTCACATATCCATTTTACGCATATGAAATGGGAAATATGTCTTGCTGGTTCCATTTCTCTGGAGAACCCTAGCACAGTAATAAAACATTTATTTTTCTGGAGTGATTTACTTCAGTAGTGCAAGAATGGTTTAGCACCAATTTTTTTTTAGAAGAAAATTCTTTTTTTTCAGTTTTTTAGTTGTCGATGGACACAATACCTTTTATTTTATTTATTTATTTTTTTGTGATACTGAGAACTGAACCCAGAGTCTCGCATGTGCTAGGTGAGCACTCTACCACTGAGCTACGATCCACAGTCCTAGCACGAAATTTTAAGTGATTGACATCTACAACATATAAAACAAAAACAGTGACATAAAATTGATCTATAAAGTATGGAAAAATTGAAAGATATTACTATCTGTTCTGTTTCTTCATTATCATACTTGTCCAAACCAGCATGTCAGACAAAAAAGCAAATGTTGAAGAATAGGCCAGAAATGAATAACCTGTTTTTAACCAAAGAAGTATGTATATGACATAGTAGCTCCCAGAGAATCTCAAGTATAATTTTTGGACTTGATAAAAATCAAGAAACTTTATTGTACAAGATCAACATACTACCCCTACAACACATACACATCAATTACATACATGTTCCCTTGCAAAAAATGTTTAAGAACTTTAGTTTTAAAAGTAGTATTTAAAATATTAACAAAAAAAGGATACATAGGAATATAGTTAACAAATTTCTGAATGATATTTAGGGAGAAAATGCAAAACTGCCTTGTATAAAGATGTAAGTTAATGAAAATTGAACCATATTCATATATAGAAATACTGTATCAAAAATTATCAGTTTTCCAGAATCTTTTCATATTTTAAATACAATTAAAATCAAAATGATATTGAGATTAAAATCTTGCATATAGCTTTAATTTCTATAAGGTAATAAGTAAAAATCAACAACCAAATAGGAAACAAACAATTCATAGATTAGGAATTAGGAATGAGCAAAAACATAAGAAAATAATATAATTCCACTAATAATTAGGGAAACACTATGTATGGCCTCATTGGAATATCATTTCATGCATATTAGGTTAATAATTTATAAAAATTTAATTGGAACAATAGTATATGCGCCATAAAAATGGGAATCAATTGCAATTCGTATGCATTCCAATCACTAAAAATTGTTTCAACTGCCTTAGAGAACACAATATGGCTATCTCCAGGAAGGTAGTGGTGTGGTCACCCCACAATTTAGCAATTCTGCCTCCAGGAACATGGACAAGGATGCTTATATTAGCATTATTTGTAATAACAGCAAATTAGAAACAATCTAAATGTACATAAACTGTAGAATAAATAACTTTGGGAATTCACAACTGAATATTTTATAGAATCCAAGTATGAATAAATAAGAGCTAAAATATCAATAATGATAAATACTTCAAATACAATAGAAGGGAAAAATAAACCTACAGGTTGTAATTCTAGTTGTAGAAAGTATGAAAAATAGGCAAATAATTACATTAAGATTTAATCACTATTTAAATATATAAAGAAATATACCTATACTAAAAGCAGCAAATCGAATAAGCAGTAATAAGAAGGGGAAAGGATGTTTTAGACAGAGTCACATAAGTGACCTCAAGTATACAGGGAACGTTTTACTTCATAAGTTGTGTGGTGAGTGTGTGGATATTTACTTTATTAATACTTATACAAATAGTCCCTGACTTTTGATGGTTTGACTTACAATTTTTTGACTTTATCATAGTGTGAAAGCTATTTGTATTCCAGAGAAAGCGCAGTTTGAATTTCAATTTTGATCTTTTCCTGGGCTAGTGATATGCATTACAATATTCTGTTGAAATGTTGGGCAGCAGCAGTGAGCTGCATTTCCAAGTCAGTGAATGCACTCAAGAGGGTAAACAGAACTGATGTTTCCCAGTGTGCTATGTCGCTGCTGTTCGGTTGGCTTCATGTATTAAATGAATTTTCAACTTACAATGGGAGTATCAGGATGGAGCCCCATGCTAAGTCCGGCAATATCGGCACCTGGGTTGTGTCTTAAGTGTTTCTTAATGTATGATTTATATTTTAGGAAAATGTGTATAGGAAAGAGGAAAATTGTAAAAGGAAGCAGGGATGAAGGGATGTTGGAGAGAAGGAGCAAAGGAGGAAAGGAGAGAGGTTACAGAGCTGGGAAGAACATCCCACTTCACACTCCTGCACAGATCTCTGGTGACAGTGAGACCTGAATTTAAATGCGAACTTGAACATTTAGGTAGCAATATAGTCTTGGCCAATTTACTGAACCCTTTGAAATTTTAGGTTCTTATCTATAAAATGCAATGATTGTAGTACCTACTTTAACAGGTAGCTCTGGTGATGAAATAAGGAAATATAAACAAAGCATTCAGCAAAAGTTCTATCTATATGTTATGTGCAATAAATAGTAACTATTATTTTTGTCCCTAAAGCCATCATTCAAATCATGTCTCTTTCCCTTAGCAATACATTCTGTTTGGCAACTGAAACCCAGACATAAAGTATTTGACATAATCACTCTGTTCATATAGCAAAGGCAGAGGGAGGTAGGAAAGGTATACTAGGGTTTAAGTGACTTCTAAAATCCTCCACCTCTGAGTCAAAAAGATGGGCCTTGAAATAACTTGTTCCTAAACCAATATTATTTCCAGTCAACATGACTATCACCCTTAGCAGATAGGAACTTCCATGTGGATGGAGACTATTTCTTTTTCTGGCACCTTCTTTAGAAACCTTCAAGGAGTGTTTGCTTCACAAATAGAAATTTGTTGATGAAAATAATATCACTCATCTTTATGAGTGGACTTTAGATTTTCTTAAATTACCAGAATACTTCCCAAATATTTTAAGCATTTTTAAGTGAAAACCAGCTGGCCAAACTGTACCACACTTGTTTGTGGCAGAGGTTTGTGTTATTATCGGCAAATAAGGAAAAGAAAGAGGCTTGCTTAGTAAACGTCAGAGTTAAAGCATTATGTTGTATAAGTTATTTTTTTTGCATCTATGGCATTTATCTGCTTTTATGAACTGGCAAAAGTTTGGGTATTATTAGCAATGAATCAGAGATATAAAAGCAAGATTAAAATATTAATGTAGGCATTGAGAAGGAGAAGAATTATGGTATAAATTCAAGGACAAGGCAGATCAGACTGGATTTTGAACTGACACAAAGATTGTCTGTGGATGCAAAAGGAAAAGACCAATGCCTCCAGGTTTTGCATGGAATCTTTTGCAGAGGAAACAGCTCTCAGAGTTCCAAACAGGACTCAGGTGCAGGCCTTTAATGTGTGCATTCTTCAGTGACAAAAAGGATTCTTTATTAATGCCAAAAAAAAAATTGGCTTCCAAAACAATGCCCTTACTTTCCAAATAGCTACAGTGTGATGAAAAAAAACCAGAGAAACAGGGACAGGCCTGAAGACCTGAAAGATGAATTACTCTCCCTGAGGTGACCAATCAAAATGTTCCTTAAATGACAGTGATAGAGATTAAGAAGCTGTGGAGCCAGGGCACAAGCAAGGACAAGAACCAAATCAACTTGTGGGTGCTTTTTTCTCTGGATAGAGTAGAATCTATCTGAAGATGTTTTCTCTGTCCAAAAATTGGGAGTGATATTTACTAATATTGTTACTTCAGGAAAATAGTAAAAGGTAGTATAACAATAAATCATTAAGTATGTTGTAAATGATTAATATTTTTGCATTTCATATTCAGAGATGTGCTACCACTAATACCTGCTTACAAATGTGGGTAACTGAAAAAATCATGTAGTCAATATTTCTTTCCACACAATATACAGACTGTGTACTAGGAGTGTACATGATAATATAAAATATTCAGATTCTTCCCTTAAATTTCTTATAAGAATTTCTTGTGCTATTGGCATATAATTGAGGTTTCTTACAGAAATTATTACACATTCAGAAAATGCAAACTGGAGAATACAGATGTCTGTTGCAATGGTGTCCTTTGAAATGGGATTTGACCTGTGTGATGAGAAATAGCTCCTCTCAGGTCATGTCTTGAATTCAAATATTGAAGATGAGAATATAATTTTACCATGTTGAATAAAGGTAATTATTCATCTTACTTTACTTTTCACTGTGAAGGTTCAAATCTCAATTGAGGGAAAACTTCCTTAGAGCACGTTTGGTAGGGAGTCAGAATCTTCCTCTGCCATCTTAAATGCCTGGTTCCTGAGGGAGATATTTCTCTACTCTGCCTCAGAAAATATCAGATATCTGAAAGCGGGATGTAGACCTGCCAACAGGCTGGTTCCCAAAGCTTTCATTTGTTTTTCACTTTGAAAATGTAATATTAATGTAATTGAAGGCTACTTGGAACACATGAGCTAGAATATAACAGCCTGCATCCTATTGGCATTATTATTCAGTGATATTTCTTAGCCCTAGCTCTAGCCTTTGCTTTTCATTACTACTCAACAAAGTACAATAATATGAGCAGAAAGTATTAATCATATTGAAAATAGGAAGATATCATTGGATATGATGGGGAGAGTTTTTCTTAATAAACTGGTAAAAACTTGAGTTTCAGAGAAATAGGCTTGCCATTGTAGGAATTTTAGAAACTGTATTTTAGTGAGGGGAAATCACTTGTAATTCTACCACACAAATCTAGATTACTATCTTGTTTTTTTTAATTAGGAAATTGGCTCTTTTATAGCATCTTGCTTATAAACTTGAGTTGATAATGAACATAGTGAACATTTCTTATAGTTGTTATAAAACATGACTAATGGTTTCACAGTGTTCTAGCTTATAAATTTATAGTAATTTACATAACTAGCCAATTTTTTATGGAAATTAATTTCTCCTCATCTCCAAATTTAACTCTATTATGACAAATATCTTTGTACTTGGATCTTCTTGAACATATGTGAAAAAATGTTCTTAAGGCTCCTGTGAGATGAATTTTTGAAGTGGGAGAATTAGACTGAGGGGTATAAATATGTGTAGAACATCTGAAATATTTGTATTACTACATTAATTCATTTATGTTTGGTTTGGATCCTAAATGTCTTCCAAATGCCCCTGGGCTAAAGGCGTGGTCATCAGTCTGTGGTGCTATTGGGAGGCAGTGGAACCTTTAGGAGGTAAGGCTCAGTGGAGGTTTGCTAGGTCACAAGAAGTATGCCCTTGAAGGGGTTGTTGGGCCACCAGCCCCTTCCTCTCTCTCTCTGCTTCCTGGCCACCATGAGGTGAGAAGCTTTGGTGCACCACATACTTCCCACCATGATGGGTTGTCTCACCACTGGCCCAGAAGCAATGGACCAACTAACCATGGACTAAAACCTCCAAAATTGTGAGCCAAAATAAGTCTTTCCAGCTTTAAGTTGATTATCTCAGGTACTTTGTCACAGCAACAGAAAAGTAACAAACAAATTTTTTATCATTAGATGTCTGATGTCTTTTGATGTGTAAAATACTGTGGTGTATCCCTGAATCTGATACACTCTCACATCCAGGGATTTACATTATTCTGGGGAAGGTAAATAAGTCAACAAACAAGTACAATTTAGAGAGATAATGGCAATGTGATGATACCATTACTCATGAGACAAAATAGGTAAATATACATAGTTTTGAGCTCAGGGTTGCAAGATTATGAGAAAGAAAACAGCCTATATGAGGAAAAATAAGCCCCTCAAAGGGAGGGGGGAACAATTAGATTGAGATAATCAATGACTTTTCTGACAATAGACTGAATTTCAGTTGGCACAGTAGGAGAGTTTCAGCATTTGAGGAAGAAGAAAAAGAGGAGGGAGAGAGTACAGTCTTAGCTGTATACATATAGAGAAGTGAGAGTGGCTGAAAAGTCTGGGAACTTTTGTGAGACAACATAAACAAAAGTGCCTACTGAAGGGTTCCAGTGGCAAGATTCTTTTCTGGTAAGAAAGTAATTTTCTTTCAAGTACTTTTAAAACCAGAAAAATAATTATGTTTCATGAAAATTAGGCTATTGTTTCCTTTTAGGATTTATCAGTATCATTTTTCTTTCTGTGACATATTACCTAAATTTTGCTGCATTTGAGAACATGTTCTTTCTCTGAAAGAACAAGAATAGGAGAGAATCCTGTACTTCCCTATCACTCTGGGACCCTTTTCATAGCTGAGATAAATACTACAGAGATGTTTCCCTCTGACAAAGCTCAGAGCTCCCAGTTTTCTACTTTGTTAGTAAGGACAAACACCAGGGACAGCAGAAGCATGACTAAGGTGGATCAGCAATAATATGTGATCAGGAAAAAGACAGAGTTTGATTAATAAAGAAGTCCAAGAACTGAGCAAAATTTATTGTCAACAGGAAATAACTTTGCAATCTTTTTTTAAAATAGTATTCATCACATACCATCAAAATTGGACATGTGGTACTAGGAGATCTCCAGTGAATCATCAGCTTGATAGACATACTCCTTCCCCCCTTTGAGTCATAGCAGCTTCACTTCCTTCTCCTGACTAGGGTCAATTTTCTCTGCTGTGATAATGCTCTCACTCCTTGTATGTTTAGCTTGACTGCTAGACTCTTGCTGTGTCTATGATAGAATATTTCCCCCTGGTGAATCAGAACTTTTACACCTGAAGAAAAGATGTGGGGATGGAAATCCCATCAGACATCCACTTGGGCTAAACCAGGCCTCCCCAACCTCCATCTATTGGATTTTTAATCTTAATGGTGAAAAATAACAAGAACAACATCAAACCAGTTGCTGATTTAAGACGTCCTGAAGGATGGAACATCCTCAGGGCTGGTCCCTCATTAATGCCTTTAACAGGTCATTCTACTGCTCCATCAGGTGGTATGGTGTGTTATAGGACTAGTGAGTTGCATGTTCAGATGCCTGTTCTACACTTCTTTTTTTTTTTTTTTTTTGTACAGTAGATTGACTGGTACACTGCAATGTTGGATGGGATGTGATATCAGAAGATCAAACACTATCTAAATCCTGAGACAGTCATCTTGGATCTGTGCCAGGTTTTCACATGATTCACATATAACTATTTTCTCCCCTCTCCTTCTACTACTCTAATCGGAGAGCCACAGTGGCATTACAGGTCTTTGATCATCTTGGAGCATCTTTGTATTTGAAATGTCTGGGTATTTCCCATTCTGTAGTTAATGTTCACACAAGAAAATAGCTATCGTGTCCTTTGTTGGAGAAGTGGAAGAATAAGTACTGGCAAACTTGCTGTGGTGTTTGTAGGGTTTTTTTTTTTTTTTTTTTAATCTGTAAGAGCTGGGCTTTCTTTCAGTCAATGTGTGCCAGGTGCAAAATCTGGCTTAGGTTCAGAAGCTGGGCAAGAACTGTGACACCTTACTGGAGCAGTTCTGCTCAGACATAATTGTTTATCCTTGCTTCCTTTTGGTGCTGTGCTCAGACTTAATTGTTTATTCTTGCTTCCCTTTGGTGGGGTACATTGAGAATTCCCTAGTTGTTCATCTATTTCACTCTTGGAACACTGTTCTCTGTGTACTATTGCCACTTGTACCTTAGTTCTCATTAAGATAATTGAGTGTACCCTATTTGTGATGATTAAACACTGCCATCTGCCCTCTGCTATTTAGCAATATTGTCATCCTTGTTGCTCCAAAGGAAGCATCTTCTTAGATAGCTCCTGATTATATTCCAATGTATGGTCAAATTGAAGATCCATTGATTTGACATATTGATATAGTTTTGACCTTCAACATCATTCAAATAGAAAAGATTATCTGTAAAATTGTACTAATCATTTGAGATTTATCTAAAAATAGTTTCTAATTTATGACATTATAGAATCAACAACTGATCCATAATACCTATTTTGTATTGTTTTTGAATGATTATATAAACTTTTGGGCCATTTTGTTATAGTATATTTCTTTACTCTAAATAATACAAATTAAAAACCAAAAAGTTCTATAATCTCTTTCTTAAGGTTTTTTTACAGTTATTTTCCTTTATACTTTATGTGTGCACATTTATATTTTAAATATAAACAATTTATTATTTTCAGTCTGTCTTCTCTTCTCACATTCAATATTTTATCATATGTTACTGAGATCACATAAGCACATAGTCTATCATTTCTTGTGTTAGTTCTACTTCTCAACCTTGGGTAACTTGTAAATTAGTTAAGTTCTCCTGTGTTGTTCTCCTGTTTCATTGATCAAACTGTTGAACAGGAAAGGGCCAAGGGCAGAGCCCTGCAGTTTATCTCCTTCACAAAGATAAAAATCCATTAGTCGATACTTCTGGGCTACAGTTGTTCCAACAGCACAGCTACATGTAATTGTTCTGTCATCCAACTCACATTGCATCTTTTCCACAGGGAATCATAAGAGAGTTTGTCAAATGTGTTACTGAAACCAGGACATACTATGTCTATAGCATTTTCTTTGTTGTTTTAAAGCAATCAAACAGCTGTCCTTTGACAGGTAGCTTGCTTAGCACTTCATTGAAATTATACAATTTAATCACCATCACATCATTAGAAATCTGATGCTGTTATTATATTCAAATTACAGATGAGAAAACAGTGGGTAAAGGAGGTAACTAATTTGTTTAAGTATTATAGCTATTAAATAGTTCAGCCCCTGGATCTTCTGGACTGCAAAGAATACAGCCAGAACAACAATTGTATCCAAAAACGAATTAAGTAATAATCTAAAATAATCATTTTATACAACTTTTATTTTGCCATCATCATAGTGTTACCCTATTGAACTGTTTCATGGTTCTAAATTTCTGATGCAGTTTCTGAGTCATTCATATTCGTAAAGTCTTTTCAGAAAAAAAAAAAAAAACATTTCCATTTACTTAATGCCAATATTCTAAATAAACCATTGAGACAGCCTAGGGAAGAAGTCTAAACGGTTTCCCAAGACAGACTAGAAACTCCATTTTCAATGAAATAGACTTACCTTGACAAATATTGCAAAGCAATACTTTGGTGGATATGGTAATGGTAAGAGATTTATGACATTCTAGTGATTGCATCATATACATTAAAATTAAACATTTGTCATTGGATATGCCATTTCATTAGGTATATTAAAATAATTTTGCCTTCTAGTTCTAGGAACTCATAAAATTTAGATTTTACACATAGTTAAAAACATTGTGTTGGATATTTCAAAATAGCTAGAAGAGAGAATTTTGAATGCTGTATCACAAAGAAATGATAAATATTTGAGACATGATGGATAGCCTAAATATCCTCAGTTGATCAAATATACCAAAGAATCACATATGGATTATAATTGTCAGTAAAAATGATTAAGATGGTAAAAATCAAAATAATTTTATATATTCATATAAATTATAACATCACTAAATCCACTTAATAATCATGGAAGCATGCCTTCTATTTATTTTTATGGAGATGTTTAAATCTTTTATTCCTGTTTAATAGTATATATGTGTTCAGCAGCTTTTCAACTAAACAAAAAGGATGTAGTGAACATTCCTATTCACAAGGAATGTCCTGTTCTTTCAGACTTTAAATAGCTTTACAATTCTCACACTCTTCTGTGTAGACTTCTGATTATAGTAAAAAAAAAAGTGAGCCGGTTTGATATAGAATCATATGTTTTTCTGCTATTTCAAAGTTTGTACTAATGTACTTTTTTCAAAACTTTGGTATATATACACAATGGAACATTACTCAGCATTAAAAGAGAATAAAATCTTGGTATTTGCAGGTAAATGGATGGAGTTGGAAAATATAATGCTAAGTGAAGTAAGCCAATCCCCCAAATCCAAAGGCCAAATGTTTTCTTTGATATGAGGATACTGACTCATAACGGCGATGGAGGAGGAGCATGGAAGGAATGGAGGAACTTTAGATAGGGCAAAGGGAGGGAGGGGAAGGGAGAGGGCAAGAGAGTAGGAATGATGGTGGAATGAGATAGACATCATCACCCTAAGTACATGTATAGACACGAATGGTGTAAAAATACTTTGTGTACAATCAGTGACTTGAAAAATTGTCCTCTAAATGTGTAATATGAAGTGAATTTCATTCTGTCATCGTGTATAAAAATTAGAATAAACAAATAATAAAAAAAATCTACTTTTTACTAACAAGATAATAAACCTGTTTATTTCTATTTTCAAAGTTGGGTTAAATTGTTCTGCTCAAGCTCAAAGTGCAGAGCAGTGATATTTAATTTTTAAATATTTAATATTGACTAGTGAAAAAATCTCTTTGGGACAAGGTCAGTCATAATCTCTAAAACAACATGATGTATATTTCAAAAAGTTGAAATAAAAAATTGTATGTTAATTATAGTTTGAGCTCGTTTAAAGGGTAGAGTATAGCTACATAAGGATGTGAATTCAAGACTAAAATTTTTCAAATAAATTTCCCAAAACCTGGAAGTCCAGATATTAGGAAAAAATAAGTAAACCTCTTGAGTAAATTCTCTAATAGGTTTAGATTTAAGAAAATATAAGCAAAATGTGTACAAAAAGCTGCTATAGCATTTTCTAAAGGGTTTTTCATGAAATTTAAAAGTAGATACATTTATCATATATGTGAGTTTTAGGTTAGGACTTAACAGAATCCTTTTTATGATAATATGCATATAAATTTCTAGGTGAATTGTACAGCATGCAGTAATATTCATATTCATTTGATGTGGGAAGTCTTATTCTGAGATCAGTTGTACAGACCAGTGATCCACTTTGGGAACAATACTGCCTCGTATGACCACAGAAGAGTTACATGAATGAGTAGCAATAGTATTAGGATGATTGCATCCCACATACATCCTAACATGACTTTAAAAGCTCACATAAAAAAGGATAAGAACAGAGAAGTTCTACTCCTTGGGGGAGGCAGGGGATACTAGTAAATGGAAGGGGAAATCGTATTTTATTGCTTCTGCTAGTAAATGGTAATAATCAGAATGGTTCAAGTGGAATACAAGTAAGAATGAAAAACTCAAGATAACTGAAGAATTTTTACAGAGCATAAAGTATATTTAAATTCAGGGAGGTTAAAAAAAAATATATGTATAAGCCCAGCTGTCCAGAAGGCTAAGCAGAAAGATCACGACTTCAAAGCCAGCCTCACTAATGTAGCAAGGCCCTGTCTCAAAATAAAAAATATGAAAACAGCTGGAGATCTAGTTCAGTGGTTAAACATCCCTGGGTTCAATCCTCTATACCAAAAAAAAAAATGTATGAGGGAAATGACATAAAATCTAGAATTTGAAAACACAAACATCTGGACAGAATTGGCAGATAGTGAAGTTGATAATGCAAGTTTAGACAAAGTACTGATATATGTACTATATTGAGGTTATATAGAGTTTATTACACTACCATATTTAAACTCTACTACACTGTATTTTTATTGTACCATTTTTATTGCTTTTGTAATTATATTTGTACCATCTTGAATATATTTGAAAATTTTCATAATAAAAAATTTTAAATAATACAGGGAAATTTTTTGAGATGCAGTCCTTGTGCTAGTGCCAATAAAATTTGAAAATTTATGAATAAAAGAAGAAAGGAGTGGGTCAGTGTTAACTAGAGATTCAAAAACAATAAAAAATGAATTTAAGAAAAAACATTGTACAAGTCACTTAGCCTCTTGACTTTTAACTATTAAATGAAGTCATTATTTCCAATTATTTCTAGAGTTTCTTCCCAGAATAATTATTTCTTCCAGAATTAATATTCTACATCTTTGTGCTTCTAAAGTTTCTGCCAATTCCTGGCAGGAATAATAATGGATTTTAAACCGACCATGCCTGCGTTTGTATGTATATGCATTTAGAAAAGCATGTGAAGAGTGAGTTGGTGTAGCACCAATTTAATAGAGCATGTTCTTCCAATTCTCCAAAGAGCCCTTGGAAAAATGAAAAAAAAAGAAAACAGCAGCAAGAGAACTTGAAATTACATAAAATGAATATCACCCTCAAAATCCAATGGGTAGTCCACTACAGACATAGAAATATAGATGGATTCCAAAGCACAGTCTTGGACTCAGCTGAATATATTCCAGTTTCTTAACCAAAGCAGAATAAATTGTTTTACGAAAGGTAAGCAAATATGAGACTGTCACCAATGGATCAGATAGTCAGAAACACAGAGGATAATTATTTGTTTGTCCTCTGAATTTTCTGAAATGACTCTTGGAGTTGTCCAGAACCAGAGTCTTGCCACCATGATACCCTTTTCATTATCTATGTCTGCTCACAGTCTTCTTCAAGAAAGCCATACCATTGGCTCTGGGAGGGTAAAGGCTGAGGCTAATTGCCTCACAGGATATTAGTTTACTTAGGGTAAGTGTTAAAAAGCAAGATTGAGGCAGCACAACACACCAAATCAAGACAAAACCATTGACTGCCACGGGGTTTGCCTTGACCTGTGTGCAGAGGATAGATCTTGGAAGGCCTTACATCCTATGTTAAAGGTTTTTAAAGAAACAGTGACCATGTCTTCCACTACTAAAAACTGTCTTTTTTATGCTTATGTTTTTAGATCTTACTGAAAGAATACCACCAGATATGCAATTGGGATTAAAATGCTGCACCTGATGTCTAGCTAGCATTTTTATATTTAAGTTTTCAAGCTCAATACATGTCAATTTTAGAAATCAGGGATAGATATTTTTCTCCAGAGAACTGAATACACATTTCAACCAAACATAACGACTTAAATTCTAGCATAACTTTCTAACAACGGAATGAACTTTTTATATCTGAATCTCTGCCAGTGGATATTTCCTTTTGAAGAGGGCTAGTTTATTAGTATGATATGTAAAACAGATTCCTGGATTCAATGAGACATTCAATCCAATGACCCCCAAATCTATTAGAATTCTATTAGTGAAAAAAATCAATAAATGGTCTCATAATCGTATGTTTTGTTATTATGATTCAATGGTTTAATATAAATGAAATCAAAATTGTCTACCTGATATTTTTGTTTGGTGTTATTCGAATATCCATGCAGAAGGCTGAAATGCAGAGCTTATCTGTGATCCATCATTTAAACAAACCTCAAATCTCCTTAAGCTGCAGCAATGCACCTTTAGGATAAGAAGTATTCGATCAATGCTGACATATTTCATTGAGAAAGAAACTACAAAATATTATTAGGAAGTGTTTGTAGGACATTGGGAGACAATACAGAGATGGAATCAGTTTGGTACACACCAATCAGAAGCATTATTACATATGCTAAAGCCACATGACACCTTAGATACATGTTGATGCAAACAGATTAAGAGCAATATGCAATTGTTGAGACAAAAATAAAATAAGGTCATAATTTAGAATACAAATTTACTTTGAGGTGCTAGACAAATACTTCTTAGTATCAATAAATAATATATGTTTTAGTTAATTATCTAATACAATTTTCTAGTATAAATGGTGACCTTACAGAGAAAATAGGACTTCAACTCATGTTCTCTGACAAATCAATTAGAGGAACTTGGAACAAGTCAATTAAACTTTATTGCCTCAGTTTCCTTAATTGCAAACTTAAAGAGATTGAATTTGATCGAATTTCATTTGCCACAGAGCATTCATTGGAATATGATTCATTACAGGGAAAAACGTTTTCATGATCAGATATATTTATGAGAAATTATATAGTATATAGCATATTAAAACTTTCTTAGTTAAAAAAAAACATATTAAATACTTTCCCCCCAAGCATATTCACTTCTTTAGCATTTTAATCAGCTTTCATGTAACAATAACAACGACCAAAATACCTGAGAAGAACAACTTAGAGGAGGAGATTTTATTTGGGGCTTATGATTTCAGAGTTCTCAGTCCATAGACAGCTGGGCTCAAGGTAAGACTCTACATCATGGAGAAAGGCCCAGCAAAGGAAAGCTACTTAGCTCATGACAGGATCAGGAAGCAGAAAGTGAGAGAGTGAAAGGGGCCACAAGGAAGGTTGGGAATGCCCCCAAAGGACCCACCTCCTCTGGTAATGCCCCATTTGCCTACAGTAACCAAGCAGTCAGTCCATTCAAACAAAGGTGGGCTGACTGAGTTACAACTCTTCTTTCTTCTTTTTCTGCATCTCTCTTCTTTGTACTCTCCTTTCTCCTCCTCTTTATCTTGTCCTCCTGACTTTCCATCTGATTTTTTAAAATTAATGAATATATTAATTTAAAAATTAATGTGGTTCAATGTTATATTTTCACACATGAATTTAGCATTCATTGATCAAATCCAATCATGCTTTTTCTACTCTTTCTGCCTCACACTTCCTAACCTCTAGTAATCATTATTTTACTTTCAGCTCAACTTTTTTAAAGAGTCCACATATAAGAGAGAGCATATAGTACTTGTCTTTTCATGTCTGGCTTATTTACTTATCATAATGACTCACAGCTCCAACCATTTGCTGCAAAAGATAGCATTTCACTCTTCTTTATGGTTGAATAATACTCTGTGGTCTCCATATACCATGTTTCCTTTATCCACTCATTTGTTGATGGGTACTTAGGCTGATTATATATCTTAGCTATGGTGAAGAGTGGCAAGATAAAAATGGGCATGCCGGTATCTCTTTAGTGTGCTGATTTCATTTCCTTTGGATGTATACCCAGAAGAAGGATAGCTTGATTATAGGATAGCTCCGTTTTTAGTAACTGCTATACTTTCCTCAATAATGTGGTTTTACATTTCTACTAAACAATAAATAAGGGTTCCTTTTCCTTTTTCTCCATCCACATCATTACAAGCATTTGTTCTTTTTTCATTTTTGATAGTAGCCATTCTGAGATAAAATGATATCTCACTGTGGTTTTTATTTGCATTTATCTGATGGCTAACAAAAGAGATAATTTGGGGATATATTTATTGGTAATTTGTATTTCTCCTTTTGAGACGTGTCTGTCCTGGTCATTTGTCCATTTTTAATCAAATTAATTGTGTTTTTGTTAAATATATCAGTACCTTATTTTCTCTAATAAACTCTGGAAAGTTCCAGAAATTTGCAGTTTCAGAAATTGATGCTATATTATATATGTTCCAAATGTCTGAAACAAAGCTTTTAAAATTCTGGTTCCTGCTGTTTTACTTGTAGGAATTCAAGAATTCAGACATAGATTTTATACTTAAATGATTACTATTGATGAAGCAAATCCAGATGAAAAGTTTCCAAATTAAAATATAGGCATATAGGGGGCTGGGTTGTGGCTCAGTGGTAGAACGCTCGCCTCACATGTGCGACACCCTGGGTTTGATCCTCAGCACCACATATAAACAAACAAACAAACAAACAAATAAATAAATAAATAAAGGTATTGTGCCAACTACAACTAAAAAATATTTAAAAAATAAGCATATCTTGAAATATGCCACAAAAATTTATCTATTCTTTCTGCTGCAGAAATGATCTGGGATTCATTCTTTAATTATAATTTATGCACAATTTATTAAAGGCAAATTTTATTTTTTAATTTTTAAATTGATGATAATAACTATATGAGCGTATTGTTTACATTGTTCGGGGCCTCTGCTTTCTGTCAGTACTCATAGTAACAGGATGCAGTGGTTTTCTTTGTACTAAAGATGATAAAATTGAGGTTTGTAGAGATTAAGTAACTTGCCTAAGATCAATATAGTGTAAAAGTTGTGTTTTGAAACCAGATCTATATAAAATATCACCCTTCACTAATATTCCACATACAGTGTGCTGCAATAATCTTTATATTACCCAGAAACAATTTTAGAAAGCAGAGTAGAAATTGCAAATAGGTATCTTTACCTTAGTAGATAATAGATAGCAAGGAAATTTCTGGGAGTTCCAATAGTCATAGCTGAATATTTAATTTACTTTAAGTTATAGAAGATCTCGTTTCCTCTTCATGAGATGGGAGCAACTCTATACTTTGAGGCCACTTATTGGTAGTTAAATCTTTACCTTCTCTATCTACATTTCTGTCTTTTGCCTTGATATCATCGAGGTTCCCTTCAACTAGACTGCTATCCTCCTCATCTGTCTTGGAGTATAACTTGAACTTTTTTCAAGATCCATTTTAGATGAAAGTTCTCCATTCAAAAACTCCTTTCCCTTAAATAAATGTAAATTTACCTCCTCCTTTGATACAAAGCCAGCACTTTATTTACTATTTTTATTCATTATCCACTATACTTCAGGTGTATGCTTGATACAAAAGATTTTTTTAAAAGCTGAAAACATGGCCTCTTCCTTCTTTTAAAACAATAAAAGAAATAAAGTGGCATGCACTATAATTAAGGTGATCATACAATTGCCCACTGTAGGCCATTTTTGAGAGTAGAAGGGACAATTATTAATTATGTTTGGACAATAATTTGGGGCTTTCCTGGAAAATCCAGCATATGACTATCCTGCAATGGACCTGTGGATGGTAAATCAGATCATAGAAAGTGGCTAAGCCAAGGCTGGGGTTGGGAACAGGGTTAGAAAAAGCTGTAATGTTTATTGCTTTCTATCTATTTATACATGCACCTTATTTTATAAGTAGATTAAGAATTCTGAAGGGGGGGCCATCTTGTTCATCATTCCACATCCCACGGTACTCACAGAACGCCTCTTTGCAGGGACTCACTCCATACCTGTTGATTGGATACGTTTATTTCCTTGTCATGTAGAAATACTCTGCCAGTTTTAGAGATGTGTGGTCATCATTCTGGAGCATATCTCTCCTGTCTCGGAATTTTGATCATTATTTACTTTTGAAATTTATTTTCAAATCAAATTTAACTATAACGTGTATTATTTAGTTCCTTGTAAATTCTGTAAGGTCTGCTTGCTACCAGTTAATTGTATGTGGAAGAGGCAGAAGAAAGAAAAGTGAACAGATAGTGAAGACATGGTTGCAGGGAGTGCTAGAGGGTAGCTTGTACTCTGTGAAGTAAGGAAAGAGACAATAAAACTAGTTAACCATTTTCAGAGTTCTGGCAGTCATTCAAAAAGTCTCTTAAAAACAGTATGCAATTCTTGAGCTGGAGGGCCAGTGACTGCTTGTTCCACTCCAGTGGGAGGCAAATAAAGCTCTGTAACAAAGGGATAAAGGATCTGGCCTCCTTACCCCTTTCCTATGGTCCCAGAAGGACATGCTACCCATCTTTGGAGCAGTCCACACACTCGACCAAAATGAAATGTATGCCCTGAGGCAGATAAACTTTTTGAGTAAATATTAGAGATTCATGAACTTGTTTTAACACATTGGTAAAAATGTGTTTACAACCAAGTTTCTATAAATAATGACTGCAGTTTAAATTCCAAATAACATTAATATTTTATCAAACATCTTGAGCTTTTTTGGGTTCCTCTGAGATCTCTTAGAGCTCTGTGAAATGATGTGGGCAGTTAAAGTTTGGATCTGGTATAGCACTCGAGCCTTAACTATGCACTGGAAATGAAAGGCTAAACCTGCATTAATTGGAAAAATGTCAAGAAGCACCTGGAGTTGGCTGTACACTAAATAGCCAAATCTAACAAGCCACACTCGTGGAAGGACCAAAACCAATTGAAGGTAATTAAGTAGCCCATGCCAACTAGCTGACTCTGTACTGCATCTCTCTAACCTACAGACAACAGTTGGATGGACAGGAGTGTCCTAGATAAGAGATTAGTTGTCTGGTTCAGATAGACTAAGTTTTAGATCTTACTGTGTCAATGTCCTTTAAAAAAGTAACTTGATTCATTGATGATTTAATTTTCTCATATTTAACATATGAATAATGTTAGTATTTAGGTCATGGAGATACTGTAAATATTAAATTAGATAAAACATATAAAGTGCCCAGCAAGAAGGAAGCCTGATAAACATTTGCTGGGATAATGAACATATTAGTCTCAATGCTATCAGGTATTGTCTCAAAGATGTTTTTCTAGCACAGAAACGTGGGAGGGGGGGGCAAAATTGAAGCAGGGCATATATGGCCTTGGAATATATTAGTTAGATCAGTTTATATATCCATTCTTTATACTTGTTTGCATTATATACTAAAACTTAAGAGAATGAAATGCTATTGCTCCTTAATATCATGTTTTAATTGTAGAAAAGGCACTATTCTGGGCTTGATAGTAGAAAAGACTATTATAAATAAATTAAAAAGTTGCATAAAAATGACACTACATGGAAAAACAGCATTTTTAAAAATTGAGCAAGATAAAGTGTCTTTTCATTGTAGTCCTTCATGTCTAGAATTCTCTATACTTTGGAAATTACAAATTCCTTATAAAGTGATTTTCAGAGCCCTGAGAGGTTTTTTTTCTTTCTTTCATTTTTTTAACTCTATAGTCTAGACTTGAGTTAATTAATGTTGTCAAATTGTTCATGCTGTCTTTACAGAAGTAATTGGTGCATTTCTATAAATCTAGTAAAATGGCTCTGGGAAGTAAACATTCTTCCTTCTGAAGATTAAAGGTTAGCATCTCAACAAATCCATTTAATGAAACCAAGAGGATTAGAGATCAAGTAGTACACAATTGATGTTATTCACCAATGCTTTCATTGTTGCTTGGGGCCACCACACTTGTGGTTCCTCCACGTAAAATCCTGTTAGAATAAATCTTATTTTTTAAAAAAATATTATTTAGTTTTTGATGGACGTTTTATTTATTTTATGTGGTACTGAGAATTGAACCCAGTGTCTCACACATGCTAGGCAAGCACTCTTCCACTGAGCCACAGCCGCAGCCCACAATAAATATTATTTCAACAAAAACATCTGAATAACCAAAAGCCTTTAGAGCCAGGTGATAGTTCTGTTACTGCAACAATATTGCTACAAAGGAATTTAGAGCCCAAACAGCAGTAAAGGAATAGGCTCTCTGTTGGAGTTTGTGGTAATGGGATTCGAACTACATTGAGCTGCATAATTTTAAAAGAAAACTGAAAAAGAAACAATGATAGTCAAGTGAGAAATGGAAACTGCCACTTCTTTGGCAGAAAGAGAAGGAGCTTCCTCCACTTAAAAGAGTTCAATGGTGAAGCCACTTGATCAATGCTGTAGAAGCACAAACTCTGCAAATATGAGCAAAAGGTTTTGATAATATGACACCGTAAATCTCTAAAATCACAGTGGCATTAGAAGTGTATGCCTCAACTAATAGTCAAACATTTCAGAAATCGAGTCTTGAGCAAGCAGTTTTGATACATATGTACCATAGCTTTAAGCTAACACACTTCTAAAATCAAGGGTATTCATCAAGAGAAAAAAAATAGATTCAAATAGGAGACAAGGGAGCAAGTTAGCCACATGAAAGCATTAGGCAATCTACTGGAAAAATGGCTACAGTCAACCTCCACTGGTAGTAATTTAGATGAGAGGCAGAGAAAAAGAAATTCCAACCGAGAGGGTTGAATTGAATGTATTTACTATGACAATAGAAAGCATCTTTTGATGGCCCACAGGAGGTATATTCAAATCATCAACTCTGGCACCACCTAAAGTTGTTTTTCACTGCTTGGCATCTCCCCTGTAACTTTTCAGTTGTTGGCTGGTGACCAGAACAGGTGGCTAAGAAGGGTTGGGGATGTCACTCACTAGTCCACAGTTCTTAATTAACAGAAGCCCTTTGAGAATGATTATTCAGTCTCTTCTTGCCATGTCAATTGAAAACATCAAAATGAGTTCAGGATATAAAGCAAAAGCGCTGCTTTTTTTTTGGCTTGAGCTATTTTGCTAAAATACTACATCAACTTTTTGGCAAAGAAATCCTAGTGTGCATTTTATTTGTTTGTTTAGTGAAACCTATTAATAATTAATGGACCATGTATTCATATCAATATATTTTCTCAACTGTTCTAAGCAAGTTAGAATCAATCATATGTTGTAAAACTCTTGCTTTTCCAAATGTGTCTGCATAGTAGCATTACCTGGGAACACATAAGAAGTACAGAATCTCCAACCCAAACCCAGAACAATTGAATCAGCATTTGACAAGATTCTTCTCATTGTTTTTTGTGGTTGGATTTTTTTCTTCTT
Organism: Marmota monax; assembly: GCF_021218885.2. Classification (NCBI taxonomy): domain Eukaryota; kingdom Metazoa; phylum Chordata; class Mammalia; order Rodentia; family Sciuridae; genus Marmota; species Marmota monax. The sequence goes on along the minus strand of NW_026695208.1, from coordinate 2,865,808 downwards.
CAAAAAATAAATTTATTTTGTAACTAATACATAAAGAAATGTTGTATATATTAGGGTAGCATGATGTTTTGAAATATGTGTACCTTGTGCAGTGTTTAAATCAGGTTAAACCTATTTATCTGTATTTATAATTTCTTTATGGTGAAAATTTCAAAACTCTTTTTTCTAGCTTTTTGAAATAGGAAGTACATTGTTATATATAGTTACCTTATGCTTTAGTCAGCTTTTTTGCTACTGTGACTAAAAGACCTGACCAGAACAATTGTAGAGGAAGGAAAATTTATAGTTTCAGAGGTCTTAGTTCACTGAAGGCCAACTCCATTCCTGGTTCAAGGTGAGGCTGCACATCATGGCGGAAGAGTGTGGCAAAGGGAAGCAGCTCACATGGTGATCAGGAAGAGAGAGAAAGTCCACTGGCCAGATACAAATATATACCCAAAGCCATGCCCCAATTCTCAACCCCTCCAGCCACAGTCTACCATTTCAGTTACCTTTCAGTTAATTCCTACCAGGGGATTAAATCACAGATTTGGTTAAAACTCTCACAACCCAATCATTTCTCCTCTGAATCTTCTTGCATTGTCTCACATGAACTTTTGGGGGACATCTCATATCCAATCTATAACATCTTACTATACAATAGCACACCAGAATTCCTTACTTCTATCTAACTTTAACTTTGTACCCATTGATCAACCTTTCCTCATTCTTCCTCTGCCCCTACTCTCTCCAGATTCTGATGACTTCTATGAGATCAACTTCTTTAGATTCCACATCTGAGTGAGATTTCACGTATGTCTTTTTGTACCTGCCTTGCTTCACTAAATATAATGATTTTCAGGTCCATTCATGTGCCCCAGGATGTCAGGATTTCATTATTTTTTAAAGAATGATTAGTATTCCATTGGGGCATGTGCACCACATTTTCTTTATCCACTCAACAGTTGATACACATTTAAGTTGTTTCTTCTTCTTGGCTATTGTGAATAGGCTGCAACAAATAGGGAGAGCATGTCTTTTTGACATATTAATTTCATTTACTTTGTATATATATGTATATACCCAAAAGTACGATTGCTGGGTCATATGGCTGTTTTGTTTTTAATTTTTTGAGAAAACTCTATATTGTTTTCCATGATATTCTGCTAATATACACTCCCACCAACAGTGTGCAAGTCTTTTCCTTTTCTTCATATTCTCTGCACCACTATCTCTCTCTCTCTCTCTCTCTCTCTCTCTCTCTCTCTCTCTCTCTCTCTCCCTCCCTCCCTCCCTCCCTCCCTCCCTCCCTCCCTCATTTTAAATAGCTGTTCTTACAGGGTGAGGGGATGTCTCATTGTGGTTGTAATTTTCATTTCCTCTCCTCTTATAGATGCCAATGCACATTCATTTCAGAAGCCCTGCTTGAATATCAGTAAAATTTTCCTTTGGTCTTAATTAATTTGTGTAGTAATTATCTGTACCATACTAGTTTGTTTGAGATATTCAGTATTATTTAAAATATTTCAGATTAAGTTTTGATGCTTAGAAATATATTAGAGACTTTTCATGAAATATGCTCTTCTAATTTTTACTTAACCTGTATTTTGAATCATTACATTAGAGATTAGTTTGAGTATGTCTTGCTATAGTTTCAAGCTTCTTTTTTCTTTTTAATAGCATAAGAGTTTGAGTTAATTTTTTTCTTGTGTGGGAGTAGGAAGGATAGGATAATTATACTGGATTAACCGAGGATAGGTTGGAGTTCACTTGAACTGATTTATATAGAAAGAAAAATGACAGAGGTCAGACAGATGAGAATGGTGGGAACATGAGGTTAAGGAAATAACTCTATAAAATGAGCCCAACGTTGCTGACCTCTACATGCTTTCTTTTCCACAAAGCAATTTACCTGCATCCTGCCTGGCTTAAGTGGACAGAGTATGTTACATTCCTCAGCAAATTACCTATTATCTGTAGGAGAAATACAGGCATACCATAATGTGGATAAGAGGAACCCAAATTACCATGAAGGGGGAGAATTTTGTGTACCTTTTCACAGCCCAGATCCTGACACTCAGGAAGATCAGGATAATTCTTCCTAACCAAAAAATCTGTAGGAATTTTTGGTTAAGAATCGAGTTAGAATTCGTCAGCATGGGCCAAAGTGACATAAAGTTGTCATAGGAGTGGAGACTTCAAAGTCTGATATCATCATCCTGCTGTCAGTCAAAAGTCAAGAGGTGGACCTGGCTGGGACTCTGAAAATTTCTATGGGATTCCCACTAAACTGGAATGCAGAGGAGGTACACTGTCCTTCTCCTCTCTGAGATGATCCACTCTTTTCCTTGAGAGAATCCGCTTTCCCTTTTTTCCTAACCCTTCAATAAACTCATTCCTATTATTCCGAGTGACACAACTGACATCTTTCTGACTTGATGGCAAGAATTGAGGTTTGAAGGGGGATTCTGCACACAACATCAGTTTCCCAGGAGGCCCCAGCCCTGTAACAAAAACCTATGCTAATTTTACAACAGGGACTGATTACTTAGCTAATTTCAAGGTGATGAGAAACATCTCAACTTCTCTTTCTTCCTTCAAAATCTTTTCTGCTCAATATATAAAATTAGTGCCTTAAATTTCTCATTTATCTTAGTATTCAAAAAACATACATTAAAAACTTTTAATTGACACATAGTAAGTATACATATTTTTTTAAAGAGAGAGAGAGAGAGGAGGGAGAGATTTTTTTTTTTTAATATTTATTTTTTTAGCTTTCAGTGGACACAACATCCTTATTTGTATGTGGTGCTGAGGATCAAACCCAGCACCGCGCGCATGCCAGGCAAGCACGCTACTGCTTGAGCCACTTCCCAGCCCAAGTATACATATTTATGGGGTACAATGTGATATTTCAATACATGTATACAATATGATTGAATTGGGGTAAGTCATACATAATTTTTCTGCTTGGAAATTAGTTAATTGTTGTCAATCATAGTTATGCTACTGTAGTAAAGACTATTAGAAGGTATTCCTTCATCATTGCACCTATTAAATATCCTATCCCTCACATCTTAACATTCTTTTCAGGTTCTAGCAACCACTATTCTATTCTCTATTTCTTGGAGATCAATATTTAGCTTCCACATAAAAGTGAGGATATACAATATTTTTCTTTCTGTTTCTTATTTTACTTAACAAATATTTAATCATAATAACTCCACTTCCATCTATGTTGCTTCAAATGACAATGTTTCATTCTTATTTAGGGTTGAATATTTCATTATGTACATATATCCAATGTACATATATCTTTATTCCTTCATCAATTAATAGACATGAGAGTTGATTGTGTATCATAGCTATTATGAATAATGCTACAGTAAACATGAGAATATAAGTATCTCTTTGATATACTGACTTTATTTCCTTTTGATATATATCCAGTAGTATGACTTTTGAATTATATGGTAGTTCTATTTCTAGTTTTCTGAGGAACCGTGCTCTTTTCCATATGGTTCTTCTAATTTATATTTCTTTCAACAGTGTATGAGAGTTTTCCTTTCTCCCCACATTACCATTGTTTGTTACTTTTTGTCTTTTAGATTCTTAGTGAGGTAATATTTCATTTGCATTTCCCTTGTGATAAATGATGTTGATAGCTTTTCATATACATGTTGGATATTCATATAATCTCTTTTGAGAAATGTCTATACAGATGATTCATCCATTTTTAAAATTGGAATATTTGGAATATTTGAGGTTTTTTGTTGTTGTTGTGGAACTGTGAATATCTTATATATCCTGAAAATTAATTTATTTTCAGATAAATTGGAAATAATTTTCACATTCTACAGGCTGTCTCTTTACTCCACTGATTTTTCCTTTTGCTATATAGAAACTTTTAGTTTGAGGTAGTTTCATTTATCCAATTTTGCTTTTATTGCTTATGTTTTGGAGGTCAGATCCAAAATGTCTTTGCTGAGACCAAAGTCCTCAAGCTTTTTCCTATATTTTCTTCTTCAGTCTGATAGTGCTGCATCTTGCATTTAAATTTTTTGAGTTTATTTTTATATTATAAAGCCAGGGGGGTCTAGTTTCTTTCTTCAGTTTATCATTTTCCCAGCACCATTTTTTAAAGAGAATTTTTTTCAATGTAAGCTCCAGATGCTCTTGTTGAAAACTAGTTATCTGTAAATAAATGGATTTATTTCTGATATGTTTTGTTTCATTGGTTTTTGTGTCTCTTCTTATGCCAATGTCATGCTGTTTTTTAAGCATTGCTTTGTAGTACTGTTTGAGGTCAGATATTATCTCCTCTTGTTGAATTGATCTCTTTATCATAATATAGTAACATCCTTTGTCTCTTCTTGTAGAATCAGACTTGAAGTCTATTTTATCTTATATAAATATAACTACTCTTAACTGCATTTGATTTCCATCTTCCTTATGTATCTTTTTCATCCCTTCACTTTCCATCTACATAACTTTTAACTGTTGAAATGAGTTTCTTATAGAGGGCATATCATTAGGTTAACAAATAAAGTCCCTTTTATTTCAGGATTAATCCTGAAAGACAAAAGAATAGAAATTGTGTACTTACTTCCTTTTAAGGCCACGATGTATCTCCACAACTTCTCTGAAACATACCTACTGCTCTCTAGTGCCCTGCCTCAAAAACTCCAGAGAAATAGCTATTGTTCTCCTCCTCCCCAAGTTTTGGTCTTTCGTTATTGAGGGAGGCACACCAGTTACTTCTAGTGAGTCATCTTGCTTCTTTCTCTTCTTTGTGTGTTTCTCATTTGGCTCAAGATATTTACATGTGGAAATATATTTTAGAGGAGTCTTACTACAGACAAATAATTCTCAAAGTATCTTCTGGGTTCAGACTATATGTTCTTAGCTTCAGTCTTTGAAGGGCAAGGGCTTAGAGTACTCTATTCCAATTATTTCTCAAAAAAGGTTTTCTTTTGAAAACACATTGATATGAATACATCATCTATTAAGCTTAGAAGTAACTTTGTAATTTCCTTTCTGCAATACACTTTAGCAACTTAAAGTCTTTAAGAATTCCTGAAGTAAAAAGCATTATATTTTATTCAGACTACCTTTAACCAAACCTCTTATTGCACCATAATATCTATTAAAGTCCTATGGAGCTCATATAGAAAAACTCAGATTCATATGTGTTATTTTTTATGATTTATTTTTACTTGTTTGTAAATGAAAGATATAAGAGTAGGTTTTGATGACAGGAAGGGCCATAGTTACTTGAGCAGAGAGTAAGGGTTTGAATTGGTGTATATCTCAACATGGATGATAGAAAAGTTAAATAACTCTTTACAGAGTAATGTAGGACCAGCCCTGTGGTCTGGATTTGTTGTAAGAAACGGAGATTAGAATAGGAATATCAGTGTGTATGTGTGTATCAGTGTTAACGGAAACAGATGAAAAGAGCTCATCAGGGAACCTCTTGCTTGGGCTTAATGTTTTGTTTGTTTTGTTGACCCAGGGAAAAATGTCATTTCTACAAAATGTCTGTGAGGATTTAGGATGGCACAAGAAAAGAATGATCCAAGAGGAACTGTTTACTTTGAACAAATCAGGGATTGTTGAGATATGAAATAGATATATATTGAGATTTCACAAATGGAGGCTGGGAATAGCATTGACTTCAGTTAACCTGATATGGTTTGTATTCTGTGCTGGCAATGTCTGAATGTCTGAAACGTTCTCATTACTTTAATTGTCAATTATTTCATGAGTAACATGCAAAAAGTTTTGAAATAATTATAAGTATTAGAGACCATAAAGATAAAGTTCTTAACATGTATCAGATCATATTACATGCAAATAAATTGTAGCATTGTTCTCTCTAACTAAGCACTTACTAGGGTACAACAGCTGTGCTGAAGGTGCTTTGCTTAGTTTCTGGGAATTAAAGGTCAGGTCAGGAATGGCTTTGTTCCCCTCAGCCAGACACACCTGAATAGACTTTCCTTGTAACTTTTTTTAATATATAATTTACTGGGATGTAATAACACAGTACAGGGAAATTTTATTTATGTTCAGATTAATACTTGGAAGAAAGCACTTATTTTTTTTTCCTTTTGACAGGGAGAAAGTACACCAGAGAACAACTTTGGGTTTTTTCCCTTTCTCTGCCAGTGCCTCTCATTAACTGACCCTGTCAGAAGATTGAGATAAAAGGAAAATGTAGTTCTCTGCCATTTGCCTAAGAGAAAAATCAAGTGTGGAAATTGGATCCCAGAGCAAAAACTAGGCTCATCAGCAAACCATCTATTTTGCTTCATTTTTTTGCCTACTTATTTGTGTATGAGCATTAGTTTTTCTCTGTAGCTCTACAAGAATTCTTTCCATTTCAGAAAACTAATTCTACCTTATCATTTTTCATAAAGTTGAATTTAAGTGGTTTTCCCCATCCTTTTTTTTCTAGATAAGTTTTAGAATCAATTTATTTACTTCTAAAAGCAAACTTATGATTTTATTTTGATTAATTTATGGATAACTGATGTTTATAGAATTTTGAAGGTTGAGAGAGAAGCAACATATTTTCCTATTTAAGTCCTCTTTGGATTTGCTAGTAGAATTTACAGTTTTATTCATATAGAATCTGCCTGTTTATTTTTAGGCATTTATTCTTTTTTGTTGTTGTTGGTTATTTTTACTATTGTTATGGTTTAGATATGAGGTACCTCCTTTGAATTTCATGTGTGAGACAATGCAAGAAAGTTTAGAGGTGAAATGATTAGGTTTTGAGTGTATTATTCTAATAAGTGCATTAATCCTCTGATAGGGATGAGCTGGGTGGTAACTAGCCTGGTAGAGTTTGACTGAGAAAGTGGTCATTGGGGCATGCCTTTGGGGTCTATATTTTGTGAACTGAGTTTAGCTGTCTCTCTGCTTCCTATTACTGTGTCCTGAGCTGCTTTTCTGTCCACAACCTTATGCCATGATGTTCTGCCTTGCCTTGGGCCTGAGATATGAAGCCAGCCCTATGGTCTAAGACCTCTGAAACCATAAGCCAAATAAACTTTTCCTCCTCTAAAATTGTTCTTGTCAGGTCTTTTGATTCTTACCACCAGAAACGATGACTAAAACAATTGTTTATTTGGTATTTTCTCCTATGTGCATGTTCATTAACTGTAAGAAGTTCATATATTCTTATATTAATTTCATTACTAATCACTTTACAGGATTATTTTGTTATTCATGGTAGTTTTCTGTTGATTTTTTTTGAGGCTTCTATATATTTAATATTATCAGCTGCAGACAGGTTTGATTTTATTTATTCCTTTACAAATTGTATACCTTTTATTTCCTCTTTTGTCTAATTTTGTTTGCTAGTTCCTCAAAACAGCATTCAAACTTTCTGGTGATAGAGCCCATCACTGCTGCTTCTTACTCGAGTAGGAGAGATTTACCTATGACAAACACTTACTTCCTGTGTATGCTGTGAAACTCAGGTCTGCCTTACATTACCGAGCAGATCATGGCGCCGTTCAACAAGACAGGCAGATACAGGGAGGCAGGAAGGAGAAAACAATGACTTCAACTTTGAACTTGATAAGTCTGAATTGTCTTTGAGATATTGAAACAAAGATATCCAATATTTAATTAGATATTTCCATCCATCTGACATCCAGGAAAAATAAATTGGAATAGAGATATGGATCAGGGAGCTTCCTGTATATTAAAGGCACTCAAATAGAAATGACTTCACAGCAAAAAAGTCTAGGTGAGAAATATGAAGATTCCATGTTGGAGTGCTAAAGAACATCAATATTTAAGACCTAAAGAAAAGAAGGATTCTTTAATGAAGACTGAGGTAAGTATTCAATGAGGCATAAAGAAAACAAATAAAACATAGCTTCATGGAAGCCCACCCCAGAAAAGATAAGCTTCAAGAAGAGAAGTGTGAAAGAAGTCAAATAAGAGGTTAAAGAAGGTGCAGTCTGCAAAGATTGAATGGATATTTTTGAGATAATTTCTTTTTTTTTTTTATTTCTGTGGGTTGGTTGGATTGATTGCATTGGGCTGGTAGGGAAAGGAATGTTAAAAATGGAGAAAAGTGAGATGGACAACTTTGTAAACTTTTGACTCTAAAAAGGAGAAAATAGATGCCAATAGATACAGGGGCATTTAACCATTGAGCCACATCCCAAGCTCATTTTATTTTTTTATTTTGAGACTGGGTCTCGATAACTTGCTGAAATTGGCTTGAATTAACAATCTTACTGCCTCAGCCTCCCAAGCCACTGGAATTACAGGGTTGTGCCACTGTGCCCAGCATGACTTTTATTTTAAAAATAGTATTAGGGTCATATTTAAAATCTGAGAGGATTTTACTTTAGAGATATTTACTTTATATTTAAATTTAGAAAATTTAAGAGAAGAGAGAATCATAGAGCAAACTTTCCAAAGAAACAGCAAGTGATGCAATTAGAGATGAGTAGAGAATTTTGTTGTTTGTTTTGGACCCAACCCTAGACTCACTATTATTAACAACAATACATTGCAAAATAGATAATTTACTTACATATCCTCTGGTCACTTTCAGATCCATATTTCTTACATTAGATTTTTCCAAGCTTCTCTATGTGATGGGTAAGGTATTCATTGTGAACTTGTGTTTTCAGATGTGGAAGCTAATGTTCTTGAAGGTTAGATGATAAGGCAAGTCTAGTAATGGAGCTTGAATCAAGATATTCTCTCCTACAGAACAACATTTTTTTTCATTATATCAAGTCACATATTAGGAAACTGACACAGTATGATATTGCCTACATAGATCATTGTGAGAACTAGTGAAAGAATTCTGAAGGATTGACAGATCTGACACTTGAAAATTAAACATAAGGTCATTAGAACTACCCAGGAAATCTCAAGGGCATGGTGGCATATGTATAGACTAAAGGTAGGCATCTCTGTGCCTTAGGGTTTTTACACTTAAATATGAGAATGCACGTAAGAGTTTAGGAAAGTACACATCATGAAGTCTTGTCACAACTTAGTATTTATGCTACTATTCTATAAAAATGTGTAGTTTTATCATCTACCTAATATTTAAAGGACCTATCCTGTAACACTCTACAAATCAGATCACATTTAGGGAGAAATAGCTGAGAAAATTTCATTTCATTCACATCATTGGAGAGGAATACAAAGTAGTGTCATCTTCCAATTAAAAGATAAATCTCATGAATACACTATATGGAAACCTCCAAGCACATTCTGCCTGCAGGCAACCAATCTAGATACCAGCAAAAATCTTACTTAGATCTAAGTATTGGCAGCTATCTTCATGTTTTGTAGTTCAACATGTTATTAGTAAAAATAGGACTATTGTTTTATTTTTTTCTTGGTTGTTTTTTTTTTTTGATTAATTCTTTAGTGGTGAGGTCTGTGAACAGAGACAATTATACATTAATGTTATAACACCAGTACACTGTACAAATAGATTAAGAGGTTCTGTATTTTATAATGACATTTTTAAAGCTACTTTTATTTTAGGGAGTACCAGGGATTGAATTCAGGGACACTAAACCACTGAGGTACATCCCAAGCCCTATTTTGTATTTTATTTAGAGGGTTGCTTTAGTGCCTCCATATTGCTGAGGCTGTCTCTTTAAGTCTGCATTTATGATAGTGATATTACTTTAGAATAGGTAGAAATGGATATTCTTTCTTTTTAAACAATCTTCAGAATAATATTTAAATATTAGTTTGAGTGAAGAATGCATCCATTTAGTAGGTCAATTCTTTTGAGTATCCTACTTTATTGATAATAAAGCATAATTGCTACTTTTGGAGTGAATATTTGGAGATCCTGAAATGTGTATCATGTTTTCTGGAAAGAGAATTATTTGCTGTGTCCACTTTTTTTTTCTTCAAATTCAAACATCATCAAGGTGTCAGAAATGTTCACTTTTACCTTTGACAAGATTCTGGATAAGGCTGACTTTCAGTGGAAACTTCTGAGAGAAATAAAAAGTCCTGGACAAATGACACAATCTGTATCACGTAGAGTATATTAAAAATGATTTCAAAGGATGATTATATTCTTTTGAGGGACCTTGATGCCAATATATCTTTGAAGCAAAAACACATCTAAAAATTCAATAGTTGGTTCACGATGTAGGCAACTCTTGAACTCTGTAGAACTTTCAATTTATTTGTATAGATAAGGGCTTTAGCCATAATTCTCTGACTCTGTTATATATATAAAAAAAAGGGGACTAGAGAATAGTGTATTCCTGCCATACCTTTTTCTTCTTTTAAGTGCAGGCCTATTTCTTCAGTAATACTATCTTGGAGAATTGGAGTCTTATAAAAAAGTTGCCATGAAAGAAGTACTGAACTTAGAAAGGATAGCTCTGTTAAACTGTTATTATTGTGTATGAAATTTCAGATCATTCACCTCAATCAAACAAACATACAGAAACCAAAGTATCTATCTTCTATCATCTATCTATCTATCAATCCATTTATCATCTCTTTACTTCCTAGTGATGTACTAGGAAGAAGTTCCTTGCCCTCATTGGCCTGACTCATTTCTCTTCACTCTTGAATCTTGGGGGTCTCCAGTACTCCGTGAACCCACAGATTCTCTGAGCAATTTTACTATACATGTGACTAGCTCCAAGGACATGTATTTGTCCTAAAACTTGCCCTAGGAAGAGTGGCCATCTGTGACTTTGTCTTATCTGCAGCCCCTTGAGGACAAGGTAGTGTGTCATTTCAGTAGCTTGTGCTAAGAAATAAGCATAATTTTTGGTTCCTAATCACTAATTGCTTTATGGCTTGCTAAATTAATAAAATTGTCTGCACATAGCTAAGGGAAACAAGTAAAACGCAATGAGTAGAACAAATCATACGTAGACTACCTAGACCTGAGAGCTCCTCAGGAATGTCTCTCCCTGGTAGCTACCTTCAGTATTTTCCACCAGCTTAGTTAATCTTTCCATCAGTACTTTGTAAATATTTATTGGTAAATGCCATTTGAGAAGATTAACATTTTAGGAGATTATAATGAATATATATGAATTTGTTTCTCAAGATTAATTTTACCAAAAGCAAAAAGGGCTGGATAGTAAAGCCACATTTTGATGAAGGAAATGAACTGAGATAGAAACCTTGGTCAAGCCTCTGTAGTAAGGGGAAGACAGGTACATTGAGAGGAAGGGATCCCATGACATATACTTATCCAACTCGTCAGTACCTTGAGCTTGAAGAAAACAATATATTGGCTTTACTGTTTCAACCAGAGGCTAAAAGCAGCAGCTTCCAACAGCAAATACCTGGAGCTGCATCTTTATGAATTGTGTATATCCAATTGCTCCAACACTCAGCTTTTACTTACAGGATGGGTTTTGGGAAGCTGCTCAATCTCCAAGTATAGATGGGAAGGAACACAAAAGTTTATGGGACAGAGGTGAGTTATTATCATGGCACTTGTTCTGTTCTTGAGGTGTCTCCTGCATGACAGATCTGAGTCTTAGTGTTCTCCCATTGCTTTTCTTCTTTTCCCCCAAATAATCAGTGGTCACAATAGGATGGGAATATTAACTTTCACTTTAGCAAAAGAAACAAAAATAACAGAAAACAAAGTACAAATGCTTCAGTACATTGGAATGGCCAGGGATATTTTTGGACAGTACCTCGAAAGCAAGGAAATAAAAGTAAAAATAGACAAATGGAATCGCATTAAATAAAAACTCTCTGCATAGTGAACAGAATGAAGAGATAACCTACAAAATGGGAGAAAATATTAGCAAACACATTTGACTAGAGGTTAATATCCAGAATATGTAAGGCACTCTAAAAACTCAATAGAAACAACAACAACAATGAAAATACAACCCACAAAAACAAACACTCCCAAACAATAAAAAAATTCCAAATAATCTAATTGAAAAATGAGCCATAGACTAAACATACCTTTCTCAAAAGAAGGCATGAATCAATCAAGTGGTACATCAAAAAATGTTTAGTGTCATTTATCTTCAGGCAAATGAAAATGAAAACCACAATGAGATATCACCTCACAGTAGTAAGATTAAGGAAAGAAATGCAACAATTCCACACTGTTGGTGGAAATGTAAATTAGTACAGCCATTATGAAAAAGCAATATGGAGGCTCCTCAAAAATAAATAAATAGATAGATAAATAAAAATAGAACTGCCATATGATGCAACAATCCCATTCCTGAGTATAGATTCATAGGAATTGAAATCAGTAGGCCAAGAGACATCTGCTCTCCTATGTTCACTGTGACACTATTCACAACAACCAAGAAATGGAGGCAACTAAAGTTTCTATCAAGTGACAAATGGATAAAGAAAATATGATACATATACTCAGTAGAGTACTATTCAGCCATAAAAAGAATGAAATTCTGTCATTTGAGCCAACATGAATGGAACTGAAGGTGATTAAGTAAGCCAGAACTAGAGGTTAATATCCAGAATATATAAGAGAAAGACAAATATTACATTTTCTCATATGTGAAAGAAATAAGTTGATGTCATAGAACTTGAGAGTAGAATGGTGATTTTAGAGGCAGGGGAAGTAAAGGGAGAAAGGGGAAGAAGAAATGTTGATTGATGGGTTCTAAATTCCAGTTAGATTTGCCAAGAAATTCTGGTATGTTATTACACAGTGGCATGACTATCAATAATGATAATGTATTATATTTCAAACATTTAGAAGAAAGGATTTTGAATATTTTCACCATAAAGAAATGATAAATATTTTAAGACATGTATATGCTCAATCTGATTTAAACATTACTCAAACTATACATATGTTGAAGCCTTGCACAGTACCCCATAAATATGTACAATTTTGTTTTATCAATTTAAAAAGTTTAAAAAATAAAAAAGAAAGGAATTTAAAAAGATACACATACCTTAAAAAAAGAAAGATATCAGAGCTGCAGGAATTATTTAATACTGCTCTTGTACACCCTGGGGAGAATGAACTTTTTAGGGCCTGAAATCCCAGTTAGTATACAGGCTGAGTCCATTTTCCTTTCTAAAGCCTCCTCCTGCATGTTCAATGGATCATTTCCCCTTTCCCTGCTCAGTATTCAGAAGTTCTCTCCTTATCATATTTTTTCTTTCTCTAGGAGATCTTTCCCATCAAATATGAATGTAATACTCCTCCCATGTCAAAAACTTCCCTTTCCCTTGTCCCTACTTCTTTTAAGCATCTGCATAGCTAACTCCCTCACCTCCCTTAAACCTTTCCTAGAGTATCACCTTCTCAAAGTTTTCTTCATCACCTTATTTGAAGTTATAGCCCACTCCACTCTTCATCCCACACTCCCTGTACCTGTTATCCCATAGTATTTATCATCTTCTATGTAATACACTTACTATTCATTTTGGTTTATATACTCTTGCATTAAAAATGTAACAAAGAAGGAATTTGTATCTATTTTGAACATTATTTTCCAAATTCATCAACTACTTCCCATACCTTACTAGGTATTCAATAAATAATTATAGAATGAATGGACTACAAAGAATACCATATTTGTTTTATTCTTAAGAGACTCAGTCTTAGAATTTTTAATTTAAAAACAAAATTTTCAACCAAAAATTACCTTATTGCTGTTACAAAATTGATTTCATTTTTTATTGGTATTCCTATTTGCTCCACAGGACCTGATTCTACTCTTGGTTTTAGAAGTCAAATGGTTTCTGGGTTTTGTGCTCTTCTAGGAAATATCTGAAAGGAACTTCTGGATCTACAAGAAAAAATAGTCTGGGGGACTTTAACAAGATTGATTCTCTCTCTCTCTCTCTCTCTCTCTCTCTCTCTCTCTCTCTCTCTTTCTCTTTCATATTATAGGTGGACACAATACCTTCATTTTATTTATTTGTATATGGTGCTGAGGATTGAACCCAAGCCTCACACATGCTAGGCAAGTGCTCTACTGCTGAGCCACAATCCCAGCCCAAGATTGTCTCTCTTTTACACTCAGAATATACCCATTCAGAAATTCTACCTTTCTTGGTTCTGCATTCCTTTTTGAACAAGACATTGGTCTACATATTTATGGCTCACAAAGCTAGGTATCATTTTTAGTGCAAGATGTACTATATTTTATTTGATTGGGGTAGACTTTATTGATTTTTTATTAAATACAATTCAATTCATTAATGGGTTTCAGTCCATAGTTAATAAGGTGTCAGTGTTGGAAAGAAAACTAGTTAAAATTGGAGGATTTGGGGGAAAAGTGTCTTAATGTGACAAAAAATGTCTGAAGCAAACGTTTAAAATTGTTTAAAAAGGACTGAAAAGGAAATGTAGGGAAGTCTTAGCATTCAATCACTATTTATACAACATTCCCCTTTGTTAAGCCATTTAGTGTTGCTTTTATAAAGGGCTGTGCTGACTTTGGTGTATTCTTTCCCTTTGACTTTTGATATAAACTGTGCTTTACCCCTGGCAGATGTGCATCTCTAAAAATCCTCTCTGAATCCTCTACTCTATGTGTATTTTCACACCTGTGTGCACACATACATATGGACATACACAAGGATTAAAGCTTTGTATTTTCCATTTCTGGCACTTCCTTCTGAATTATTGCTGGATTAAGAGAGCCCTTTTAGGTTGAAAATAGGAATAGGTTTCTATCTTAAGATACTATAAAAATATGAGGAAAATAATTTATTTTTTTCCAGACCTTATTCTCATCAATCCCATTTTTTACATCAGAATCATCTGAGGAAAAAAAATCTAAAAATGCTACAATGTGATCTTTATCTCAAATCAATTAGACCAGACTCTCTGAAGGTGGGACCCAAACACTAGTATTTTTTAATGTCACGATTTCCATTTAATTATTTTTTTAATTTTTCCCTAAAATAGTTTTATGTTTTGTGGAGGCATAATTTAAAAATAAATTTATAAATATTTATGATGGATATCATGATATTTGGATATACACACACACATTGTGAAATGATTGAGTCAAATTAATTAATATTCATTACTTCACATACTTTCTTGTGATGTAACCATTTAAGATCTACTCTAGCAACAATCTTTAGTAGAAAATACATCTTCATTATTTATACTTACCATGCTCTGCAATTTATGGGTAGAATTTTTTCATCCCGCTTAACTGTGATTATGTGCCATTGACCAACATCTTCCCATTTCTGTCCACCTACCTCCAGCCTGTGGCTCAGTACTTCTCTTCTGGTAGGAGTCTGACTTCTATAGGTTTATCATATACAATATGCTTTAAAAAATTGATTTTACCTCATCAATAGATTTGTAAAGTATGCATAATTTTTCGAAGATAAAAATATATGTTGAAGCATTTATTCTAACCACTGCCTTTACTATATTTGGGGGGATGTTATGGTTTGAGAGTGTAATGTCCCCCAAAAGCTCATGTGTTAAAGGCTTTGTCCCCAAGGCAACAAATGTTCAGGGGTGGATCTTTGGAGAAGTAATTGTATCTTGAGTGCTCTGACCTCATTAGTATATTCATCTATTGAAAGAGTAATAATTTGATGGCATTAGTGGGAGGTGGTGGAAACTGTAGGAGGTGAAACCTATTTGAAGGAAGTGGGTCCTTGGGAGTGTGTCCTTGGAGACTATATCTTGTTCCTGGCTCCTTTTTCTTTCTCTCTCTGCTTTCTTATTATCATGCGCTAAGCAACTTTTCTACACTAAATCCTTCTGTAATGATTTTCTATCTTACCTCAGGTCCAAAGAAATGAGGCCAGCTGGCCATGGACTGAAACCATGAGCTAAAATTAATTTTTCTCCTTTAAGTTGTCCATGTAGGGTGTGTTGGTAACAATGACAAAAAACTGACTAAGCCAGGGGAGGAAATCATGATGGCAAATAAATTTTCCTTGAACTGGTATTCAAAATCCTTTTGTGATTTTATTATGTTTGCAATTAGATAAATGTTTGGAATGTTGAAAATTATGTATGTAAAGAAAAGATACAGATTACATGCTTTCTGTCTTATTTTAAACAATTGGCTAATTTATCTGCATATCTGCTTACATTATCAAGGTCAAATTTGAAAATGGATCAAATTTCTCAATGCAAGAGACAATGGAATTAATTTCTGTGCATTCACGCATTCTAATAAACAAACAAGGGAAAGAATATGGAGGTGTGAAGACACTGTTAAATTTAGAGTAGGTAAATATGATTTGAATCTCACATTTGTTACTCACATCTACTGCCAATGCATTGCAAGTTGGGATCCGACCTCCCTTTCACCATCTCTACATGCGTAGCCCTAGTCCAGGGTAACATTGTCAAACCCCTAGACTCTTGCAACAGTTTACTGTTTTCTCCCACCAATGTCTCTTCACATCTTGTCCTTCAAGAAATTTACCCACACATGGCCAAAGAAATCCTTTTAAAGCATAAATCTAATCACTTAATAATCCTCTTTCCATTGAAATTAGAATAATTTCCACTTTCCTCATCGTGCCTTTTTCTCCTAGTTATGTACACATCAGTTAAACAACTGTCTCTGGAATAGGTTAAGCTCATTTTGTTTTGGGGTCTTTGCACAGATAATTTCAGAGTAAGGGATGAGAGCAAGGGCTCATCTAATGCCCTCCCCAGGTAGTGGCATGTATAATATTTTGCAAATACGTTATTTCATCTGTGAAGTTTTTATTTCTGCATTGAGATCATGCAAATGTCATCGGAAGTGTCCAAATATTTTCCTGAGCTACATATTAGCTGAAAGAGAGGAGCCATTAAGTCAAGACTTTGAAATCAGATTATAAAAGTAAATAATTACTATTAAACATAATATCATTGAATTCCTCATTCAGATCAAAATTATAACCATTTGCAAGCATAGAAAATCTATTAGGAACTATAGTAAATATTAGAAGATAAAATAATGAGTGAAGAAAAAAGTATTATTTGTTTATCATCAGAAAAGAGGACAAGAACAGTACAACAATAATTCAAATAAAAAGCATAATATGTATGGCAGAGTCAGAATTTAAGGGTTAGGGATAATGAAGTGTCTAATAGGTCTGACTCCCATTGTTAGTAAGGGTGATTTCAAAATTTGCATGTCTCTTCCACAATCTGTTAGACTTGCTTGTCCTTAATTGAATCAAAATATAAAAGTAATTGGTTTGGGGGATCAGGGAATTGAGGAAAATTTCATGAAGGAATTGGGTCAGTAAAATAGAAGAAATAATGGAATAAATTTTATGTATCTCTTTCTCAATTTGGTCATGGTTTTACTAACTAAACGAAATGTTTTGTATTTTGAAGATGTCAGCCTCCTAAATATTTCTAGCCTTGTAATAACCTTCCTATTTTTTTTTTTCAGAAAAGTAGAAGTCTAGTCTCTGGAGTGATAAGAAGCTTGGACAAAGCAGTATTTGAATTCTCTGTGGCCTTCCCCCTTTGCCTGTAAAATCCTCATTCATAGAATAATTGCAAAAATTAGAGGGAACAATGTTTCTGACATGCAGGTGCACTAGCTCTATCCTTAACTTTTAATAACTAAACAAGCTTACATTACAGAAAGAAGACAGAATTTGTGAATGAGAACTGCATCAATCAGATGAACTTTGAATTATGTCTCTGCCACTTCATCTGCTCTGTGATCCTGGGCAAGTAAGTTAACTGCATCTTGCCTCACTTCCTCCATTTGTTAGTTGGGGATCATGACATGTCCAATCTCAGAACACTCTTGTGAATATCACATCAGATAGCTCATGCCAGGCACATAGTAGTGCTCAACAAACATGTGATTATTTATAATAATTATTAATAATGACATGATAAAGTAAAAAAGTAAGTACTACTTATTAATTATTATTAACATACCTAACCATGGGAGTTACTATCAATCTGATAATCTATAACATATGACAATCAACATGCAACAGGTGCCCTGATGCTGAACAGATTGTTCTCAAATAAGAAAGAGCAGCTATATACACATATATAGACCTGAAGGGCTATTTTGAAGTACCAAATTTATGTGATTTTATTAGATCATGTTACCAGTGTGTGCTTTGTACTTATGTTTTTATAAATTAGCATTTAAATACCTCTCATTTTAAGAAAATAGTATGGGAGGTCAAATCCAGGTAGTGTAAAAGATGATTTCAAAACAACTAAGAAAGATGAACTCAAAGGAAAAATAACCTTGTTAAAAGAAACTGCCTTCAGGGGTTCTGGAGAATTAAAGCTAGAATCTTGCTATTTTAAGTCAGACAGAAAAATAGAGGTGCAGATTGGGAAGTAGAGAGATTATTGCCAATGGGGAGAATTTCCTGTTTGACTATTTCCTCTCATATCTTATTATATAAGTTGATTGATTGTTTTTTCCTAACTCAAGTTTGGATCCCATGTATAGAAGAGCAATTGTAGTGAAATATTTTATGTGTAAAACCCATTTGGAGTAAAACATTTTCTCTCTGTATGCTCATAATTATTTTCTGGTTTATTTAGAGTAATGTACAGCTTGAACTTTCTGGACTGAGATTTACATTCTCTAAATATACATGAGTAAACATCTGGTGCACTTCAATAAGAAATGAAGTTTGTTGGTTTGATTTCCTTCAGTCTGAAAAGAAAAAAAATTGTCATTAGCAGAAATCTGGAAGAGGAAGATATTAGACTAAGAGAAATGCTGTGCCTATTTTAAAGACCCCAGAAGGCGCTCTGCATATTTTACATGCCCCAAATTGCCTCCCCAGTCTTTGCTGTCTAAGTCCCAACCAAATTTAATGACAGTGTTCTCAGGCATCCTTGATTTCCCAGGATCTTTGGCTTTGGACACAAAGTCACCTCCATTTACAGGGCATCTCCCCCATATCTACACATCCAAATATTGGCCATCATTTAATTAAATTTCAGGTCTTAGGCAATTTTTCCTCTGAAACCGTTTCTAATATTTTCATCAAGAAATGATCCCATCCTTTAAAAAAGCCCTCTGGCTTTTCATCCATATTTCTAATATGGCATTTTATTCAATGAATATTTATTACGTACATGCAGAATCCTACAAGCTCAGTGCTAGGGATACATCGTTGGGTAAAACAGTTTGAAATCCTTGTAAAGTGAATAGAGCTAACGTTGCATATAGATAGTAAAATAACTGATAAGAAGAAAAATGTAGAAGAGGAAAGGAATGTGGGGTGGGCAGAGGACAATGTCATGTAGGTAGGAGAGGCCTGACAGAGAAGAAGACTCAAAGTGCCCTGGGAAGGGGGATGCCTGACAGTGGGATACCACTGGGTTAGTCCTAGAGGTGAAGTGAGGAGTAGGGAGGGACAGCAGACCACAAACAAGAGCAGAAAGACTGTATATATACATTCTTGCAATGACTGACTTTTTCTTAGGGTTGGATGGTAAGCCATCAAAGGGCTTTGCTTACCACAGAGACATGATATTTTAACAGAAGCAACAATGCAGCAGTGAGGATAAAAATACCGGAAATATTCTCAAGGTAGAACTCATGGGATTTATTAACAGATGGGACAAAAGTAGAAGTGTGACTCCAAGGCCTAAGGCCTGAAAAACTGAGAATAAGAAGCCACCATTAGTTGAAAGGGAAAAGACTAAAAAGGAACAAGAAGTGGTGTCAAGTACTTTAGATTTAGTTGTGCTCAGTGTAAGGCTACTTTCCTGTCTTAGGGTCAATTGAATGTATGTTAGTGGTTTCAGAGAGCAATTGGACTGGTGATTCAAATTTGGGAGTTGTAAACATTTAGATGGATATAAAGCAAGGATACAGCATATTCTCACTTAGGAATGAGTCCCAAAGGACTGGAGAACTATAACATTTTTAAATGGGTATAATATAATTGTTATACACCAATATTTTTTTAAAAAGTGGTTATAGAAGATGAAGAGGAATAAACAAAGGAGGATTTGAAGGAAAGAACAATAAAGAAGGAAACCAGGGGCATTTGTGTCTTAGAAACACGCAAGTAAAGAGAGAATCCAGGAGACGGGAGTGATCAACTGAATTGAATGCTGCTGACAGTCCAAAGAGGATCATCACTGAGCATCAACCTCATAATTCAGCCAAGGCAATGTCACTGGTGACTTTGACTTCAGCTATGTCAATAGAATATAGTTGAGAAAGACCTGGTAAGATAGGTTCAAGGGAAAAGAAACTGGAATCAATTAGTATAGCTAACTTTTTTGAGCAGTCATTCTATACAGAAATGGAGAAAGAAATGGTAATAGTGGATGGAGGATAAAGTGGGGTGAAGTATATGTACATATATACATATACATACAGACTTACACATATATTATAGGTACTATGCATGTATTTCTTTTTAAAAATAATAACATGGTATTTTCATATACTTAGGAGAAAAAAATGAAGATGCAATGAGAAAGAAGAGAATACTAGGGATATTGTTCTTGACAAGAAAGAAAGACTCCTTTGCTAATCATAAGGATAGTTCATCCACAGAATGTGAGAGATATCAAGGTATGTGGACATACATGCAGGTAGGTGAATATGGCCATGCTGGCTCTTTGTCTCCTATATAAGGTAATACAAATTCTGCTTGAGCATTCTATTTCTGTAGTACAGAGTGGCAATAGTGTTACAATAGCATTGTGGAATGTGCACATTGATATTGATGGTGCCATATTCTTTCCTTTGTTCTAAGAAAGTCCCTGCCACAAAATCTTAACCTGTGGCTCAAAAATGTTTAAGAACCACTGGCTTCCCTGAGTAGTGGTGGAGTGGGGTAGAAGGAAATATGTGTTTGTTCTTCCAGATTTTGACATCACAAAGGAGAAGAAACTCAGGATGAATTCTTTGGCAGAATTTTGTGCAGATACTGCGATCACAGAAAGTCTATAATCATTCTCTCTTCTCAACAGAAATCTGAACCTAACTGTGAGATAGAATTAAATGTCTACCCCCTATATTTAATGTTAATGCATGCAGTTCTAAAATTGTTATTTATTATTTCATTCCTTTATCATACTTATCCATATTAGGAGTTTTGTCAGTGTAAGACAGTATTAAATAAACATTTAGATATTGAGCTGAGTTTTTCCAAAGACCATTTGAATACTTCCTAAGAAAATTAAAAAAATTCAATCATTATCGCACAAATGATTGAATGAATCATTCAAACACTTAATGAGTGAAAGTGATGTATGCTAAGTGCTTCATTATCTATATAATGTATTCAACAGAAATTATTAAGATCATTAGAAGATACAAATATAGAAAAATAGGTAAAGAAACAAGTGGAATGAAGAAATATTTGGGGAAAACCTATGGAAGTAATTACATTGTACTTAAGCTTCAATGGATCATGACTTTGTAAATTTACTGCCCTTCTACTCTTTCCTATGATATAATTTGTCTTAAGACAAAATAAACAACCAAAATGTACGTATTAAGTACCTTTTGAGTTGACTAAAAATATTAGCAACATCTTATTCTTTGAACTAGAGAAAAGGGATGCACAAATAGAACTATTTGGTATTACTTCATCCACTACTTTATTTTGAAAGATACACTATACAAAAGAATCATAGTACTGATTTTTAAAATAACATGTTAAAATCAAGGTGTGCTAATGTTGCTAAAATGGCTATACATGACTTTAACACTACTAGTGTATAAATACTATATTAAAATTATTTGCTGTATTTCTTTGCATATTGATATTAACAGCTTTCAAAATATATTTGAAATTTTACCTATGCTATTTTACCAATGTGCACTGACAAGTGAAACAAACTTAATGAATGGGTAAAAAAAATCAACTTAAGAAAATATTTTGTATATTTTCTATGCTATCAGATTTTTAAATTGCCTAGACTCTTTATCTAGAAATTATTATTAATAAGTGACCAATTATTGCACTAAAAGTAAAATTTTAAATGAGGCTTTAGTTATATGATTATGTTATATCTTGAAACTATTCTTTGTAGTTCTATAAAGTTCATAACACCACAATTCATTTTGTGATTGTAGGTGAAATTAGTTCATTAAATTTAGCTCAAATCTGCAAAAGACACATCTTGCTGTTTTTCTATTTTATCTTCTAGAAGTCAAACTAAAGATATTATGTTCTTAATTAATGTTCTCAATTGCTCAATTAATATTGCAGTACTATGGATATATTTCTAAAATTTTACCTATTCATTTTAATGACAAAATCATGTTCTCTTTAAAAAGAGAACTCTTACAAAGATACATGAAATCACATATTAATTACAGAAAATCCAATTTTAGTTTCTTATGTGAAGCAATATTTTAAAAAATGTAAAACCTTTAGGTGGTTAGAATTATACAATTATCTTGGTTATAATAAGAAAATTTGCACTAAGATATCCTTTAGTTTATGACATTACAAATGTGAAAAGATTATAAAATGAATTTATTCTTTATATCATGGAAAGAATGGAGAGGTAACCTTTTGTCTCAGGCACACATACATGCAGATTATTTGAAACATAGTGAATACAATTAGATAGCTAAATCTGTACATTAAAATTGCTTGAGGGCTGGGATTGTGGTTCAGTGGCAGAGTGCTTGCCTCACATGTAGGAGGCACTGGGTTTGATCCTCAGCACCATGTAAAAATAAATAAATAAAATAAAGGTACTGTGTCCATCAAAACTAAAAAAAAATATTGAAAAAAAATTATTTGAGCACAATACACCTTCACAGCTTTAAAAAGCAGTTTGATTAGTCATTGAATTAAAGAATTTTCATCTTGGATTCAAATGATTTTTCAATAATCTCTTTGCCAGACAATTTATTTTCTATTGAATAAAATAGCACTGTTCACAGAGAAGGACATGAGCAAAAACCTATGAAGGGAAAAACTGAGGTGCTGTTGAAGAACTTTGAAAGAAGGCTTAATGAGCATAATCATGTACAGCTATAGAAATGTTATTATAATATATTGTTGTACAACTGAATAAGCCTATGAAATACCACATATAGCATTTTACTATGTATTTGAACAGTTAAATCTACACCATAGTGCAATGTTTAAAAGTTCATATATTAAAGTCATATTGCCTGGCTTTATATCTCAGCTCTATAACTGTTGCCTATGTGATATTGGGCATGCTCTAAGCCAGCATATGCTTGCCTTTTCTCTTCTGCAAAAGGGGACTATTAATAGTACCTTCTATAGTTTATTTATAACATATACAGTAATATAGTTAAAACACACAGAACTGTGCTTACCATATACTAAGTGTTCAGTGTTAACTGTTATTTTATTTGCAGCAACTTGTAATAGGAACAGCCTATGTAAAAATGGTATTTCTGTATATTGTAAAATTAATGTAAAAAATCATTGAGAGAAAAAAATAAAGTAAATAATTTGAAGTATATACATATTATTTTCTTAAAAGTTTAAGTATTGTAAAAAGACCATTTTTTTCTGAATTGATGTATAATGTATATTGGGGTTTTATACAACCCCAATAAAATAGTTTTAATAATATCTTTTTTTAAATAATTGTAAATTGATAATTTAACCTAAATTTATATAAAATAATAAAAGGTCAAAAATATTGATGTGGTCTTAAAAATTAAAAATCTAAAGAATCAGAACTACCATATGTAAAACCTTATTATAACATTGTGTTATTTGAGATAGGTTGCTATTGGCATAGAAATAAATAAATTTATAAAACAAGTTTAGTCCAGAAACTGACCTACACATGTACTTGATTTATGAGAAAAACAGCCTGTGGAACATTGGGAGAAAATGGTTTTTACAATAAATTGAGTTGGTCAGTAGGAGAATCCCAAAAAAGAAAAATTAGTTCCTCTTTTGTATCATATAAAACTGCCCAAATCCACTGGAAGTGGATCATAATTAGAAATGTGAAAGTTAAATTAATACATTTTCTAGAAGATGTCATAGAAATATGTTCTCATTATGGAGCTAAGCAAAGTTAATTTTACACAGGACAAAATGAATTATCATAAAAGAAAAGCTGATAATTTTATATTAAAATTAAGAATGTTTGTTTCCTTTTGAGATAGGGTCTCTCTATGTTGCCTAGATTAGTCTTGAAATTCTAGGCCCAAGCAGTCTTACTGCCTCTGCCTCTCCAGTAGTTAGGACTACAAGCGCCACCAATTAGAAGAAAATAATTGGAATGCACGTAACCAATAAAGGGTTTAGAATATATCACACAAAGAACTTTCACAAATGTACAAGAAAACAACCAGGCAAATATTAATTGGAGAACTAAGAGGTACAAAAAAAATTAAATCGTGCCCAAATGACAAACATCAGAGTTTCTCAACCTCATTGTTAAGCAGAGAAATGCAAACCAAGAAAATAGTGTTTCCATTAGATATCATCTAAATTAAAAAGGAATGCTAATATAACTGTTAGTGAAGATATAGACCAATGGGGACTTACTTCTTGAATTGGGTAGGCTTACACAGAAGTGGTCATGTTTTGATAATCAGAGAGTCAAAAAGTCATACAATATGTTTTGTTTGTGGTTTTATACATGTATATTATCCTGTACTATAATTAGTTTATTCTTTTAAAAAAAGTATAGCAACATAAAATAAAGAAGTCTTTCACTAATTGTATTGGTTATACCATTATAAGCCATATATTGATCTAGAAATGGAGAAATTAGTCCTTGTGTTTAAATAAAATTTGAAGGTCTATGAGAGTTTGAATTCTTAATATATTTAAAATTTCTTAATGATATCCCAGTTTACATTAATGATTAAATGAGCAATAAAAATGGCTATCTGCTTTGGGAATGGACTACTTTACGTGATGTTATAATGTGAAAAATCACACAGAGAAAGATTCAGTGAGGATATAGTAATAACATCTAATATTTCTTGATTTTCTTTTTATATAAATATATTACACAGTTAAATTGTCTTATTTAACACCCACAAAAACTCAAGCATTAGACATTAACACCAAACTCAATTTGGAAATTTAAAAAACTACATCTTACAGAGCACAAATAACTTTCCACAAGATTGTATTTGGGATTTGGAAGAAATCAGTCTCATCCAGAATTTGTGTTCTTTCCATATAAAAGAAGATAAAGCAATGACATAAATAAAAACTGCTGTTTCCATTTTCAATCAGGCAAGGTTTTGGTAACTAATGTTGATGAAGAAATACTGCCTGATCTATCAACTAGGAATCAAAGACTTTGGGGATTAAAAGGGGCCTTAGGTGCCACTCTGAACATTCTCTTCCAAATGGCAATTCAGCTTTCTTTTGGAATTGTTAATGATAGCTAGCTCTTCAGTTTTGAAAAACTCCATACATCATTAAAAATATTCCCTTTATAGAGCTTAAAAGTGAGCTTTTGTTGTTTTATTTACTTCCAATAACTAACTTTAATTCTAATGTATACTTACTAGGTGGTTTTAAAATTTATTGAGTTATGCATGAAGTATTTCTTATAAGTTATGTATTTTAAGTTCCTTCTTTTTTTTTGCATGATTTTTGACAGCATTCCATAGAGTATGTTCATTTGTCAGTGTCTCATATTAGAAAAATAAGGAAATTATATAACTTCACATAAAAAGATTAATTATGTAAAATATCTGGGAAATAATAAGGTCTTGTCCTTTCAAATTTCATTGAGAAATCAAAGAAATATTGCTATGGTTGGAATTCACCCAGAAGCTCATGTAGAAAACATGGTGCCCAATGTAACAAGGTTCAGAGTTGGAGCATTTAGACAATGATTGGATCATGGGAACTCTGACCTGATCGGTGGATTAATCCATTGATAGTTGAATAGTCAGCTGGTAAATGGGACCTAGTTGGAGAAAATAAGTCCTGAGGGTGTACCCTGGTAGGGTTTATTCTTTTCTCCAGCCTCTTTCTCTATCTGCTTCCCGGCTGCCATGAACTAAGCAGCTTTCCTCTGCAGTGCCCTTCTGCCATGATGTTTCTGTAATGGAGTTGGCCAGCCATGAATTGAGACCTCTGAAACCATGAGTAAAACTAAATTGTTTCTCCTCTCAATTGTTTTTGTTCAGTATTTTTGTTACAGTGACAATAGGCTGACTAACACTGTGCGTTAGGTCCCACTTTCCAGTGCTCCATTCAAGTATCAATGGATTAATCCACTGGTGAGGTCAGAGCCCTGTCACGATGGGCGAAGGTGTGACATATACAGTCGAGGAGAGAAATAAAGAATGTCCATGCTCTAATGCCTTTTTCAATGCTTTATTCATTCAAATCACTCAATACAATTTCACTCTATAGGTTCTTAATCAAGAAAATAACAATCCTTAATGCTGGGCACTGCAATAGACATAATCGATTCAAAACAAATAATTCTATGCTAACTTCTAAGCACTGCAAACCACTTAATCATGAAAGACTCATTACACACATTCCCTCTGCATGCTAAGCTCAAGTGCCAGATCTAAAATCTCAAGTCTTAGGCCTTAAGTCCAGCAGATGCACACTCACTCAGACCTCAGTGAACAGGTCAGGAACCCATGGCTATTTCTACTGGAGTGGAGCTGAGAGGGTTGTAAGAAGTAATTATCACCAGGGTCAAGATGTGGCTGTAGAGTTTGAGAGTGGTGAGGATGATGCAGAGGATCAGGAAGAGGATGCAAAGAGTTGGGATGTCAGTCCAGATCCTCATCAGGCCCTCCAGCATGTGGGCATCAGTGTCAGCCAGCTGAATGTCTTTTCATTTGCTCCATTATTTATGCTAAATTTGGGGGCTTCTATTCACCCTTTCAATCTCTACCAGCTGTTACTGGGTTTTTCAGTGACATCTTTAATTCTCAGGCCAGGACATCTGATCTGGTGGTTTCCACTCTGATTTCTCACCTCTGACTTTATCAGGGCAAAGGCAAGTGACTTCACTCTGAGTTTTATCAGGGTTGTGGAAAGTGAGTTATTTTACCAGGCTACACTTGATGACAATATTGGAGGGCTCCATAGGCATGCCTGGTGGAGACTGCAATTTTATTTAAAAATGGAGTTACTTAGGCTAAGCCCCTTTCTAGGTTAAGCCCCCATGATCCAATCATTGCCTAAATTCTTTACCTCTGAACCTTGCTTCACTGAAGACTGTGTTTTCAAAACATAATGTTTTGGGGGGATACTCCAGACCCAAACCATAACTAGTAATGTTTTCATTTTTTTCTTTTCTTTGCTGGAGTAGGCCCTCTACAAAATTGCAAAGTGTATTTGTTTTTAATTTATGAAAGTTGCTTAATTCTTCCTTTTGGCATCAAGAGGGATAAAAAATATGCAACAATGCTTTCTTTTCCAATATGTTTGGTTTTTTTTTAATATTTATTTTTTAGTTGTAGTTGACACAATACCTTTATTTTATTGATTTATATGTGGTGCTGAGAATCGAACCCAGGGCTTCGCATGTGCTAGGTAAACACTCTACTGCTGAGCCACAACCCCAGCCCCATAAGTTTGTTTCTTTAGGATGTATTCCTACCAGCGGAATTGCTGGATAAGAATCTGTCTTTGTATAGAGGAAAGGTGCTCTCATAAGGAAAACTCCAAAATACAATGGCTGTAATATTATAAAAGTTTCTCTCTTATGAAAAGTTAACTAATAGGGCAGGCTTACCACATGAGAACTTGTAGACATGAAGGTTTTCTCCATTCTTTCCTCTGACTCAGGGGACATTGCCCTTATCTTTGTGATCAAAGCAATGTTGCATGTTGCTACCAAATTACAGATTTTCCAGACTAAAGAAGGCAGCAGCCCTGGAAAAGAGACTTGAATTTTATATTGGAACTGACCTGGAATTACAGACATAGGTTTTGCTCTCAAAATTTATGGAGAGAGAACGGAGTCAAATAGCCAAGTTGGTTGCAAGCAGGCTAGAAATGTGGCCTGTAGCTATGAATACACATGCACTACACTTCAGTTCATTTGCTATGAGAAGGACTAGGGATTGACTTTTGGTTTAGGTTAGCCATCTCTTCTACAGAAGTCCCTGTTGTTTTGTTTTCATGAAAACATATACATTTCAAAATTTATCATAAAATGTTCATCAGCTAAACCTCTTCACAGTATTAGTAAAGGTATTAATCTATAATACAAAAATAAAAAATTTTAGCCACATGACATCATTAATAAAGCCAACATCAACATGTTTAGAAAATAAAGTGATCTACTCAATAAGCAAACATCTCAAAGTACAGAAGCAGAAGGGTATGAACATATTAGAAATTTGCTCATCAGTCAGCATTTGTCATTTGACAGGATTTAATGAGAATTATTTATTTAAAAGATAGAGAGCAAAATTCATTTTGAAGGTTGGTTAAATGGGGTCAGTTAAAAGAGCCTCTCTTGTACCACATTGTCTCTGATGCATCCCATATTGATCTCCACACCATGTCCTCAAACGTCAGCCTAAAACTGTCCTCTAATAATTTACAGCTCAATGTAGATACAGTCATATTATGTTGATTAAGGTAATTCACCTGTCTCATAATACTGGGATTTTTTTCAAGTAAATACTGCTTATGTTGGAGAACATTTGCAATATTTTTCTATTATATAGAAAAGTGTTTGCATATGTAAGATAAATGAAACCCCAAATTTGTATAAATATAGTAATTTTAGAGGATATCAAGATAAATGATAAAGGGTATTAATCAAATAACCAAAACCTTCCCCTTCTGCATTCTTTAGTTCCAATCATCAGCAAAGAAAGATTGTGCTATTCATTTCTGACATTCTGGATTCTTTCCAATCTATTTTCTGTTCATATTCATTTTAAAAAGTTTTGCTTCAGGATAGCCTCTTTGAGCTGCACAAATTCTGAGGGGAAAAAAAAAGCTACACATGCAGAATTTCAAATATAGCCTTGCTTTTTAATCTAAGATGGTCAATCTGCAGCTTTTCACTGGAACCTTCTCTAGAAGGGTTCTGTAACTGATGCAATCAGCAGGAGAGGAAAAAGCCCTGCTGTCCAGGACCTTACATGTTAGTAAAGATAAAGTGTGCTCTAAAAAGTAAACACTTACCAAACCTGCATCTTACAGCAAGGCTGGGCTCATTCCTTTTCCTTAGTCCCACAACTAATCACAGTTTTTTCTGTTCTCATTTCCCATCCTCCCAGTCACCCGTATTTATGAATTCCAGTAGTGCTGTCCCTTATCCCCCTGACTCTGGTATTACCTTTTCCTGATATTCTCTTGTACAGAGAGATTCTCTTCACTTTCTACCTTACTGTGGAACATATATAGGAAAATTTATTGATAAATTGTTTTATATGTGTAAAATAAAACACAGGTGACCACTCGGTCCATATGCATACAACTCATGTCTGAATTAGTTAATATAGTACACTCAGCTTCCAATTTTCTCTACATGCTTTTGTGATAGACTTACTTTAGGCCTTCCATACACTGCTATCTCCAGGTTTGAAATGAGCTAATTTCATCTCCATCTTCACTTTAAAGTTTCTCAATATTCCCTCAATATTCTTGAATCTAACCTTTCTCAGATGACTCTTGAAGTCCTCCTTGATGTAGTGTTATCTTGTTCTCTGCATTTATCTTTAGTCACTGCTTTCTTAATGTGCTAAAAGGTGCCATTTATAACTATTTGTAGTTCCCAAACTTGATTCCATCTCTTGTCCGTAGGCGTTTGTACATGCTGTTTATTCACTTCTTTCACTTTGCTTATAAATTTCTCCTTGTTTTCCATGATCCTAGTTTAGAAATCAGAATATTTCCCTTTCATGCTCCTATACAACGAAACAAAACAAACAAGCAAACAAAAAACATATGCTTCTCTTATTATAATGGATGTCTCATATTTTCATTGCCAATTTACTTGTTTGGATTTCTATACCTCAAACTTTTGAGTACAGGACTATGAGTTTTTCTCCTTTCTGGGATGAATGGCTAGAACAGTATCTCAAACATAGGAAATACATAATAATTACTTGTTAAATTGAAATTTATAAACATGTAACTTATGGTATAGATTAAGTGCATTTGTGCCAAAATAAGAAAACAATATTTATTTATTATTCACTCTACCTGAGGCATCATGCCCACTTTGGTAAACCAAAATAAATGTGGTAAAATTTCTGCACTCCAAGAACTCAGTTAAGGATATTAGCTCTTTTTTCTTCCCTTTTACATAAACTGCCACATTTGTTTTCACCTTTTGAAAAGACGATTAGAAAGAGTTCTACATTTTAACCCAGATATGTCTTATAAAAATGGAGTGAAGTTAATTGGAGATTAGAATCTTCTTATGAAACTAAATATTTATCAATCTGATAGAGAAAAATTAGACAGACCTCCTGAAAAGTATTCATTTTGAATACTGAAAAGAGATCTAGAAAAACTTGTTTGAAATAAAAAATAACTGAGTAGCTCTGCTGGATTAAAGGTAATCTGAAAGCCAGGTATAAAGTATGAAGTTTAAGGATTGTAAGTGGGTCTAATAGTGAAAAGGGATTTGGAGAAATGATGACTTCCAATGGCTGAGTTTGGTCAAGCTGGAAAATAGATTATTCCAATAGATGAGCAATCAACTGCATTAAAATACATGCTTTTCATGTAAAACCATAATGAAAATTTTTTAACATCTAGGATACAGAAATATAGAATAGAAAGGCTAAAATTATAATGGAAATTTGAAAACACATTAACACATCTCCAACAATCTGCAATGATGACAGAGTATTTCAGAGATTTCAGTGCCTAATAATTTTAATCCTGAAAATTTCAGTTAAATGTTCATGCTGGGCTAAATAACTTTGGTCTTCAATAATTTTTTAAAAGCTTTAAAGTTATCACAATCTAGAACTTTATGATACTTTTTTATTGTAAACATGAGAAAACTTAGACTTCACAAATGTTGTCTTTATGTGTTTGAAAGATAGCTAAAGAAGATGCTAATTTATTGATTGCAGTTACACAGAAATGTGCCTTTACAGAATCCAAAGAGATCTGAGAA
The DNA here is from genome assembly GCF_021218885.2 of Marmota monax. Classification (NCBI taxonomy): domain Eukaryota; kingdom Metazoa; phylum Chordata; class Mammalia; order Rodentia; family Sciuridae; genus Marmota; species Marmota monax. Next base: position 2,834,850 of record NW_026695208.1, on the reverse strand, counting down.
TACAAGGACAACCTTCCACACCTGAGGGATTGTTAAACACATTTTACATATGTATGTATGTATGTATGGATGGATGTATTAATTCATTCATTTATTTATTCATTCATTCATTCCAGTACTGGGGATTGAACCCAGGGGTGCTTTATTAGTGAGTTACATACCAACCCCTTTTTATTTTTATTTTTAACTTTTGAGAGAAGGTCTTACTAAGCTGCCTAAGCAGCTTTTGACCTTGTGATTCTCCTGCCACAGCTTCCCAGGTAGCTGGGATTACAGATGTGCACCACAGCACCTGGCTTAAACACATTTATTTACAGCTTCCAAGAGGAAGCTTTTTGAAAGCTTTTTGACAGAGGTATTCTAACGAACAGTTGAAAACACTTTCCATAGTCCTACAAGTTTTAAGAGAGACTAGTAAAATTTCACCATAATTTCTAAGCAGAATTATGTAAAATTTATTTTTTATTTAAAAACTAAACCAAGTTTCTTCCAAGGAAACTAAAAATTTGGGGGGCTTGGTTAACAAGGAACAGACGATCATTAAAGAATCAGCGGCTAGCAGTATACAGAATACCACTTTAAAGGAGCTCACAATTCCTGAAGTAGCTGGTAACATTTTTTTTTTTAAAGAAGATTACTTACAATGAGGATTCTTCCAAATCCCTGGAAATTTTTACTCTGAGATGCACATCTGAATTTAGTCCACAGAGAATTTTTAAAGACAAGAAGATATATCAAGAAGAAAAGAGAAAAAATAAATAAAAATTGAGAGGAATGAATAGACAAATAGAAAGAACAAAGAGATGTAAAAGAAATAGAGGCAAAATTAGGCAGGAACTACAAATGTGAAGAGGGAAGATTGGAAGAAATACAAAATATACATGATACGCTAGTTTCTCTAAAATTAGACAATACTGTGACGAACAAATCTGAATCTCAGGTACTCTGAGACACCTACATGCAAGTCAGTGGTACTCAGAATGTGGTCCTCAGACCAGCAGCATCAGTAGCACCTAGAAACCTGTTAGGCACACACATTCTTGGGCCCCACAGCAGAGCCCCTGCTCCAGAACTCTGAGGTGGAGTCGAGCAACATGCATTTTAACAAGCCGTCTTGGAAGATCGGAAGAACATTCAATTTCTGTGCCGCTTTTATTTCTTGCTGATGGAATTGTTTACAGAGGATATCATCATGAGACTTTGTGTGTAGTGATTCAGATTTGAACTCTTATAAACCTCTGGCTCCACCTGCCTCTACATCTGCACAGTGTTTTGTGATCAACTATGATAAGACCTGATTCTGCTTTCTGGGAGGAAGTCCCTCATTTGTTGTTCTGAGTGGAACTTCCTTGTTTGTTCTCCTTCCTTCCCAGATCTGAAGTAAGGGATGGGGCATATTCTCAGCCCATATCAAGGCTTTAGAACTTAAAACAACCTATTTCCTCTTTAGGCCATTTGGGGATTTTAATGTTGGTTTAAGATCAAAAAAGTCAAATCCTTTTTACTTCCCATACAGGTCTGTGGTTTCTTGAACTATAGAATTTCTTTAAAAATTCTTCAGTCTGATTAGATAATTAATATATGAGTTTTAAAAACATTCTATGTGCCAACATGCCAATAACAGCTTCTGCCTAACTTTGCAAACTTCTTTCTAAAGTATAATTCTTAAGACTGATTACTATTTTTTTTTTTTTTTTGCATATTTCTCTCAACTTACAGCAGCTACCTCAGGGCAGTCTAACACAATGCATTTAGGTTAGCAGATGATAGTCTGAATTTTGATACAAGACCCAGTCTTGATGTTATTTTCTTGTTTAAAATCTTTCTTAGTCATACTGTTTAAGGTTTAAAAGAACCATTTGACCCAGCTATCCCTCTCCTCCATCTATACCCAAAGGACTTAAAATCAGCATACTACAGGGAGACAGCCACATCAATGTTTATAGCAGCACAATTCACAATAGCTAAACTGTAGAACCAACCTAGATGCCCTTCAATAGATGAATGGATAAAAAAATGTGACATATATATACAACAGAATTTTACTCAGCAATAAAAGAGAATAAAATCATGGCATTTGCAGGTAAATGGATGGCATTGGAGAAGATAATGCTAAGTGAAGTTAGCCAATCCCAAAAAAAACAAATGCTGAATGTTTTCTCTGATGTATGGGGAGTGAGTGACTCATAGTGGGTAGAGAGGGGGAGCATGGGAATATAAAAACTCTAGATAGGGCAGAGGGGTGGAAAGGAAAGGAAGTGGGCAGGAGGTTGTCAAGGATGGTTGCAAGTGATGGTCATCATTATCCAAAATACCTGTATGAATACATGAATTAGTGTGAATATACTTTATATACAACAAGATATATGAAAAAATGTGCTGTATATGTGTAATCACTGTCATTTATTTTTTTAAAAAAATCAATTTTAAAAAATGAAGTTGCTTTTCAACTCTGCAATATCTCAAACTTTTGGACTCCATTTCTTTTCATTTCCGTATGTGCATATTGCTCACTGTTTGCCCAATGTTATGTCTTCCTCCTGAATGCAGAGCAGACACACTAAGCATTCAAAGCATACACAACATTTTAAGCATAACCAGCAAAAAATGTCACTCAGAGGTAGTATCTTATTTTCCAACCTCTTTCTACCCTTCCACCACTGAGTCAATGCTTAGGTTACCACAACATTTTATTTCAACATACCAATATCCGGTAGTTAAAGTAATACAAACTCCCATAAAGATATCTCTAATTTTCAGTAGTTGTACACAGAAGAATTGTTTTTGTTAACAGTTTAATGTTGCTATTCACAAGTTATTCAGGGATTCAGGTGCCTTTAAACTAGAGCAGTGGCTTCCCTGTTCTCCATGTCCTCAGTCAGAGTCTTCCATATTCAACCAGCACATGAGGAAAGACTGGAATGACATTCAGGTTTCCATAAAACAGATCTGGAAGAAGAATTTTTCAGTCTCACTCTCTCTCAAATTGTCCCAGCTAAGTCAAAAGGCAATATTACCTGGAAGAGAGGCTAAGAAGGGTTAAGCTATGTGCCCAATAATAAGTGAAGGAGTCTTGTGTTTTGTGTTTTTGATGAAAGATCTGGCAGGTTCTGCCATGTGAAAGAGAAAAATGATATACAATAATTGAGGGGGGTGTGGAAGAAAAACGAGGAAGAGGAATAAAATGTTGAAAGATAAATTGAAGGCACAAAGAAGAAAGAGAAGTTAGGAATGAAATTTGTCATTTAGTCTTTGCAATTATGAAATAAGGCATTTTGCATCCTCCCCATTTATAGATTAAAGGATAACAACTGAGGCTTCAAGCGTCTATAAACTATGTCACAAAGTGATTCATATTATTCAAATTCACAGATGTCTCAAGATAGCCTATGATGTTTGCTCTAGAAGGAAAAAAATCATGCACAAGCAAGCACATCCATCAACATCCAATACTGTTTTATACTCCACAAAGCCAGGTGATGTTTGACTTTGTATTCTGAATCTCATTATTCTACCTGAAGCTTTTCTCTGAGAGATATAGCCTACTGCAGCATGTTTAACAGTTGTTAACAATTTAATTAGTTAAGAAGAATGTTCTTAGGCTGGAGGTGTGGCTCCAGTGGTAGAGCACTTGCCTAGCATGTGTAAGGCCCTGGGTTCGATTCTCAGCACCACATATAAATAAAATAAAAATCCATTTTACAACTAAAATAAATATACATTTTAAAAAAGAATGCTCAAAAAGTTTATTTGAATATAAACTGTTGACAGCACATCACAAATAATTGAGACTTCTATTATTAGTAAAATCTTAAATTCTTTTCAAAATAGAAGAATTTATCCTTTAAATTCACATGTCTAAATCTCATTATATTGCTTATTCAGTAAAACACACATTTTATTTAAATACCACCATTTGTCTCCAAGAGCAAATATTTACAAACACGAATTCCTCAGATACTCCATAGCATTTTCCCTGAACTGAGAAGAAAAGTATCAGCCTGATGGCTTTTGTTGAAAAGATACATCTGTATGAATAAACCTAATTAGCAATCAGTTATTATAATTGTAATAGAACAGAAGTAAATGAATTATCTTTATTCAAGCAACCATTTTATTCTAATGAAACCTTCATCTAGGAGCCATGGGAGATATAAACCTGAAGCAAATGATTTTGTTTTGGAGTGCTTCTAAACCACCTTGTAAGCAAGGCATTTATATCAATTGTAAGTATTATTGTCCTAAATAAAATGTAAAGCCTCTTAACAGGCTATTTATTAGGTCATGTAAACAAAAACATAGGCTTCTCTATTTTCTACACATGCTGGACGTGGCCAACTTAGGCAACATTCTTGTGAACCAGCTGTTGCTTATTCTCATTCTGGGAAATAGACCTTTACTGCTGTTCTAAGACAGGTCCACCCTATTGATTTCCATAACTGAAAACAGCTAGAGGGTTGCATTTTAAATGTGCAAAATTATACAAATAAGAAATATATTTAGTTGGAAATATTCATGGAATAAATTATTATACTTTATAAAAGAAAGACAATATAGGCATGATAGACAATGAATACATTTAATAGAAACCCACTTAAAGGGTCTTGCCACACCCCTTCTTTCCATAAAAGCAAACACTTTGCTTGAAGTCAACCAATTCTGAATCCATCTCTTTAGATGCTCTGGCTATGTTTTCATGGTCCACATAGAGAATGACTGGTTTTATCACTACCTGGTGGTCTTAGTTTTCATATGCTAAAAGCAGATTTCATACTTCCTCCTTTTGCAAATGAACAAACTCCATAGTTAAGAGAGAGCCTACATTCATCACCTTTCTGTAGCTTTTTCTGTTTCATTTCCTTTTTGCTGTGACATGGACTAGGTAATGTGGAAATTTAAGAAATAGTGACTTATCTCTGATGTCACATTTTGCACAATGCTGCAAAAGTTGTCAGTGAAGCCCTGCTATAATTCTTCTCTAGTATGATATGAAAGTGAGAGTTTTAAAAAAAAACACTGAATAATTTGTGGATAGGAGAGACTTCTAGAACTACAAATCTTTACCCACTATTCAATAGCATTTTGTATTGACTACCTGTGTCACAATAACAAACTTTCTTCTCTGTTGGGGTTAATTTTGCTCTTTAAAAGTACCTTGCTCAGGCGTATAGTGTATAATCAGGATCAATTTAAATTTAAGGGCATCTCAGAATGGTCTAGTTCATTCTACCTATTGTGTAGATGAGGATAAAAGAAACATTTCAGAAAAGCATGCTACTTATCCAAGACTAAGCCATTTTTTTCATGTCAAAGAAGATTCTAGAATACAATTCTTATGCTCCCAATCTTGTGATGTTTTTTTCCCACCAATTTTTGTTGAATACTTGGTATTCTTCTCTTGTGTAGGTTAATGGAGATATTGGAATGTTGTTTTCTATATATATTTAATTATTTACTTACATATCCTTCAATTTACATGTAGGATAATTTAACAATGACTTTTACAGCATTTTTATATTTGGTTACACTAAAGCATAGATATCCAATTCCAAAATACAGAAGTCTTAAATTGATGACCATTTATTTAATAATCCCTTAAACTATTAAATTCTATTTGCTACAGTGCCAGTCCTAACTAGCTATGTGACATTAAACATCATGTAACATAATTTTACTGATAATATAGATAATTCATAAATACCCATATTGGTGTTACATTATAGTCAATAGGATCAGATATTTTATGCAACTCAAAGACATTTATTAGCTGCAGACAACTTTCAAAAGCAACAATATTGTGTTTTATGAGATTGAAGACTGAAGAAGGCAGTTGAAGCATATAAGCACAAGGTTTTAAATGAATTTTTATCAACATTTTTCATTGTCAAGTCTTTGAAATCAGGTTCTTATTGCATCAGAGCAAAGATGAGTAAGAGAAAGAGTTAAAGACACATTTTAGAAATGCTAATAGGTTTTTAAGTAGACAAAACATATAATGTACCTCTTGAGTGAGATACAAATCTCTCCAATAAATATTTTAAAGGTAAGAGAGCTGTAGAATTATACTAGCCATGAGGAAAATAAATATATTTTGCAGTAAAGATGGAGACTATTATCTTTTTTGGTATAGAGTGCTATTTTTTTCTCCAGTTTTGAAGGAAATTGGAAATGCTCACTGTGATATATTAAATATTAGTTCTACACTTTAAAAACAACTTGAACCACTGAATAGAAAAAAAAAAATGAAGGCAATCATGTCCTTGAACTTTTTAATGTAACTCACAGGAACATTAAAAGAAAAAATGAACTTTCTCATTATTAGTTAATAACAAAATTACCAATCTCATAAGAGTTTTTGGTTCTGGTTTTGAAAAGAAAGTGAATGTTTACATAATGGGTTACTAGTCAATTCCTAGTATTAAGAGCTAGCTATTAACTATGAAGCAGATGCTGAACATATTATTTAAATGATTCTCTCAATGGATATTTTATTTAAAGCTCCAAAATGGAATGGTTTCATGTGAATTTCTCTGCACCTACTTATGTTTTACTTTGGAAGTGGTAATAGCTATCTATAGATCTTAAGCTAGTGAGTAAAACACTGACATATTGCTATGTTGTAATATTGCTAAAAATTCTGTTCAGTGTTCAGTAGTTCTTTTTGCTGTTGTTGTTACTCTTAATTACAAAATACATTAATATAAAATTAAGGCAGAATTAAATTAGCAAATTAGAAAATTGAGAAGGTATTTATAATCCTGTTTAAATATTAGTAACTAATTTATATCTATACATAGACTGAAAAAATAAGATAATTATGATATGAATTAAAGAATATAGATACTTCATACACACACAAAAGCTAAGTCTTCTGTCAGAAGCTAAGGAAGTAGCCATGCACAGTAGTGCATGCCTGTAATCTCAGTGGCTCAAGAGGCTGAGGCAGGAGGATTGTGAGTTCAAAGTCAGCCTCAACAATGTGAGGTATTAAGCAATTCAGTGAGACCCTGTCTCTAAATAAAATCCAAAATAGTTAGGATGTGGCTCAGTGGTTGAGTTCCCCTGAGTTCAATCCCCAGTACCCTGCCCCTCCCCCCCAAAAAGTTAAGGGACTAATGAGTAGGCTAGTAAGAATGGAGAAATTTTTACATTAGGCAACTGAACAAGATTGGAAACTCATTTGTTTATAATCATAGAGATACTTACCTTATTACTCAACAATATGAAGTAATTGTTAAATAATCACTTGTGATTAAAATATTTAAGATCATTTTTCCTTAAGATTTGAATATCTCCCCAGATAAAAAGATGGGAATATTTAAAAGTGTTTCTTTCAATGGTCTATTCCAACAGTGAACCATGACTAAGACCCAAAGATGTCAATTATAATTAATTTATTACAGACTGATTGTCCAATTACTATATTTACATAATCTTTTCTTCCAGTAATTGTGTTTTCCCATTAATAAGCAAAAGAGACAAATGGCTCTGGAAGAGAAATGAGTCAGACTTTTGTAAAATACTAACCTGTATTTCAGTACATTTGGGGATTGACAAAATCTCTCAAGTTAGTATCAAAGCAGTCTTTGTTTCATTTATTCATATATCTTGTGCCTAATGAAACTACCTTCAATCTGTTTGTGAATTTACACCTTGCAATAAGAAATTTTTATATAGTGACAGAAATACACTGAAAAATTCATTATCTTTTTAATATGGATGTAAGTATGCAATGATAGTATTTGAATGTTACTTTCCATATTAAATTCTTGATATTTTCTACTGTTAGAAAGTAAGCTAAGAGATTTTCAATTCAAATCAGCAAATTGTTAATGGCAATGAACTTTTATTGTTTCTTTGTTTTTCTCCAACATATTTTTTTTATGTATTTAACAACATTACCTATTTCATTTTCTCAATCTATATTTGGTTATAAAATAGTTAATAATATTTGAACAGGGATTAAAATGTTTCCCCTGATTTGCTTTCTAATTTCCCAATTTTCTATGTAAGTAAAATTTTATTATATTTTAAAATATTTTTCATATTGATGATAAGATCTTAGAAAGTCTTCCTATCCATTAAAAAAAAACTTTAAAATTAACAGAAGTAGGAATGTGAAGAAAAGGGAACTTTTGCACATAGTTCTTGGGGACATAAATTAATATAGCCATTATGGAAATCAGTATGGAGTTTCCTCGAGAAATTAAAAATAGAACTCTCATGATTCAGCAGTCCCACCTCTGGGTATATATATCCAAAGAACATGAAAACAATATGTCAAAGAAACATTTGAATAACCATGTTTACTGTAGCACTATTCACAATAGTCAAAATGATGACTGGGTAACTGATGATTGGGTAAAGTAAATGAGGCACATAGACAGAGTGGAATACTACTCATCCATAAAAAGAATGAAATCTGAAATTTGCAATAGCATGGAGGGAACTGGAGATCATAATGTTAAGTAAAATAAGCCAAACTTAGAAAGACAAGTAGTGAAGGAAGGATCTTACTTGCAGGTGCAACCCAAAAAGTTCCATCTCATAGCAGTTGAGAAAAGATTCATTATATTCTCAACTTCTATGAGGTTGAATTTTGGGGGTTCCACATACACCAGAAATCAGAGAAAATGTGTATGGAAGATAATAAGTACAAAGGGTACAACAATGCAGTTAAAAAGGAGTTAGAGGTCCTGGTACACACAGTAGGGTGACTACAGACAAAAATTATATACTGTACATTTCAGTACAGTAAAAGGATTTTCAATGTTTTCACTGTAAAGAAATGATAAATGTTAAAGGACTTAGATCTGATTACACTGATTTATATACTATACAATGTATATATACATTTCAACATAACCTGGTACCCACCAATATGTACAAAAAATACCTATGTCTATAATTAATTTATTGTGTTTAATGATACTATATGTAAATATCCATTTTAGTAATGGATAAAATAATAAATTAATATTATTAATTTATAAAATTATAAAATAATAATTTATTTTTAGTAACTATAAAATAATAATTTAAAATAATGATAGTAAATAGATAACATTTGAGATTTATCTCCTGCTTTCATAGCTATTGGATAATCTTCATATTGATATTAATCACTCTGGCATAATGGAAATCCATGGTTTGGATAAAATGGTACAACAGACAGATCTTAATTTCTCCATTTCCACCAGTTTCAACCAGTGAACTACACAGCGACCTTCACACTTATTTTCAAGGGACTGAAATGCATCAGTATACAATGATAAAAGTTTCAAAAGAGAAAACAAATTATAAATGTTTTATGATTATAATAAATTAATATTTCTATTAGGTTTGATATGTAATATGAGATTATAACACTTTCATAGATAATTTTTCCCCACATGAGAGGCTACTAGTTTTACCTGTACTTTTATACACAAAGCTACCCAGGCAATCAACCATGGATATAATGAGCATTTCAAGGAATAGAAGAGGGATATGGACTTATGAATCATCTGTTTCAGTTCATTGTCCATTTTTCCACAGGAGCATTAACCTCCTCCTACTTGTTTGTAACAGACCATCTGATAATATGGCACAATAACCGGGCATACGAGTCTGAGCCAGATGGCTTGAGTTCAAATCCCAACTCCATCATTTACGAGCTGAAAAAAATGTGAGGTGATTTTCTAAATATTTGCCACTTTCCTATCTGTAAACAGATGACAATAAAATTATCCATCTCTTGCTCCTGTTAGCAAAGTTAAATACTTCATACATAAAAACTCTGTGTCTCAATTTCCTTATCCATAAAATGAGGATAACAATCACAATGCCAATTTTATAGTGCTATTATACAATTAAATTTTTATACATGTAAAGTGCTCAGAATCATGGCTGGCACTTGGTAACTGCTATGTAATTGGTAAGTGTTATTATGCTTTTATTATCATTTTCATGATTATTATTCTAACAACGCCTAGTGAGCAATAAGCCATCTGTTATTATTGCATATTGCAAATAATTGAATTTATGGTACTTATTAAAGTTTTGAACTTACATGCAATGAGAACACATTATAGATAAATATGTGCTCGGTGTGTCATTGTATTCTTTACATGACTACATCAACTATATATCACTATAATCGTTAAGGTAGATATCTTTTATTACCATACTTTACAGATAAGAAAACCACTCTACTCCAACCTATATTTTGATAACCATTTAAACTCTCCATGTTTGTCTTGAGATTCATCATTGCTAAATTTTGTGTTAATAAATTTTGTGTTATTCATCACTGGTAATTTTTTTGTTAATTTCCAGTAACATTTTTATGAGTATCTGTTATTCTATTTTATTTTTACAGTTAAATGGACAAAATATCAAAACAATAAAACAAAAGTCATCATAGTTACATTTTGTTTTTAATGAAAATATTTGAAAATAATAAAGAGATAAGCCTAATGTTGTAACTGATTCTTTCTATCATTCTTTCTATCAGAATAATCACCACACTGTTTATTGATACACTCATTTATCCAAGTACATATATAATTCCTGTGAAAGCCCTCAACCATAATTTATGCAACTGATCTTTTATTGGTTATTTTACAATTGAAGTTCAACTTTTGTAAAATATTTCTAGTATATCGTTAGTATTCTAAACATTTTGTTTCATTTTCTTTTCATGAGAATAGTTTCTCATATCATGACAGACTTTTCTTAAAGATATGCAAAACTGGGAAGAGGGCACACCAGATTAGCTCCCTGGTGCAATGGTCTTCCTGTTTTGTGATCATGTGTGAAATTCCATACAAATTCTACAGGAGAGGCTTGTGTGGATAACCCTCAGGCCACTCAAGCACCAGACCAAAGCACCAGAGCAGAGACTGTGTTGGCTACTCCCTTGTGACTCAGCTAACTGTAAGTCATACCCAGGACAGATTGCTAAGGTAGAAGTTCTTAATATTTGAGGCAGAGTGAGTTTAGTGAGTCCATTTCTCTGAATGATGCCTATCTTTATTGACTATTTCATACTCATCTCTCCATCTTCAGTGACTGGGTCAGAGTAATGGTAAGAACTTAAAATATTTCCAGGTAAATAAGACCTCCAGAGAAGGTTAACTATAATACATTTTATGAAATAATTGTTCATTAAAAGTCCTTTACTTCCTAAAATTAAATATTTGCCACTCTTCATAGTCTGTAATAGTGAAAAATGTGGTATTTGTTTTCTGAGAGGATAATGAAAGCAGAAACCAGTGATGAGAACTGTCTTGGGAAAATATATCACTTCTTGGTTAGGGAAAAGAGGAAATACTATAATGTTATTTAGATATTTTACTTCTTTAAGTTAGTACCATTATCGAATATTATTCAGTGCTACTTGAATATATTAGTATTTTAAAATAATATAATTATTCAGAAGAAAAGTATGCTCTGATTTCCAGAGAAAAATAATTTTGAAATAAATTAAATAGCTATAAAAATTGTAACCTGAATATTATTTCTGATAATATTTTACTTAAATGGAATCATTGTTTTTGTTGATCTCTTAAATATGAGAGTCCACTCTTTATTTCTACAAAAAGATATTAATTCTTTATTCAGATGACAACAAAAGTTTAAGTGGTTTTGTTCTACTCATTTAAATAAAACAGTTATGATCAGTAACTTTACAGAATGAAGACTGAAAACTTAAGAAATGGGATTGTCATATTGTGTAGATTGGCATGAGCTTCTTCCTTCATGGTTCCCTGAATTAGATAATTATACAGAAAATATGATTTCATAACTAGGTTGTGCATTTATAGATCTCTAAACAAACATGAATTTTTTATCATTAGTTTCAATGCACAAATAATTCTTTTATTACTGATTCAGTTTTTGTAATTTCCAGCAATGATCATTAGATAGCTGCCATGTCAAATATTAGTTCCCTCACCCTCATTCCAACTCTAATGTGTTTGTAATGGGAGCTACCATTACCTAATGTGGCTATCCTGATAGCCATCACTGATCTGCAAGGAATGAGTATTTCATTCATAAAAAGTCAGCCCTTACACTGGAATATTTTACTTGGCATCTGAGTGAACTTCAGTCATTCTCTCATGATGAAGCTAGCTGGAGAGATTAAGGTAACATATATAGGGAAATAGTCTAGTTTGCCTTGAATTCCTTGGTTCCAGTGCTCCTGAGCTTTATCCTTTCCCTTCTTACTTAAGGAGTCTGTGGTGAATTTCTGAAATTTGAATCCAAATGATGACTACCTTGATTCAAATTATTATTTTCTAACAATGTACATTTCTTTTATTGACCGTATGTTTGCCTCCTCTGCCCCTCCTCATTTAATTCTGAAGTCCTAACTTCCAATGCCATATTAGATGACTACTTTGGGAGGGCGTTAACTAGGTATAGATGCATTACAAGGATGAGACACCATGTAGGATTAGGGTTCTTATAAGAAGAGAAAAAGATGAATGCACTCTCTTTTTCTTTCTTTGCATTGTGTAGATATAGTGAGAAGACAGTTATTGTTAAATCAGGAAGATTTCTCCTACCCAACACTAATCTTGGACCTTTAGCCCTCAGAACTGAGAAACAAACGTTTGTCATTTAAGCTATTCAGTCTATGGTATAGCAGCTTGAACTAACTCAGTTATCTTTTGAGTCAATAGTTTTGTGGTTGAATTGATACCAAGCTGCCTCTTCTTGAAGAGTTTTTATTCCTTTGACATGATCACTGGCAGAAATTTGTCAGGAGGCAAGTATAATAATAAACTCAGATATCTCATAAGGAAAACAGAAAAAAAAAACAATAAATGTGAGTGACAATTACTATGAAATTTAAAACTCAATAAAACCCTAGAAGAAAAGATGTCCTCTTCCATAAATGAAATGACCAACTGGACCAGTGCTATAAACTTGCTGTCAATAGACTAGATGTAAAATGTGAATTGCCTTTGCAAATTGCAGAGGGGACATAAAGGTATGATACTACATTGATCTGTCCTGTGCAGTAGACTTACTTTAAAGTTAAAATTCAATATCCGTTTTTTATATTATCATGGAGATATACAATTAGATATTTAACAAAGTCTATTTCTTATAATGATGACAGGACTATTTGCCCTACACAGGGGTTCAAGATATCATAATTGTATTAATAAGGCATACTTTATTGTGTCAGAGATTCATCCTTTCCTTCAAAAGGAGCCCGTTGGGCCATATTGAACACTCTAGCTAGGACTATAATCACATATAATTTCACTATTTTATATGGTTTGATACAGAAATAATCTGTAATACATTGTGGTCTTAGCACTGCACTGGCTGTTAGAGGAAAAACACCTAAGCATAAGATAAAGTGGTCTTTGTCCTCAAATATCTTTAGTAAGGACTTAAAATGAACTCTCCGAAAAATACTAAAATGAAGTAAATAGTTTTTCTCATAAATACTTAACAATTCTTGTGAAAGAGGGATCGATTTTGGAATAAAACATGTCGCTAAGGACAGGAAGGCTTCATGTTAAAAGAAGTGAGGTTTGGAAGAGATTATGAAGGTCACTGTGGTCAAAGACCCAAAGTCATCAAGGTGTACAAATTCAATGACTACTGTGTTTGAGAGGCTGTGTGAACATTGTCTGCATACAATGTACTTAGAAATAATTTAATTCTTACTGTTTCACCACCATGAAAAAACTTCCAGGTGAATTTTTCGCCAGCTTCAAAGGATCTATACCTACACTTTCATCTTGCTGTGATAATATCTCAGAAGTAACCATTAAAGGACCTTTGAAAGAGAAAGTCAACTTCAGGTACAGATCCAAGGGACGTCCATTTGGAAGTAAGAAGAGAGGTAAAATCTCTCAAAGGCAACTGAGAAAGATTTAGTCACTCAGACCCAGGTAGATATCTTCAAGAGCCACTGATTACTGTTGATTGAGAGACCTATATGACTAGCAACCATGAGAGGAATGCTCTCTCATAATCACCTAAAGACCTGTAGGGAGATTGCTTGGATGCCAATTGAGAGAAAAATACAAAATTTGTTAAGATATTGTGGAAGAGGAAAACAAATAGTGATCTCAATTATGTGAGCCTTAACTTGATTAATGCTCCAGAATGTAATACTGATTTAATGATTGCAATATCTTACTGAATAAAATCCTGAAATGGAAAGTATAAATCCAAAGTCATACACTTTTCTGGTTGTCAAGTATTGATGGAAAAAATATTAAAACCCTGGAGTTTCTGAGATGATCACAATGCAGCAATATTCAGAACCTTCCAAACTCAATCATAAATCAAACAACTTTTCTTATTTCCCCATTATTCTATTTAACTGAGTTCTTTTCTGGGAGAAAAAAACATATCCCTACTAATGCAAACCTGGCTTTTAGTTTGCAACCATCACCCCTGACACCTGATGCCAATGTGATACAACTATCTTGTGCTCCAGTCACTAGGCCAATGCTGGTTATTCCATGTCCTTCTTTGGGAAGCCTCTCTAGTCTCTCTTGTTTCAATGTGGGCAAGGACAAGCTATTTCCAAATGCTTTCCTGCTTCCTTTTGGATGTCAAGTAGATTGGGAATGGTTGCTATTTCAAGCTATATAATTGATTAGACCTGTTTGCCACCATTTCAACTCTGCTAATGCTAGTCCATGCTAGCATGGAATACTCCATGAGATTTTATCACCTCTGAGTTCCATGCAAGAAGTTAAGCACAAACTACTGCTCTCTGAGCCTCAAATTTATCTATTGATTTATCTTCCTTTTTTCCACTTAAATTTTAACATTAAGAATTGACAAGGGGAAGACCCCTTTTCTAGGGATCAACCACAACAGACTCATTTTCTTAGTTCTATTTCACTTCTTCTGGAGAAGACTTTTTCTTTTGTCTGGAAAATAGCCATTTACCAATCCCCCTTTGATCTAGCTGGGGCAATGTGGCTGGTTCTTGCAAAAAAAAAAAAAAGTAAACAAAAGACTTTTGTTTTCTTTTCAGACAGAGGTAATTGAGCAAGTATAAAATCTCAACATTTTGTTTCCCCTATCCTTGGCCAGATTTCAACACCCAGGATGATCTTAGAAGACATGTGTTTAACAGGTAAATCCTCTACCTGCTCAGTGTCCATGAATGACTGCAGGTAGCAAAGATCCTTTCTGTACTTTGACACATTCAAGAAATAAACCTTATTAGAATGAAATCACAACAATTTGGGATTTGTTTGGTATTACTGAGACTAATACATTTGCTTACAGAGACTACTACCTTTAGAATTTATCTCTTCACATTTAAAACCACATTTCAAAAATATATATTTAAGAAAATAGTTTTTATGTTTTAACTATCTGGCTCTTCAAAAACTATGGTTTGTCTTTCAAAACTATTTTCTTTGCTTTAACTTGGAAAAGCATGTTTTAAAATATAAAACGTTTAAAACTGTATCAACTTTCTCTGAAGGAATAGATGCATAGAAATGTATTGCTGCTTCCTGAATGGTGAAGGGAAGGAGCAGTTGGGAAAAGCAATGTGGGAGACAGGTTGGAGGATGAAGCTGCCTCAGTTATGTAAAACAGTACTGAGGATAGTCACTATGCTTTCCAATGAATGTATTGAAGCACATTCTGTTTTTATCCCTGTGGTACAGCTAATTCCCTACAATCACCCCCTTTATTTTCAAATGTTCACCATTACCAGCAAGCACCTGTTTCTCCAAGATTAATAATGTCTTGGAGGCAGACATTGGGATTTTGTATGCTGATGTTGATTGGGCTGTTTCTTAAGTGATCAGCAATATTCAGTGAGCTATAGAATGTGTAGAGAGTAGCAAGAACTTATTTATGTGTGTCTTGTGTAGGGGAGGGAAAATGGTGCATAAAGAAGACATCTAATGTCACGACCCCTTGCCCGCAAGGAAGACGCAACTCGAGAATCTTCTTTCAACAGTTTTATTCAGGTCCCTGGATATTTCTTCTTCTTCCTCTCGGGTGCCCCTCCCAGCCTTAATAAAGCATCCCAAGCCCCAATGCAAAGCTGCCGCGTGGAACTTTCTCACAGGGTGGTGAAAAATCATGTGCCAACTTTCCCAGATAAGAAATTGTTTGTCACAGACCACAGCGGAGCCAGCGCCATCTTGTAATGGCGACCATAATCTGCAGAAACGGCAGAAGCGGCTCACCACAATCTAACAAAATTTATTCGCGCTTAAGCACTATTCTAGTTATTAAAAACTATTGCTTCAAGGTTAATTTATCCAACATTTTAAATTTAATTTTCGTTTGTGTTAAAGACTAAAGACATGATAAACCAGATCTGGAAAATTATTAATATTTTCATCAGAAAAAAATTAGACATTTATTAAATAACTATTTTTGATAGAACCCACTTGTAGAGGGCAACACACCAAAAGCCTACAGTCCATGTAGGAAGAACATAAACAGAGAAAATTGATAAATAGTAGAGAGGCAGCATATGCAGTTGACATAGACAGACTGGCAATAGATAATACTGTGGGTTGAGAAATAGAAAGAAAATAATAAAATAAATTATAGTTTCAGAAAAAAGATTAGACCCAATTCTAGCTAAATCACCCTTGAATTATCTTTTGAATAAGTGACTTAAATCCTGTTTATTTTTTCCTAAATATTGCACCAGGGATATGTGCCATTTTTAATGGAAGATAGCTATGTTTTTTTTAAGTATAGTAACACAATATAAATTTGCTCTTCAGAAATCTGATTCACTATGAATCAACTATTCACTCTGTTATGTTCATCTTTGAAAGATGAAGCAAATGCTACTCCCCATGAACTATTGTCACATAGTGACTCTAGCAGTAAGTTCTATGAAAATTCTGTGCACAAATAGACACAAAGATCAGAAAGATGTTTTGACTTATGACTCCATGCAGCCAGTTCTGACTCATGAGAAAAACATTATTTTTATAGCCATTTATTTATCTATATACCTATTTGATAAATTAATTCATATAATAAATCATTCATTTTTTTAAAATATTGAGTTTCTACAGGATGCCAAAAACAGTACCTGAAGCTGGAGAAATAGCAATAATATAAGTTAAATGAGCTATCTGCCTGTATTAGTCTGGGCTGCTAAAACAAAATATCACAAATTGCATAGCTTTGAAACAACAAAAACTTATTTCTCACAGTTCTGGATGCTGAGAAAACTAGGGTCAAGGCACCAGTAGATTCATTGTCTGATGAATGCCAGAATTCTGACTCACAGAAGCCACCTTCCTCGAGTGGTGAAAGGGAGGAGCTCTAGTCTCTTCAGCCATTACAAGGGCATTGATCCCATTCATGAGTCTCCACCTTCATTACTAATCACCTCTCAAAGTCCCCACCAACCACCATCACCTAATTCCCATTGTAAGATGGATTAGGTTTCAACATAAGAGTTTTGGAGAGGCATGGTGGGCAGTCAGTCCATAGCACTGCCCTTCTATAGCTCTCGATAGTTCATGTTCTTCTAAAGGAATACAGACAGGCAATAAATAATAAAATCATACTAGTTACAGTGATTCAGATTATTGTAAGAGTTATAAAATATAAAACAAGCTATATGAAAAAAGGATGACTACATTCCTGGGGATGGGTTGAGTACTCTAGGAAGAACTTTCTTAGGAGGTTATATTTGAAATAAGATTTAAATAACAAGAGTCAGATATGAGAAAGTCTGGTTTAGATTTTCTTGGTAAAAGGAACAAAATTAAGTGTGATATATTCAAGGAAATAAAAGAAGATGAAGATTGCTCTGTCATGGTGAGATACAAGGCAAGAGAGAAATCAGAGAAAGAAACAGGATTTAGATGAAAATGGCCATTGTGGGGAGAGTAAGGAATTTTGGTTTTGTTCTATGTGCAAAAGGAAGCCATTGACTATTTAATCAGGGAAAAATATATGACTAGTTTGTCTCTTTTTTTAAGAGAGAGAGAGAGAGAGAGAGAGAGAGAGAGAGAGAGAATTTTTTAATATTTATTTTTTAGTTTTCGGTGGACACAACATCTTTATTTTATTTTTATGTGGTGCTGAGGATCGAACCCAATGCCCTGTGCATGCCAGGCAAGCGCACTACCGCTTGAGCCATATCCCCAGCCCATGACTAGTTTATCTTTGATGAGATCATTTAGGCTATTGTGTGAGGACTAGATCATTGATAGGAAGAAAAGAAGCAATGAGAAAACCATCACAGTAGTTTAACAGAGATTATAGGAGTACAACGTGAGTGTTAGCATGGAAACGGAAAATAGATAAGTTCAGTGTTGATTTTAGAGATAGACTTATAAGACTTGATATGGGTTGGATTGGAACTGTAATAGGGACAGAGAAGCCAAGGAGATCTTTTTAGTTCTTGGCTTAAGGTAGTAGATGAATGACTATTTCATTTACTGAGCAACAACTGGCTAGCAGGGAATTGATTGATGGGATTCCATAATTCTATTTTGACCATATTTTACATGGTCACTGGACATCACAAGGAGATGTCAAGTATCAAGCTGATTATTTGCAGTTGAACAGAGGAATTTGAGTCAGAATACACATGGATACATAGAAATAAAAATGGAACTTAGAAGAATGAGAAGAAAGTTGGAGGTGAACATAGATCAACTATAACATTTAGAGGTCAAATGGAGGAGACACAACCAGCAAAGTGACTGAGGAAAAAAAGGGAAAAATGTTACAAATGTAATGCCAAAAAAAGTCAAGGAAAAGGGGAGTTTTGAGGAACAGGGCATGAGCAACAGGCCAATTATGATGCTCTGTTAAGAGGTGGAGTAAGAAAGTGATAGAAATGTAACAGTTTAATTTAGTGACAGGAGTATCACTTGTTTCTATGGGGTGGTGGGGCAAGCCTGTTGACAAAGGCTTTGTGTGTGAGAGAAGAGAAAGTGAGAAAGAAAATTCAGTGAATTTGGACACATTTTAAAAAGTGTTTCTATAAGAGGTAGAAACAAGAGGATAATGGGTACCAATAAAGTACATTTACCTTTAAAAGTTTATGTATTTATATGTATATTAGAGATATCTGTGTGCATGTATAGATGCTAATGTAGATATGTAAGGGAATTAGAACATGAAGAGAACATAGGAGAAAAGGGGAAAATTATGTAATTAACCTACACTTAGTCGTTTCATTAAATAAGTTTGACTTCTCAAGATTTGCTTACATAGGCTACAAAGCAAATCCTAGCAAACACACACAAAAAATGATATAATCTCTTGTATTCCACCAGATCATAATGGAATGAAGCTAGAAATCAATACTAAGAAAAATAATTAAAACCACATAAACATGTGGAGATTAAACAATGTTCTCTTCAATGAAGAATAGGTCAAAGAAAAAATGAGAATCAAGGATTTCTTAGAAATGAATGATAACAAAGATACAATATAACAAAATTCCTGGGACTGCATAAAAGCAATTTTAAGAGTAATATTTACAGCATTCAGTGCCTACATTAAAAATTAGAGAGATCCTAAACAAATAAGCTTATGCTCTACCTCAATACCTTAAAAAAAGAGGAACAAACTAACCCCAAACCAGTAAAAGACAGGAAATAATTGAAATCAGAGCCTAAATCAATGAAAATGAGAATAAGAAAACAATATGCAGCATCAATGCAATGTAGAGTTGGTTCTTCGAAAAGATAAATAAAATTGACAAACCCTTAGCCCAACTAACCAAAAGAAAGATTGAGAAAATGCAAATGAACAAGATCGAAGATAAAAAAGGAGATATCACCACTAACCCTTCTGAAATCCAGATGGTTTTCAGAACCTATTTTGAAAATTTATACTCCAATAAACTGAAAAATCTGGAGACATTGACAAATTTCTAGACACATACGACTGGCCCAAATTGAATCAGGAAGCTTCAGGACCTGATGGATTTTCAGATGAGTTCTACCAGAACTTTACAGGAAAACTAACAGCAGTCTTTCTCAAAGTATTCCATAAAATTGAAAAGGAAAGAACATTCCTAAATAAGTTTTATGGAGCCAATATAACCCTGATACCCAAACCAGACAATGATGCATCAAGGAAAGAAAACTACAGAACCAAAACCCTGATGAACATAGATGCAAAAATCCTTAATAAAAATTAGTAAGCTGCATTCAAAAATATACTAAAAAGAAAATACTCCGTGATAAAGTGGGTTTCATTCGGATATGCAAGATTGGCTCAATAAATGTAATTCACCACTTAAACAAAATTAAGGACAAAAATCACATGATCATCTCAATAGATACAGAAAAGGCCTTTGATAAAACCTGAAAGAACGATCAAGGCTTGCCATCAGAGAAAATGCCCGTTTTAACCTTTTCAGGTTAAAAATGTGGAAGAAGGGTTGGGGATATAGCTCAGGTGGTAGAGTTCTTGCCTTGCATGCACAAGGTTCTGGGTTCAATCCCCAGCACCCACACATACACGCACAAAAAATGCTAAAGAAGCTAGGGATTAAAGGAAATTATCTGAACATTGTAAACATACTAGATGGAGAAAAACTAAAAGCATTTTCTCTAGAATCTGTTCACTTTCATCATTTCTATTCACTATAGTCCTCAAAACATTATCCAAAATGGTCAGTCAAGGAAGGAAAATCAGTGGGATACAAATTTGAAAAGAAGAAGTCAAACTTTCTCTGTTTGCTAACAATATGATCCTATATTTAGGAGATTAATTAAAAAAAAAACTCCATCAGAAGATCTTATAAATGAGTTGAGCAGAATATCAGGATACAATATCAGCACTCAAAATCAGATGCTATACTATAAAATCCTATACTCAACAGTGATTCAGCTGAGGAAGAAGTCAGGAAAATCATCTCATTTACAATAATCTAAAAAAATAAAACAACTTGGTAATTAATTTAACCAAGGAAGTAAAAGAGGTCTACAATGAAAATTATGGAATACTGAAAAAAAGAATTTGAAGAAGACCTTAGGAGATGAAAAGACATTCCAATGTTCTTGAATAGGGATAATCAATATTGTCAAAGTGTCCACACTATCAAAAGCAATACACTGATTCAATGTAATTACCATCAATTTACCAATGACATTCTTCACATAATTAGAAAAAAACAATTCTTAAATATATTTGGAAAAGGACTGGAATAGAGTTTTTGCCTAGCACATGCAAAGTGCTGGGTTTGATCCTCAGCACCACATAAAAATATAAATAAATAAAATAAAGATATTAAAAATTTTATTTGGAAGAATAAGTGATGCAGAATAGGCAAAGTAATACTAAGCAAGAAAAGAAAAGAAGGAGGCATTATCTGATCTAAAATGCTGCAGAGCTGTAGAGAAAAAAAAAGTATGGTATTGGTATCAAAATAGACATGAAGATCAATGGAATAGAACAGAAGACACAGAGACAAATCCATATACCTAAAGCCATGTGATATTTGACAACAGTACCAAATGTATGTTTTAGAGAAAAAAAAACACCCTTTTTAACAAATGGTGCTGGGAAAACTGGATAGCCATATGTAGAAAAATGAAATTAGACCCCTCTCACCAACTTGCACAAAACTCAAATTAGACCAGAAACTTTACAACTGCTAGAAGAAACCATAAGGTCAACACTCCATTGTGTAGATGCTGGCACTGACTTTCTTAACCAAAGTGCAAGAAATAAAACCAAGAATCAATAAGTGGGATGCCATCAAACTAAAAATCTTCTGCACAATAAAGGAAATGATTAAAAGTATAAAGAAAAAGACAACAGCATGTGAGTAAATCTTGGCCAACTATTCCTTTGATAGGGGATTAATATCCAGAATATATAAAAAACTCAAAAAACTTAACATCAAAAAAAAAAGAAGAAAGAAAAGAAAAGAAAAAGAAACCTCAAATAACCCAATCAATAAATGGACAAAAGAACTAAACAGAAATTTTTCAAAAGAAGACACACAAATGGCCAACAAATATATGAAAAAATGTCACCATCTCTATTAATCAAGGAAATATACACAGCTATCAAAACTACACTAAAATTTCATTTCACCCAGAAAGAATGGCAATGATCATAAACAAAAACAACAAATGCTGGTGAGATTGTGGGTAAAAAAAAGTACACTTATCCACTGTTGGTAAGGCTGCAGGCTAGTGCAACCACTCTGGAAAGCAGTATGGCAATTCCTCAAAAAACTAAGGATGGAACCACTTATTCCACTCCTTGGTATTTTCCCCAAAGACCTAAAGTTCAGCTTACTACAGCAATATAGCTACCTCAATGTTTATCGCAGCTCAATTCATGGTAGCAAAATTACGAAATCAACCCAGATGCCCATCAATAGATAAGTGGATTAAGAAACTGACGAGAGAGAGAGAGAGAGAGAGAGAGAGAGAGAGAGAGAGAGAGAGAGAGAGAGAGAGATCACACAATTTATACACACACATGGAGTTCTACTCAGCAATAAAAAAGAATTAAATTATGGCTTTGTTGGTAAATGGATAGAAATGGAGAATATTATGCTCAGTGAAATTAGCCAAACTTAGAAACTCAAAGGTTGAAGGATTTTGTTCATATGAAGAAACAAGATTAAAATAAAGGAAAGGGGGGGGGAGGTAGGATTACATAAAGGACTCATCAAATATAAATTAACAGATCAGTGAAAGGAAGTCTAGTAGATTAAAGGAAGGTGGATGGGAGAGGGAAAAGAGGATGGGAGGGAAAAGGGGAAGGGAAAAGAAGAGGATAATAAACTGAAATCAATTTTCATACATGTATGAGTTTGTCTGGATGAACCCAAGTACTATGTATAACTGTAAATCTCAAATAAATAAATAAACAGACAAAAAAAGAAATAAGATTTGCCTACCTAAAGCCCCAAATACTTGGGTTATATTACTTAAAGATCTACCATTATTTAAGTTTTGTAAGCTCTCTTTTCCTTTCAAATCTTTATTTTGCTTATTTTAGAGGTAATTTATAATAACATAATGTTTGAATTACTAAAAGTCCAGTTTGAGAGTCACAGTTTTCATAAAAATCAGTACAAAAAATGTTTTTTATGTTTTCATATTTTTATAAGTTTTTTATATTTTTATGTTTTCATAATTTGCCTACTCCAAGTCTCCCATTTAAATTATAGAATAGCAAAACTAATAGGGCATAGGAGAAATATTGAGTCAAGAAAAAAATAAACATTTTTAGCCAGAATTTAAAAGCCTATATGAAACTGAAGTAGTTGCAAGACACAGGAATTGGTCAAATTCATAGTATGACAAAGAAAATGCATACTCATTCTTTCTGAGCTTTTGTGATTTTTAAATGATCCATGTGGCAACCTAAGATAATATTTCATGACAAACTAGCTGGAGAAACATAATGAAAGTAATTGGAAACTAATAGTGGAGTCTGATTTGACCATGATAATGCAGAAAAACCTGACTTATTCTGAAGCTTGACTTGTCTAGGAGCATAGAATAGTTTACATTTGTATTATAGAATAGTAAGGTACTTTATCATAATCCATCTCATACTTTTTATCAGAGTTTTTGTTTTTAATTTTCACTCTTGTTTCTGCTTTTATTGAATTACTCTCCCTGGAGGAAAGAAATACTTAAAATTTATCTTCTCAAAACATTATATCCAAGAGACTTGGAATGGAATCTTTTTCATCACTTGGGTATTGAAGAATTGAAGTCTCACAAATAAATGGAAATAACTTTGGCCATGTGGTTAATGAAAGATGAGTCCTTCTGATGATGGAAAACTCTGAGGGAATGAATAGTATGTTCCTTTTTCTCAACCTTGAAGTTTAGACCAAACTGTTCCAAATAGTGCTTTGTGAGTGTAAATTGCATCACAGAAGACCTTGTCCAAGAAATGAGAAGTTTAGAGCACTGGCCCTACATTTTAGTATTAGTTGTGCCATTGATTTTATTGTGAGCTCTTAGTGAAGTCATTTAATGTTTTTATTTTCATTTTTATACATATCAGGGATAATGCAACCCATAGGATAACACAAAAAGTTTTGAGAAGACTTACTGTTCGTTTATATGGATCAGTCAGTTCTGTAAACATGGTCTTCCATTCCGCATCTCTTTGTCAAATGAGGGGAATGAGCTACATTTTGAACTCTCCATTCCCTCAATTCCTGGACCAGTCTTCCATTCAACTATTGTTTTTTTCCAAGTTTCTGAACTAGAGACAGGGTTGCCTGTGTTTCCCCTGTTCTTTTCATTATTTCTTAATGGTGACTGCCAAAGCACACTTACACTTTGTTTTGTTATCCACACTCTTATAAAGAAAAATTTATTTCCTCAAATCTGTACTAATTTTAATTGCAATGGTTAATTTGAATTAACTTGATTAGATTAAGAGATGCTGAAGATTAAGAGGCTTCTGGGTATGTCAATGAGAGTATATGTAGAAATGATTGGCATGTGGGATAGGGAACTGAAGTTGAGATCTTCCCTAAGCATAGGTAGCACTGTCCAGTAGGATGATGCCTTAGATGAAATAGAAGTTGGAAGAACAAGGAAGCAGCAGTAGATGCAAGTTGTATTCTTCTTCAATGGGTTCTTGATTGCTGCTGTAATCACCTGAGGATATCAGACTCTTGCTCCTTCACTCTTCCAAAGCAGACTCTACCAGTGATCCTACAGGAAGTTCCCAGAAGCCTTCAGTTTTGGACTAGGGTAGCACAATTGTCCCCTGCTGTTCTGAGACTTCAGCCTCTTGGACTTCAAACTACTGGTTCCTCCAGTTCTCCAGCCTGTAGACGGCCACTGTGGACTATCCAGCTTCTGGTCATGTAAGCCAATCTAATAAATCCCCTTTTTATAATTATACTTCCTGTTGATTCTGTACCTCCAGAGAAGCCAGACTAATACATTTGGTATGGCAGATAAACAAAATTTATTATATTTTCATTCTGCTATTATAGAGAGTAGTTAAAATCTGATTTTCTTCATAGACGTTATTTGTTGAAGTCATTAATATTTAAAGGAAAGGCCATATGTGTCAATTAAATGAATTATGCTTTCAAGAGAATTTTAAAAACCAATTAGCACATCAGTAGTGTCCAAAGAACTTGGAACTCAGTCCCAAGGAGATGCTTACGACGAAGCCTTAGTAAAAGGAAAAGCAAACTATATATTTTATATGTTACATAAAAAACAGAATCTGTCATCAACAAATGAAAGCAGGATTTTACAATGTAATGCAGCTTTTGTTGTTAAACGAATTTTATTTTTGACTTTTCTCAGTGATGAAGACATACATTTTTGGTTTGAAAAACATATATTGATTTGTTTTCTCTTTTGTTTGACTCACTAAGAGATACAAAAGAATGCCTTATTCATGTGTGATTGAAATTTTCAGAGATTTAAAACATAAAGTTGACAACTCTTACCAACATGAATGGATTTGTGGGCTCCTTTTCTTTGAAAAAGGATCTGGGAACTATTTCTTTGTCTTCTTGGGTGATGTGAGAAAAGATTTCTTCTGGCAGTGTGATGTCGGATGATATTTTGGAGTGAATTTTGAGGTTTTCTTTTCACTGAAATTCTGTGGTATTTTCTATTTGAATTATTTGGATCTTTCTGAATCTTTTTTCTCTTATACTCTTTTTTTTTTTGGAGGGGTGTATATGAAAAGAACCTTGGGGCTTCAGAGAATTATTTTGCACAATATTTCTGTCTAGGTTGATATATTTCATCTCAAGAAAAAACTGAACATTTCTTGGGTAAATCGATTTGTGGGCACCCCCCCCCCATTTTTTATTGGTATATGAAGGCTGTACATACTAATGGGATTTGTTGTTACAAATTTTCACATATATACACAATATAACAATATAATTTGACCAGGATCATTTAAACCGCTTTGTATTTTGAGAAGGATCACCTTCAGTTTCACCTTGTAAACATTCTTTCCTGCTAAAAATGAAGTATTTGAGTTTTGAGATGATAGTTTTAAGATGGAAGAACCTTGGATCAAGTGTAATGGCTGCTCAGTGATTTTCCTTCATGTTGATTCTCTATGAATCTTCACAGAGTTTTCTTAATAGTCAGGCTGGCTTCTTTGACTTTCTCTCTCTCTCTCTCTCTCTCTCTCTCTCTCTCTCTCTCTCTCTCTCCCCTCCCTCCCTCACTCTTTCTTTCTTTCTTGAATTTAAGTAGAATAATAAATAGAAAGGCACATTTTTACACTCATTTTTTTCCAAGCCTAATTTATTCTGCTCTGAATAATATGTTTTTATTTCTGTTTCCTCCTAAAAAGTGTAGGATTGTGTTTTAGCAAGTTAGGATGTATGTTGGAAGGCCTGTAATCAAATTCAGGCCTTAACATTTATATACAGTGTAAACTCTTTGCTCTTTTGTTTCCTTGTGAGTAAACTGGAAAGGTGGTGCATATCTCGTATGCTGCTGCTAGGAATAAATGAGGTATTGAACATAAAGAGTTCAGTGTTTTGGAGGCACATAAAGAGCATGTGATACATATCCGCTAATAGAATCTTTCTGCCTTCCTCTATCCTTATCTGGTTCTTGATAGAAGAAGATAGAATAATATTTTAAACTATAAACTCAGCCTGAAAATAAAGCTTCAAGGCTATGTTTCTTTTTCCAGAGCCTGAAATTTTCAACATCAGCTCTGTCTCTCCATTCCCATGTAGATAAGTTGAAGTTTACCCATTCTTGAGACCTCATCTTATATGCTTTTTGCTGTTTTGTTTGACAAAGCTAAGTTAGATTTTCTATTATGGGTTCTTTGTAATATGATCAGAATTGTAATTAACTGTAATTATTCCCTTCTACACTATCAGCTGTGAAGGGACAGGAAACTATCTTTCTAATTGACTGATTATCAGCAATTTGTAGTGCATTAGGAGCTAGCAGTAGATCCTTGTTGAGTCAGTCTACTTCAAAGGAGGATACCAAGGTCTTGCTTCTCATTCATTAATTTAAAAGCTGTAGAGTGGTGTCTTGACACATGAAGGGTGTGCCTTCTGCTTCCATCTCCTGCCCTTCCATCCACCTCTTCTACCAACTGGATTAATTCCTCTTTTTCTCACCTGGAATAAACAGATGATCAGGTAAGCAACTGAAGCCTGCTTCTGTCCTCATTTCAGAAGTTTCCCAAGGCTGTCTGACCAGTCGAGGATCAAGGTCTGCCTCTCTGGGCACTATTCCATCTCATCGTTCAAACCTCAAACTCCAGTCAGGGACCTGGTGTTTTCACTGCCAGTGCAACTGAAAATGTGAAAATGGCATGGAATAGAGAACAAAATTCTCTCTCTATTCTCCAGGTCTATGTCTTGAAAGTGGAAAGAAACTGATCATGTCTTTAGGATCATCTCTACCCACTTTAAAGAACATATAAACCAAGGGATCTGGAGGTGGTGGTATATGCCTCTAATTTCAGTGACTCGGGAGACTGAGGTAGGAGGATCACAGATTTGAGACTAGCCTCTGCAGCTTAGTGAAGTCCTAAGTATTTTAGCAAGACTCTCTCTTGAAAGTAAAAATAAAAAGGACCTGCGGTGTAGCTTAGAAGTAAAACACTCCTGGGTTCAATCCCCAGTACAAAGAAAAGAGAAGGGAAAGGGGAACAAATGAACATATAGGCCCGAAACATTCTCTGGGCAGACAGAGCCCAGATTGTGGGACACGTCTATTCAAATCAACTCTACAAACCTGTTTAATGTCAATGTGGTTTATAGTCATATGTAAGTAATAGATCTAGAAAATAATTTTCTAGATTCTAGATGTTTTCTTAGATGTTTTCTACTTAGTCTCAGAACAGGCAGTTCTTTTTTAGTAAGGGAAAAAGAATCTTAAAATGGTTGGGTTGCAAAGAAGGTAGAAGCTTTTAACTATGTATTAAAATGCATGATGAGTTTGAGATCACCATGGAAATCCCAACTATTTATATGAGACTAATACTTTCATAAAACGTCTTACTTTTCTGCAGGTAATAGACCTATTTCCTTGTCTCTGCTGTGTTTGACACCATCCCAGCTCTCTCATAGCCAGGGAAACAATGAGAGCCACCAGAAACCTTGACCTTTTCCCTGCAGTTAAGGAAGGGACTAAAGTTCTGTTTCTTATTGAACTTATTGACCACTATAAATAGAACTGATCATTAAGAGCATGTTAGCTCCATATAATGGGAAAACTATAGTTTAGAGACTACATGTATTTTTCTACATGTTATTTGTTATTATTAACATAAATTGTGCACATGAAAGAGGATCAGTGTGATATTTCCATACATACATACAGCATGCATGGGTCATATCCAATCACCCTTCTTCCCCACCCTCTACCCCATCATCCATCCTAATCCCCAGGAATCACTATTTTACATTCAGGTTAACATTTTTATATTCCCACGTGTAAGAGAGAACATGAGAAAGAACATGCAATACTGTCTTTCTGAGTCTGGCTTCTGTCATTTAACATAATGTCCTCTAGTTCTGTCCATGTTGTTATAAATGACAGAATTTATTGTTCTAGAAATATGTGGAGACTGATCAACTTTTGAAAGAACAGTGATTCTATATATTCTTAATTTTTACTTCTCTGTAAGATTTTACCACTCTGGGGTGAGGAAAATATGGATGAGCTAAAAGGGGAAATGGTCAGAAAACTATAAATTCTTTTTTCTCCTCTGCTACCAGTTTTTTCCCCCTTTTTGGTATCAGAGATT
The DNA here is from genome assembly GCF_021218885.2 of Marmota monax. NCBI lineage: Eukaryota > Metazoa > Chordata > Mammalia > Rodentia > Sciuridae > Marmota > Marmota monax. Next base: position 2,806,155 of record NW_026695208.1, on the reverse strand, counting down.
GAACCAGGGGCACTCGACCACTGAGCCACATCCCCAGCCCTATTTTGTATTTTATTTAGAGATAGTGTCTCGCTGAGTTGCTTAGTGCCTCACTTTTGTGAGGCTGGCTTTGAACTCTCTATTCTTGTGCTTTAGCTTCCTGAGCTACAGAGATTATAGGCATGTACTACCGTGCCTGGCTCTCTCCTACCAGTTTTTAACTGCATGAACTTTACAAGATGCCTCTCTATTCTTCAGTTTCCTCATCTGTAAATGGTGGTACTTATTCTGTAGGGTTATTCTAACAATTAGAATTAACACATTAATATTTAGAATAGTGCCTGGAACATGGTAAATGATAACTATCATAATTGATACCATCAAATTTCCACAAAGGATTTGAGTGACTGTGTGCTTACTCAGTGTCATCAACCAAATAATCATAAAACTACAGGGGGGTACCTCTTAATGTTCTTATGTGAGCCACAGACTAACAATTATTCTTTTATTTAGTTATGAATTACATTCATATTTTAAGCTACTTGTCAAAATGTTAACTAAAACCAATTAAGACAAATCTAAGGTACTATTTTCCATACAGGGAAGCTATGTCTCAGAGAAGTTAAGTGCCTTCCAAGGTCATCTGACTAGTGGTAGGGTTTAACTACCTAGATGATATCACTGAAGGCAGAATATCAGGGAGGAGAGTCACTGAAGCCACATGGCCTAGGTAATCCTGGCCTTGCCACCCATGTGGAGGTCACTTATGCTCCTTAAGTGAGTAAAATGAACTACAAGATACTAACAACTCTGGCATAAGCCTCTTAAAATAATTACAATTTAAAAAATAATCATAGTATAATGAGAAAACCAGAGCAAAATTGCTAGGGAAACATAAATACATGGTGATAAATTCTCAGTGGTGGTTCAATGTTTCATCAAGATTCTGATAGGAGGCATCATTCACAGGACTGCTGAAGAATACAAAGAAACCTCTCGGCCTTATTTTTATATTGTACTTGGCACACACTTTAATTTTGATGAATCACCTTGGAAAGAACTATAGCAACCATGAAGGTGCCATATGTTACATATACTCAATATGTCTCCCTGTTACAAGTAGCTGGCCAATGATATTCATACCTTAAATATCATATGGTTACAACAATTAAGGAAAACCTAAGGTTAGAGTGGATGGGCATGTTCTATTGCCTGAATCCTATACATTTTATTAATCAAAGATTGTGTTTCAGGGAACAGAATCTGTCAAGAGAAATAATTGAAGCAATATAAAAATATAAAGGATCTATAAACTGTGAAAAGATAGAAGGTAGTTGATTCTGTAAAGCAGGTTTTGCCTCTTGAATGTTAATATTGAGTTATTAAAAACAATATTCATCATTGCAATGGGGTATCACTGATTCATACATGAATATAGACTCATAATTGAATTTCACTTGCAAAAGCAATACATATTTCAAGGTAAAAAGGATAATCCAAAAGCATATTGCAAATTATACTCTAAATTGTTCTGTGGTGCTATACAGTATATTTGGTTTTATGAGAGGCACAAAGAGAAATAAAATCACCAGAAATGGAAAAATGGAATTTTGAGTTCTATGATAACAGATACAGACTACAATGAGGTCACTGATTGTTTTTGTGAGAAGAAACTTTACATTGGTCTTGATGTAGGATTGAAAGAGTTATGAATAGCCAAATTTCTATCACAATGGAGGAGTTCAGCTACCATTACATTTTCCTTTCAAGAGAAAACCCATAACTGAGGTAAAATAAGGAAGGATATGGTAAAATTCAGTTTGAGATGAGCAACTTAAGCCTCTAGATTTGCTCATCATTCTTAAGTAAAACTAGTCAGCCTTTGCAGAATTGACTTTATTGTTGCAAAGTTTTCAAGAAAGAAATGGTTTATGTAAATCAATCAATCCAAGTTTATTACAAAAGCACTCAAACTTTCAAAAGTAGTTTACTAAGTCCCCAAGGTAACAATGACTACAACTACTAAACCCTTGCCTTGTATAAAATATTTTGTTAATAATATATTTTTTAACCTTTCTTTTGTTTATTTATTTTTATGTGGTGCTGAGGATCGAACCCAGTGCCTCACACTTATTAAGCAAGTGCTCTACCACTGAGCCACAATCCCAGCCACTCTAACAATACATTTTATTCCCATTATGTTATTTAATTTGTACAACTATGTGAATCCAACACTATTTTTAATCCTCATTTTAAAGATCAGTACTTTTAAACATTTTAAGTTATTTTAACTTTATGATCTAATAACTCCAACATCAAAGTATTTTGCGAGTCTAATTTATTTGATTGCTCTGTTTAAATGTGTCCTTCATTCCTTGTTTTTAAATTGAATAGGCACACAAAGGGAAGCATAGTAGTGACCAGGGTAAATAGCATTTAGCACAGAAATATGCACATCTCAACTGCCACTCTGTTAACATGGAGACTTGAGCTAATCTAGTCATTAGTGCAGCCGATTTGGGATCCGTTGTTGCTATGTGTACCTTCAGTGTACCATCTTCTTAGAATTCTAGCACTACTTTAGGGGAAACATTGGGTTACCAGAGTGTTTTTCTGAATTTTTTTTAATCCACCTTCAGCATCTCTTTTGCTCCTGCACCTGACAGGAAGCCTTAGTGATGCTCTTATTTTTCAACTATGATAGACTGCTAATGCTTATTATTTTGGTAATTGAGTTCTTAGTTTTAGGGGGGAAAGAGGCTTTTTTCTCATTTTGATCCAGTTTCCAAACTTAGGCAAATTTGGAATCAATATTGGAATTTTCTTATTTAACCTGCCCATTGCCCATAGAAATCAAGCTCTGCTATGAATATTTAATCGGTAAGGGTTTCCTACCCTTCTCCTAATCAGAATATACCTATATGCTGTCCTGGTCCCAGGACAATTTCCCCAACCTCAGAAATAGAATTTTTTTGAGGGGAAGGGGTTATGCTATTTTTCATCTTAATCTCCTTCTTATCCCAGAAGTGATAGTTTGTGCTTCCATTATCCTAGCAACATAAGGCTTTTGTTCTATTGAGGAAAAAGTTTTGAATGGAATTTATGACTTTTCTGGATGTTACCTTACCCAAGTGTATACCCTATGAGAAGGTTTCTCTTGTATCTCAACATGCCCTCATATGCTCCTGTAGAGGTGTTTGATAATGAACCTGCAAGTATTATGAAGACCAATAGTGTCTATCACTCTCAGGGGTTATAAGCTGTTATGCAAGGCTGTACTTTGTCTTTATCAAATTGTTTTAAAAATAAATAAGTTCTTTAACTATTTGTATGGCACTGATTCTTTTGCCCCCATGTTCCACCATATATGAGTATGTACTTATGTCCCTTCTGCTTGGCAAAACCTGAGTTTTCTTAGCTCAAGCTATTTTCCCCCAAAGACTATTGTTCTCTGCCAAGATAAAGAAAAACTATCATGTTGTAGTTAACCGACATCACCTTGTTATAATGTGAGGGCAATATTTTTTTCCAATTCTCCACATCTTAGACATCAGTTAAAATCTCAGGCTCCTGCTCTATGGGGACCAACCACCTCTCACATCACGTGGGACTCCTTCCCCTAGCTACCTCAATCTTAGGACACTGAAGCTACCACCTAACCCCTACAATGTGTAGTGTTACCTTGGGACACTGGACAGGGCCTGGAAGCAGATACTGGTCACAGCACTGCCAACCACAGCTCTACATCTCTGAACAGGCTGCCCAACACCACCGTGCAGCTTGTGCTCACTGCCCCATCTCTGAAAACAGTTGTTTCCACCTTGGGACACCTCCACTGCCATCTTGGATTACCTCTGCTGCCACCATCACTATCTTTAGTTAGGGCAACTTTCATCTTGGGACACTGGCTGGTACCTACAGGTTTGCTGCTGCTGCTGCTGCTGCCACCAACTAAGGACCCAGCTGCTTCCATCTCTAGGGATAACAGCTAAGGCCTGGAAGACCATCACCAAGGTCCATGCAGGCTTGGTTACACCCGAGGTCTCCCTGCGAGGTGCGCTTACAGCCACCATCTTGCTGCAGAGATAGGAGAGACCCTTGCATGGACTTGTTAGGTTGGAAGAAGGTCTGAAGGCACCTTGATTCTGGCTTGCCCAGCCAACCAGCCCAGCATTCACCAGGTTCTCAGGGCCAATTCGGGTGGCATTTGCTAAGACCTGACATCAGCCCAGTACCTCATTCCCCCCCCAATCTGGCATCCACCAACCACCTGGACCCAATGGTGTGGCAATCAACAGGGCCCTCTGGCTCCCTAATCCCAAAGTCTCTCAAGCCCCACCCCCCAAGCCACCAACCCAGCCTATTGCTTGCAGTTACAAGGCCAATCCACAGCTCTGGTGCCTGTACAGAACAGCTCTCCACAACAGGAACACAGCCTGCAAGTAATATGAAGATCCTTAGTCTTGGAGACTTGAACAAATCTAGTCATGAATGCAGCCAATTTGGGATCTGTTGTTGCTATGTGTACTTAGAAACAAGTGAGAATTCTAACACTACTTTGGGGACAATATTAGGTCACCAGAATACTTTTCTGATGTTCTTATCCACCCTCAGCATCCAGCCTTCTCTTTTGCTCTTGTGCCTGACAGGAAGCCTAAGTGATGCTTCTATTTTCAACAATAATAGTTCAGCCCTCAGGACCTCTATCTAGAGAGAGAGGGTCCTGATTGAAAAGAAGAAAGGGTGGGGTGGGAGAAATACAGTTTAGAGACTAAATTAGAGACCAAAAATTATGGAGTTCATAGGTGATAAAAAGGGTTAAGGCCAGGCTACTACATTACACAAATGGACCCCAAAGGAGATTCCTGGGGTGAAGTCTTACAACTGGTACCTGGCAATTGCTATACCTCCAGGAGTTCTGCCTCCATGACTAACTCATCTACTCTAGTCATGAGGAGGCAAAATTACGACGTATGCAGTCAAGGGGAGAAATAAAGAATGTCCACTCGCTTCTGCCCCTTTCAAAGCTTTATTCACTCACATTACTCAATACAGTTTTACTCTATAGGTTCTTAGTCAAGAAAATGACAATCTTTAATGCTAGGCACTGCAAATAGTCATAATCAATTCACAGCAAACAATTCTAGATTAATTAATTTACAGCAATTCTAGATTAATTAATTCACAGCAAACAATTCTAGTTAATTAATTCTAAGCACTGCAAAACATACTTAATCATGATAGGTTAATGACAGATATTTCCTCTGCATGCTAAGTTCAAAAGTCTTAAGCCTTAGGCTTTAAGTCCAGCAGATGCACACTCACTCAGACTGTGGTGACCAGATCCAGAACCAAGGCAGGCTTTTCCTGGCATGGAATGGATGACCGGTTGAGGAGCAGGGTCGTAGGGAGAAGTTGTGGCTCTCACCAAGGTCCAGACAAGGTGATAGAGTTTGAGAGCTGTGAGGATCTGCAGGTTTCAAACTGGAGTTTTTAAAATGGACTTGCTTAGGCTCAGGCATAAGGCCATCCTAACACCTAAATAACTTTCACTCTCCTGAGGGTAGACCAGCAAACTCCAGAAAATCCCACCTGTCAGATGAGAAGGGAGGCAGAGAAAATATTGAACTCCAACAGAAACAATTATTCAATTTTTCTTTGAGACTTTTTCTTTCTTTCTTTCTTTTCCTGTTCTCACATTCCCAACATTTGTGAAACCAAGTACTTTTCATGCATCAGGCTACTGAAGACTGGGATGTCTGAATAGTACATTACAGTTTTGTTGGATATTTAATTTTACATTTTTTTCTTTTTCTTTTTCAAGTTTTTCTTCTTATTTTTATTTTTTTTAATTATTTTTTCTTTTTTTTTGTTTTAGCTATCTCTATATATTTTCTTCACACTTATGTTTCCCCAGTCTCTTTCTCTCTTTTCTCCTGCTAACAGCCAGCTTTTGAGTCCTCTTTTATATTTCCTATGATCTAATACTTCTATGTTCTCACCGCCTACCTCATAAACATCACATCCTAAACCCCTTTCTCTCTTTGTCTGCCATTAGAAACTATAGACCCTTTTGCAAATCTACTGCTTATACTGTAGATAATAATCAAACACATCATTTATGTTTATTGTAGAAAAACTATAAATATCCTAATAGCAGCTATTTGGTTTAAGGCTGCATATTGCATGTATTGGTTGCCATTAATATTGATGTCCCTGTACAGGTGAGGTATTGGAAACTTGCAGAGACACTAAAGTCAAAATGGTAGAAACTGTAATGCTTCAGATCCACACTGTTAGAGGGGAATACACACAAACAACATGAAAAAATAAGGGAAAATAGCACCCCAAACAAACCAAGATGCTACAATAATAGAATCCATTGATAACACACTAGAAGAAAAGTCAGAGGAGTTCAGAATGTACATGGTTAAAATGATCTGCAAAGTAAAAAAAAGATATAAGAGACGCAGGCAGCAAAATGTCTCTTCAATAAAGAGATAAGAGAGCAAATGTATGTAGCAAGATTACTTCAATAAAGAGAGAGATTCTGAAGAAAAACAAAAACAGAAATTCTTGAAATGAAGGAAATAATAAACCAAATTAAAAATTCAATAGAAAGCATCACCAACACACTAGATCATTTGGAAGACAGAACCTCAGGCAATGAAGATAAAATATATAATCTTGAAAATTCAGTTGACCACACAGTGAAGATGGTAAGAAACCATGAAGAAAACCTCCAATAACTATGGGATAACATGAAAAGACCAAATTTAAGATTTCAGGATAAAGGAAGGCAGAGAGATACAAACCAAAGGAATGAATAATCTTTTCAATGCAATAATATCACAAGATTTCAAAAACCTGAAGAATGAAATGGTAAATCAAATATAAGAGGCTTACAGGACACCAAATGCATAAAATTACAACAGATCCACACCGAGGCACATTATAATGAAAATCCTTAGCATTCAGAATAAGGATAGAATTTTAAAAGCTGCAAGAAAAAAGTGTCAGATTATGTATGGGGGGAGACCAATTTGGATCTCAGCAGATTTCTCATCCCAGACCCTCAAAGCTAGAAGAGCCTGGAATAACATACACCCAGCTCTGAAAGAAAATTAATGCCAACCAAGAATCTTATATCCAGCAGAATTAACTTTTATATTTGATGATGAAATAAAAACCTTCCATGATAAACAAAAGTTAAATGAATTTACAACTAGAAAGCCTGCACTACAGAGCATCCTCAGCAAAATATTTCATGAGGATGAAATTTAAAAAAAAACAATGCAAACCAGCAAAGGGAGGAAGTACACTAAAGGCAAAGCCAAGGAAAGGAGAAACCAAGTCAAGTTAAAAACCAAAAATACACCAAAATGACCAGGAATGCAAATCATCTCAATAATAATCCTGAGTGTTAATGGCATAAATTCATTAATCAAAAGACATAGACTGGAAGATTAGATTTTTTTAAAAAAGACTCAACAATATGCTGCCTTCAAGAAACTCATCACATAGAAAAAGATATCCACAGACTGAAGATGAAAAAGTGGGAAACATATCACTCACATGGACTGCATAAGCAAACAGGGATTTTCATCCTCATATCCAATAAAGTACTTCAAGCCAAAGTTAGTCAGAAGGGATAAAGAAAGACATTTCATACTGCTTCAGGAATCATACATCAACAAGACATAACAATCATAAATATTTATGCTCCAAACAATGGAACATCTATGTAAGTCAAAGAATTTTTCTCAATTTCAAGAATCAAATAGACCACAGCATACTAATACTGGGTGATTTAAACACACCTCTCCCACCACTGGATAGATCTTCCAAAAAAAGCTAAACAAAAAATCTATAGCACTCAATGATACAATCAATAACTTAGACTTAACTGACATATATAGAATATTCCATGGATCAACGAACGAATACACTTTCTTCTCAGCAGCACATGTCCTCCTGTAAAATAGGCCATATGTTATTCCACAAAGCAAATACAAAAAAAATAGAGGTACTACCCTGTATTCTATCAGATCATAATGGAATGAAATTAGAAATCAATGATAAAATAAAAGTTAGAAGCTACCTCAACACATGGAAATTAAATGCTATGGTATTGAATGATGAATGGATAGCAGAAGACATCAAGGAGGAAATAAAAAAAAATATTTGGGATAAATGAGAACACAAATACAACATATCAAAATCTCTGGGACACTATGAAGGTAGTGCTAAGAGGAAAGTTCATTACATTGAGCTAATTCATTAAAAGAACAAAAAGTCAACAAATAAATTACCTAATATTACATCTAAAATCCCTACAAAAGGAAGAACAGATCAACACCAAAAATAGTAGAAGACAGATTATAATTAAAAATCAGAACTGAAATCAAAGAAATTGAAACAAAAGAAACAATTTAAAAAACCTGACAAAATGAAAAGTTAACTATTTGAAAAAATGAATAAAATCAATAAACCTTTAGCCACGCTAATGAATAGAAAGAGAGAGAAAACTCAAAACACTAAAACCAGTGATGAGCAAAGAAATATCATGTGGACACTATCAAAATACAGAAGATAATTAGAAACTATTTTGAAAATTTATACTGCAATAAAATAGAAAATCTTAAATACATCCACAAATTTCTGGAGACGTATGACCTGCCAGAACTGAACCAGAAGGACATACACAATTTAACAGATCAATTTCAAGCAATGAAATAGATGACACCATCAAAAGCCTATGAATAGGGAAAGAGGGGGGGATCCAAATGGCGGGCCAAAGGGAGGCAGCATTCTGTGTCGCTCTATGACCTGGGACTTAAGTACTGAGAATACTGCTTCTCTGTGAGCAATATTCCTGCTCCCACACAGGAATCACACCGTGTGGGTGCAGGAATCCAGGCCTCAGTGTCAGAGTAGGTCTTCCAACTGTTTGCCCAAGCAGGACTCCTGGGAACTAGAGCGAGGCCATTGGCATCAGCATCCGTGCAGAACTTTTGGCCACCCACCCTAGTAGAAATCAGGATGTAGTTCCCATGCAGAACACCTGGCAGCTTCCCATGCATAGGAACTCTGGTCGCCATTCCCATGCAGACCCCCATCTACCAACATGGGGTTCCCCTGTTGCCTCCATCTTGGGACTCTGCATCAACAGAGATAGTCCACTACTTGCACCAGAGAAATTTACACAGGCTATAAAGTCAGCAGACAGCCACACAATGTATGCCACAGAGCTTGTCTCTGAACTCATCATCCAACACCATCATCTGGCTCCCCCACCCAACCTAATACCCCATCTCTGAAAGCAACCACCTCCATCTTGGGACACCTTCATCATCATTTTTAGTGGGGGCAAGTACCAGTTTGGAACTCTGGCTGGCTGGGTACCCAGTTTCTAACTCCCCCTTCTCTCCAGCAGCCATTAACTCAGCACAGTGAGTGCCAACACAAAACAGCTCCCAGTGGGGCAATTGTGCAGCATTCACAAAGCGCCACATTAAAGAGCCCCAGAGAGAAAGGTCCCTTATTAGGAAGTAGTAAGGGAGAGGGTGAGTGTGATACAGCTTAGAGACTAACACAGATACCAGGAACTGGGAAGTCTTCAGGCAAGATAAGGCGAAAGACCAGGTTTTCACATCACATGAGTGGGCCCAAAAAGAGAACCTCGAGATGCAGCCTCCCTTCAGGGATCAGCAGGTCCCACACCCCACTTCCAAGTACCCTCCAACTAGGACTACCCTGGTTACCTTCACCATCCTGAGAGTGGAGATACCAGATAACAACAGACAACCCCACATATCAGATGAGAAGGGAAGCAGAAAAGATACTGATCTCCAACCAAAACAATCTCTGCTTCTTCCTTCAAGATTTTTTTTCTCTTCTCCCTCTCTATTCTCCCACTCTCAAATCCCCAACATATGTGAAACCAAGTAGTTTGCAAGAATTAGAATTTTGAGGACTTGAATGTCTGAATATTATATTACAGTTGTGTGTATATTCTTTTCTTCTTCTCCTTCTCCTCCTCCTCCTCCTCCTCATCTTCCTCCTCCTCCTCCTTCTCCTCTTCCTCCTCCTCCTTCTTCTTTCTCCCACCAACTTTTACTATTTTAACATTTTTTATTTTTCTTAATATATATGTGTGTTTGTTTTATGTACGTATTGTCTTCCCTCTTCCTTGTCTACCCATAATTACTTCCTCTTTCTTCTCCTGCTACTAATCTTCCTCTTTGGATTTCTCTTTCACACTTCCTAAGATATAATAAGAAATGATAGAAGAAACATAACAAGCAATGCCTCAGAAATAAAGATGATCATTGGGGGCTATTATAAATAATTATATGCCCCCCAAGTTGATGATCTAAAAAAAATGTTAAACTCCTAGAAATATACAAATTATAAAAACTGAAAGCCTAACAAATAAAATATTAAGGATTTAAAACAGTAAGCAAAAAGCTCCAAGCAAGGAAAATCTTCAGAACACAAGCCTTCACAGGTGAATTTAGCAAACATTCAAAGAAAAATTAACACCAATACTTCTTTTTTTTTTAGTTTGAATGGTGAACTGTATTTTAATACTCTATGTTTGTTGTCTAAAGAACAGATTAATAAAAAAACATTTTTTTTCTAAAATTTTCTTTTCTTTTTTTCATTTTTTAAAATTAATACCCCTTTTTTATTTTTTTATTTATTTTCTAATTTTTATTGTTGGTTGTTCAAAACATTACACAGCTCTTGACATATCATATTTCACACTTTGATTCAAGTGGGTTATGAACTCCCATTTTTACCCCGTATACAGATTGCAGAATCACATCAGTTACACATGCACTGTTTTACATATTGCCATACTAGTGTCTGTTGTATTCTGCTGCCTTTCCTATCCTCTACTATCCCCCCTCCCCTCCCCTCCCATCTTCTCTCTCTACCCCATCTACTGTAATTCATTTCTCCCCCTTGTTTTTTTCCCTTTCCCCTCACTTCCTCTTGTATGTAATTTTGTATAACCATGAGGGTCTCCTTCCATTTCCATGCAATTTCCCTTCTCTCTCCCTTTCCCTCCCACCTCTCATCCCTGTTTAATGTTAATCTTCTTCTCATGCTCTTCGACCCTACTCTGTTCTTGGTTGCTCTCCTTATATCAAAGAAGACATTTGGCATTTGTTTTTTAGGGATTGGCTAGCTTCACTTAGCATAATCTGCTCTAATGCCATCCATTTCCCTGCAAATTCCATGATTTTGTCATTTTTTAATGCAGAGTAATACTCCATTGTGTATAAATGCCACATTTTTTATCCATTCATCTATTGAAGGGCATCTAGGTTGATTCCACAGTCTTGCTATTGTGAATTGTGCTGCTATGAACATCGATGTAGCAGTGTCCCTATAGTATGCTCTTTTTAGGTCTTTAGGGAATAGACCGAGAAGGGGAATAGCTGGGTCAAATGGTGGTTCCATTCCCAGCTTTTCAAGAAATCTCCATACTGCTTTCCAAATTGGCCACACCAATTTGCAGTTCCACCAGCAATGTACAAGTGTACCCTTTTCCCCACATCCCTGCCAGCACTTATTGTTGTTTGACTTTATAATGGCTGCCAATCTTACTGGAGTGAGATGGTATCTTAGGGTGGTTTTGATTTGCATTTCTCTGGCTGCTAGAGATGGTGAGCATTTTTTCATGTATTTGTTGATTGATTGTATGTCCTCCTCTGAGAAGTGTCTGTTCAGGTCCTTGGCCCATTTGTTGATTGGGTTATTTGTTATCTTATTGTTTATTTTTTTTGAGTTCTTTGTATACTCTGGATATTAGGGCTCTATCTGAAGTGTGAGGAGTAAAGATTTGTTCCCAGGATGTAGGCTCCCTATTTACCTCTCTTATTGTTTCTCTTGCTGAGAAAAAACTTTTTAGTTTGAGTAAGTCCCATTTGTTGATTCTAGTTATTAACTCTTGAATTCAACAGCACACTGAAAGGATTATACACCATGAACAACTGGGATTTATACCTGGCTTGTAAGGATATAAATGCATATAAAATCAATCAATATGACCTATCACATTAATAAAATGAAAGAAAAACTTATAAATGTTCAATACATGCATAGAAAACTTTGGACAAGTGCAATGCACATACCTCTTCATGATTAAAACTCTCAACAAAGTAAGTATAAAAGATACCTCAGTAGAACAAAATTTACATATGAAAGTACTATAGCTAACATGATAATAAATAGGGGAAAACTGAAAGCTTTTAAGAGCTATCACAAAACAAGTTTCTCCATTCTTACCACTTCTATTCAATGTAGTACTGAAAGTACTAGCCAAAGCAATTAGACAAGAAAATGATAGTGTCTTCATTGCCTCACAGCTCCCACCTACCACAGGTCCCAAAGTTAAGGCTTTAGTTTTTTTTTTTTTTTTTTTTTTGTTATGGCATCATCCTGTTTCTAGGTACTAATTTTTATATCAGTTATTAATTTCTACATAACAAGCCACTCCAAAACTTAGTGACTAAAAAAGAAACACACAATAATATGTTTGTTTAATGTGTGCTGGACTGAGTTGGGTTTTCTTATGTTTACATTATATGGAATCTCTCATATTTTTTTCAGTCATCTGCACTTTAATTGGTGTGGATATTTCAGAGTGATTTCAATTACATGTCTAACAGTGGGTGTTTACTGAGGCAAAACTTCTCTTCTGTGGGGCTTCTCATCCTTTAATAGCCCCAAATTGTGATGAAAGTTTATTCAAATATAGAGAAAGCAGAAGTTTGAGATTTCTTATGATCTAGCATAGGTGTCATACAGTGTCATTTTTGCTATATTTCATTAGTAAACTCAAATTTCAAAGACATCCCAAATAAAGAAGTGGGGAAACAGACACTTATCCTGAATATAAGAAATAGGGAAGTTATATTACAAAAGATTGTGTAATCAAGGGGTCCTGTTTCATTGGAAGCAATTATTTTAATGAAGCTGAACTGCTTAACTTATCAAGTATATATTTGCTTCTCTTCCTGCAGTTAATCATACAAACATTTTTACATAAACAATATAGATGCTCAAAAAATATGATAAGGTTTTACACAACAAATACATTTTCTTCAAGATTTCTAGTGCATTCTTTTCCTAAACACCTATACTTATTCCACGTACATTTCTTCTGGTTTGTTATTTCTTCTGGTTTGTTATTGTTGTTTGGGTTTCTTCTCTATTATTTTAAAATTTATTTTTCAGAATTCTTTATCAATGCTATGCCTTAATTTATCATTTAAAGCAACTTGAAGATATTTACTTTAGTACGTTTATGAATTTCATGTATTGACTTCATGTGAAGTGAATTAATTTTGTCATTGATTTTTTGCCATTTCATTAACATGTGTTGTTCTTCAATCAATTCAAAACTTTGGTTTGTTGGGTCATTTTGATTAGAAGGAATTCTCTCTCACTCCCTTCACTCCATTTCTCTCTGAGACCCACACTGTCTGGGTTTGAAAAGTGGAAGTGGTATTTTCTACCCTTTCTTTCCTTCTCTCCTCTTATATTATCTTTTTATACTGGTTTGCCTGAATCACGTTCCAAGCGAATAAGCATTCAAGACAGTGTGGATCCAGCCAGTTACAGAGCCAAACTTGGTTTATTTCTTCTATGAAGCTATGTTTATATTTTCCCGTATCTTTAGCTCACATGTTTCTATAGACTTAGTCACAGATAGCCAGTCACCAGCAGCAGTTGTTAATATTTTTCTTCAAGCAATGGGTCTAAATTATGAATCCAGGCATATGAAGATTGCTGTCTGTGCCTGTTAACTCTCTGGAACTAAATTTTAGTCTGCTATTGCATTTTTCTAAACCTGAGATGTAGCAAGTCTTTGGCTTTATTCCCTTAACTTCTTTATATTTATATTCAATTTGCTTGTTCTTTAGATTTTCTTCTTTAATATTTTATTTATTGTATAACTATGTATATGAAGTTAAGAGGGTAGAAGAATTATCTATCTAATGCACTAATTCTGTCCTGTTTCTCTTCTTTCAATTGAAGGAAAATAAATATAAATTACATAAATGTATAATCATAAATTTAAATTTGAGCTGACATTTCAGCATAGCCTTAAAACCTTTGTCTGTTTTGTGATATTATGTCAAAATAGCATGCATTCAATGGCCTAGTGACAAAGTTTAACAAGGAGTGTTATTATATTTCAAATTATTATATTAACCTCAGAGATATCTTTATTTTACATCAATTATAGTATCCAATTCAACAATGTATTTGATGAAGAAAGTTCTCAGAGACCCACACTGTCTGGGTTTGAAAGTGGAAGTGTTGCTGAAAAAATTACATGTACCAAATAAAATCCATCTCTTCAAAAACATTCTTGTCGCAAGTAGTTAATTAAGACTTGGAATTAATTAAGACCTGAGGGTGTATAGTATTTAAGCAAAATGGCCCCAAATGTGTCAGTATGACTATATAGCTACAAATCCTTCTTCTGACACATATGTATGTGTGTGTATATATATAAAATTAGATAAGGTGAAATTAGAGATATATTTGGATCATCCATATGGCATTACTAGCAGCTAATTATAGGGAGCTACAAAAGGGCACTAACAGAAGATGTTAGGTTGAAATATATTAATTATGGTTTGAAATGCATGAATTTTGGTTTGAGTAATGAGTTGTCCAACTCAATTTTGCAACAGCTAGGATTGATCTACTCTCGGAGGGAAACTTAAGGAATCCTCACAGTTAACTTTGGTGTTAAGAGATAGGTACTGGTATCCAGTGTAGTATATAAAGGTAAATTTTTTAAGCCAGTCTAGAAAGGAGGGATGGGGCACTATAGTGCAATGGTTAAGAGCAGATGCAGAGTAATCAGGAACTTGTGGAATCAAGTTCTCCCTCTATTACTAGTTACGGGAAATTTTACATAAGAGTTAACGCCACAAGCCTCACTTCCCTCATCTGTTAAATAAATATAATATCCCACGCTTCTCAAAGCTGGTGATAACCCAAATGGTATGAATGACTGGCATGTAGTAAGTGCTTAATAAATGTAGCTCATATGATCAACTACCCTAACTTCAAACAAAAAGGTCAAACTTAACATTCAAGAAATTAGCTAAGACAGAAGCAGTGAATAGGCAGGTAGCAAATTTTAAGCTGTCTGAAGATGACAGATTAGGAAAGAAAAAAGAAAATTTATATAATTATATACACTGGCACAAAGGCAGAGCTATGAGCAATGTAATGATTGTTAATAACAGGAGAGAGGCTAATTGCCTATTGCATTTTACAATTTGTTTTGTGTTCTGTGAATGACTAAATGCAAATGGTGTCCTTGAGGAAGAGAGAAGGCAAACTTTTTCACTTTTCCCAGGCTTTTTCCAGTGTTGTCAGACTGAAATATAGAAAAAAATCCTGTTTTTATAAAATTTTGTATTCTCCTGTCCATATTTTAATAGAAGCTGATTTGGGAACATTTACTATGATGCTAATACAAATAACTTTGCTGATGTGTGATTATGTACATGTTTTTGAAAAATCATATTTAATGTGCAGACCATTTAGAAGCTTTAACAAAAATTCTCAGAAATCAGGGCCTTCTGAGCAATATAACATTATTTGGCCACCTGTACCTCAGATTGTCCTCTTTTTGATAACATAACAAAATACTTTATTGCAAAATAAAATCCTGATGAGCCATCAAAGATTTAGGGGGTAAATATTCAGCACTTAAACTGAAATTTTAAAAGATGTAGGCCTTCCATCCCTTGCTATTCCTATAAGAACATTCTCAGTGGGAAGTTTGACAGAACAATGTTCTCAGTACAGAATTCCTGGAGTTTCTCAAGCCACTTTGTGACCCTTGCTATGTGTGTGCAGGATTTCCTCCTTTAAAAATCATTTGCTCCCTCTCCACTGAGATTGATACACTTGCTATTTAATGTTCTTATAATTTCTTTTCCTAGTGAATGCATACACTAGGGTTATTAGATCAAACATTCAGCTTATCAAATTCTACTACTTTAACAATATAATTTCTTTTGGGGGGGCGGTATTGGGGATTGAACTCAGGGGCACTTGACCACTGAGCCACATCCCCAGATCTATTTTGTATTTTATTTAGAGACAGGGTCTCAGTGAGTTGCTTAGCACCTTGCTTCGCTTAGGCTGGCTTCAAACTCGCCATGTTCCTGTCTCAGCCTCCCAAGCCACAGGGATTACAAGTGTGCACCACAACTAGTTTTAAACACTTATGCTCTCAGTAGAAACATCTAGTTGTCTAATAAGAGAGTTTATTCTACTTTTCATTTTCAATTTTGGATATAATAAATATACCATCATTAAGGGATGAAGAAGTCAACTGAACCAGATACAGAGATCTGTGATAATAAAATGACTACAACTAACAGGCTTAAAGGAACAATGAAAAAGTTGTAAGACATCCAGGAAGAGAAAGGAAATTTCTGAAAAGAGAAGAAAAAGCCAATAGAATTGCTACAAATATAAAAAAAAATAACATAAACAAAAGACAATATCAGAGATGAATTATTCCTTTGACATATGTATTAATATAGATAAAAAACTTAGTAAACTTAAGGGAAGAACAATAGAAACAATTCAAACTCAAACCAGAAGAGACAAATTAAGTGTTATAAACAAAAGAAAAATCATTGGCAAAATTAACAAAGGTAGAAAACCTCAGAAGCAAGAAATTCAGAGAACTCAAACAAATTGACAGACATGTGCACACATGCAGACACACAGCTAGCCATCCCTTAGTAAAAGTGCTGAAAAAGAAAAAGTAAAAAGAAAATTATGACAGTGGAGAATAAAGAAATATTGTAATGAGAAACAAAGATAAGATTAACAACATATTTCTTGTCTGAAAGTATTCAGAGTAGAATGCAATAAAACAACTTATTTAAAATTCAAAAAACAAAGCAAAACAAAACAAAAACTCACCACCTAGAAACTTATATCCAGTAAAACAATTTTCAAAATTAGTGGAAAAGAAGCTGGGTGCAGCAGTGCATGCCTGTAATCCCAGCAGCTCAGGAGATTGAGACAGGAGGTTCGAGAGTTCAAAGCCAGCCTTAGCAATGGCAAGCCACTTGGCAACTGAGTATCACTGCTAGGCCAATAATGGAGATGAAATTGGACAATAAGAATAATTAATCTAAAAGCTTTAAAGAAAAGGGTAGGAGAACAGCAAAGAACAATTGAGAACAGAATATGTAAAAAAATTAAATGTTTAAATCCAACAATATTAGAGATTACATTGAAAGTAAATAGCCTAACTATCCAAACTAATAGAGTTTATCAGATCCATAAGCAAAATCCAAAGGTAATCTAGGAAATACACATTAAATATAAAGGTACAGGGTGAAAAGTAAAAGATAGGATATTATTGAATATAAAATTTTGAGAAAACAAAAGGTAGAAGTGCTATACTAACAATAGACAAAGTAGATTACAATGAAAGGATTGAGGGGCATTGCATAATGATCAGGGAGCCATCAAGAAACTACAATGAAACAGTAAGAACAGTTTCTAAATGAAATACAAAATAGAGCTGGGGAATGTGGCTCAGTGGTCAAGTGCCCCTGAGTTCAACCTCCGCCACTCCCATCTTCCCCCCAAAAAATTACTATGAGACTAAATTTCCCAGCACTTTAAACAATCTCACTGGGCATGGTGGCACTAGCCTGTAGTCCCAGAGGCTCTGGAGGTTGAGGAGGGAGGATCTCAAGTTCAAGACCAGCCTCAGCAATTTAGCGAGATCCTAAGCAACTTAGAGAGACCCTGCCTCCAAATTAAAATAAATAAATAAATAAAAGGGGTGGGGATGTGGCTTGGCTCAGTGGTTAAGCATCCCTGGTTTTAATCTCCAAAATTAACAATAATAACACAAAATCACAAAGGAAAAACAAACACAACACAGAGGTGCAAACTACATGTAACAAAAACTAATTCACAATTATAGATGGAAGCCTGAATACTTCCCTCAGCAATTGATAGAATAAATAAGCTGAAAGTCAGTAATGATATGGAATAACAATGCTATCAAATAATGTGAACAAATTATAAGAATTTGTGGCCCGAAAATATTAAAGTATACATGAAACATTCTCCAGGATGTATCATGCCCTAGACCAAAAGAACAGTCTCAAAAAAAATTTAAATGAACTGAAATCATGTCTTTTGAGTGAATAAAATTAAAAACCAGAAAACATAGACAAATATGTGAAAATGCTCCAATGACTTGGAATTGAAAACATAAATTCTAGTAATAAATTTGTAAAAAATCAAAAGAAACGTTTTGAATGCATATTGAATTAACTGAAAATAAAAAATGTTTTTATTTTTTAATTCATATATGACAGTGGGATGCATTACAATTCATATTATACATATAGAGCACATTTTTCATATCTCTGGTTGTATACAAAGTATATTCACACCAATTCGTGTCTTCATGCATGTACTTTGGATAATAATGATCATCACATTCCACCATTGTTTCTAACCCCATGCCCCCTCCCTTCCCCTCCCACCCCTCTGCCCTACCTAGAGTTTGTGTATTAAAAAGAATTTTTTTAAATGTAAGAAACTAAAGCATGCTTACAGAAAATGCTTATCATTAAATTATTATGTTATAAAACTTTTTATCAAAGTTTACCTTCATGAACTGAAAATAATAGAAAATTAAACTTGAAACTAAAAGAAAGAAATAATAAAGAACAGACACAGATAAACCTTGAAGTGCAAAAATAATAAATTTAATCATTATAACCAGAAACTTGATTTAAGAAAGATTAGTAAAATTAATAAACTCTTTGCCAAACTGCTAATCAGTAAAGAAAGAATGAAGACACTAGTTATTAACATCAAGATTGTAAGAGAGGACATCTCTATAAGTCATACAGTCTTTAAAAGGGTGGTAAAGGAATATTATGACAAATTAAAATTGATAAATGCAACAACTTAAATGCAACAGGGAAATTCCTTGAAAGACACAAATAAAGTTCAACAAATGAGAAATAGATGAGCTGGATAATCTTATGTTTGTTACAGTAACTGAATTGGTAGGAAAAAAATGTTCAAGACCACATGACTCAACTGGTGAATTCTAGCAAACATTTAAGGTAGAAATTATAACCACAGAATACCCTTCATGAGCACAGCCACAAAAATATTCACTAAAATACAGAAATTCAAATTCAGAAACATAACAGAAAGATACTATGTTATGACTAAGGGGCTTTTATCTCCAGTATGCAAGATAGAGTCAATAATAAAAAATTAAAGAATTCAATTTGCTTTATGAACAAAACGTTAAAAACCACAAAAATCATTTCATAAGATACAGAAACAATATTTGACAAAATTGAACATCTATTTGTGATAAAATCTTGTATCAAGTTCAGAAGACAATGTCCTTAAAGGAATAATGGTTATTAATAAAAAATATTAAAAAAAAAAGAAAAACCACAATTGCTTCAGACCTAATTATGAAAGATTGACTGCATTTCCTCTAAGATTTGGAATAACACAATAATACCTTCTTTCACCATTTTTGTATAAAATTGTACTGGAGTCTCTGGTAAGCACAATAAATGAAGTTAAATAAATGAAAGGCAATAAATTAGAAAAGAAAGGAATAAAACTGTCTATTCATGTAATAAATGACTGTCTTTCCAAACAATTCCAGAACATCAACACAAATATACTACAAATGATACATTTAGCAAATTCATTCTGTACACATTTGTTATATAATTATTGATATTTTTATAATTTATCAGTGATTAATAGGATACTGAAAGTTTTAAAGGTCATCTATAGTAGCCATAAAAACATGAAATTATTAGGAATATATCTAAAATATGCATGCAAAATGTTCAAATAAATTAAATCATACAAAATCTTGATGAAAGAAATTCAAAAAGATCTAAAATAAATTGAAATGTATACTGTTGGTAAGCACCAATGGTCTGTAAATCCAATACAATCCCAGAAGTTGCCTTTGTAGATATTAAAACATTGTTTCCGTAGTTTATATAGAATTACAAAGGACATAGAATAGTAAAAATAAATTTTAAAAGAACAAATTTGAGTAACTCATGAGACTTGATTTTGAGACTTATGAGGCTATAGTAATCAAGACTATAGTTTTGAAGAACATTTATTGATTGAACAGAAAAGAGATTACAGCATTTTATATATATAACTCAACTTTTTTTTTAACAAATGGTTCAAAGTAATTCAGTTGGGAAAGAATCTGCTTTTCAATAAATAGTGTTGAAATAATTGAACATTCACATGGAAAAGAAGGAAACTCTACCCATATATCATATAAAATATTAACTTGAAATGGACCATAAACCTAAACATAAATTATAAAATTCCTAGGGGAAAACAGATGGAAGTATTTTTCACCTTGGTTAAGCCAAGTATTTATCAGAAAAGACACAAAATCATAAACCATAAAAGAAAAAAAAGAAGATAAATTAGGAACTATAAAAATTAAAAGAATTTGCACTTTGAGTAAAGAATATAAAGGAATAAAAAGACAAGCAGTAACACTGTTAAGGAATATGAAAACATGCAGATAAAGAACTTGAATTTAAACTGGGTGTGGTGGTGCATGCCTGTAATCTCAGCAACTCAGGGAGGCTAAGACCCGGATGATCAAAAGTTGGAGTCATTTCAGGAGACCCTCAGTAATTTAGCAAAACTCTGCCTCAAAACAGAAAATACAAAAGAACTGGGGATATATCTCAGTGGTAAAGCACTCTTGGTTTAATTCCCAGTACAAATAGGAGGGGGAGGAGGAGGAAGAAGAATAGGGGGAGGGGAAAGAGGAAGAGGAAGAACTTGACTTTTGTGTATGTGGTCAGCCCTCTGTGCACAGCCACCTTGTTATCTTTTTTGTGTCTAAATTTCCTTTTCTTATAAGAAGACCAGTAAGACTGGATTAGAGCCACCTAAATAATTTCATTTTAACTTAACCACATTTAAGATCCTGTGTTCAAATATGGGTACACTCTAAGGTACTAGGGTTAGGGCTACAGCATATGAACTTTGAGGGGAGGTACAATTCAGCCTGTAATAGTTTCCTAACTTTCATCTCCAATATGTATTATTTTATTAATGTCAAAGATGAGGAAACTGGGAGGGGGAGGTAGGGAAATTAAGAAAGACTTAACAATTCTTAATAGATTTTCCAAAAAAATCTATAAACATAAATAGACGTTTCTGCAAAGAGACATACAAATAATCATCAGGTAATGAAATCAGTATGTCCAGGAGATGTTTGTATTCTAATGTTAGCTGCAGTACTATGTACAGTAGCCAAAAAATGGAAACAGCCAGTGTCTAACAGGTGATGAATAAATAACAAAGTGGTACATGTGGACTTGAAATACTATTCCATCATAAAAATTAATGAAGTCCTGTCATTTGTAACATGTGTGAAACAGGAGATCATTCTGTTAAATGAAATAATCCAGGCAACAGGAACACATGTAGTACAGGTGGAGTCTAAAGAAGTCTATCTCATAAAAGTTGAGAATAGAATGGTGATTACCAGAGACTGTGAAAAGTAGAGGGAAGGAAGGTTGAGGAAAGGTTGGTCAATGGGTACTGGACTTGTAGACACTGGAATTGTAGGTAGTTACTTGCGTGGGATGAAATATAAAGCCTCAAGTCTGTGTACAAAATTTGCAAAATGTTAGATTGAATTTAGGGGAAATTGCTCTTATTAATTAAAGATTTCCATGATGGTGTTACTTGGAATGTGTTGGGTTAGAATGCAGCTAAGATATATATAACTTTATCAAATAGAGAAAAAATCTTTATTTTCATCCTGCCTAGTATGGACTTTGGAAAAAATTTCCTATGTAAACTATTTACATTGTTTCTCTTTGCCTTTGGAATATATAGTGAGATTCCTTTTGGCTGTGTAATCCTGACTAATGGATTGAAGAAATGATTCAGTTCAGTATTGATCACTCTTACTATGAGCAAGTTGTACAGTTTGGATTTTTTTTTTTTAAGTTTGCCATAAATAAACATTTATTGACATTTGCCTGATTGATTACATCCACTCTGATCAGGTGGCCAGGAGCACTGTGCTCCACTGACAATTCCAAAATCTAATACATAGTTCTTTCTTTTTGACCTTAAAAGTTCAGTGTTTCATTTTTACAAATATTTACAGGTTTTTTTTGTTTGTTTGTTTGTTTTCTGTAAAAAGGAAGTTTTCAGTAGCAGAAAACCCTTTCACAGTGTATATCACACCAGTGCATCCAAAACCCCAAGACAAGATAAACTGCTCAACAGGATGTCACAGATTAAAGCAGTTTTCCTTTGGCCTGAAGAAAAGACTTGTATTTTCTTTTTCACCCCCCCCAAATCTAATCTCTAAGGCAACTGGTTTCTGAAACCCTCAAAATACACAAATACACCTTAGTATCTTTATCTGATCTTTAACAAATGTTCATGGAGTAGTCTCTTTTAATGATTCCTTTTGTGGGTATATTTTTCCTGTGAAAATGATTCAGGAAATAAGGTTCTGGCCCCATTATAACCTTTATCATAACTATGCCTTCAATAAACAGTTCATTAAACACTTGTTCATTAAACAGTTTGGATTTTGTATATCCTCTAATGTCCCCTTGTGTTAAAGGCATGGTCCTGAAGGGGCATTATTGAAAGATAGTGGGACTTTTAGGAGAAGGGGCCTACTAAGAGGCTTTGGGGAGTGTGCCTTTGAACTGAACTGTGGGACCCAGACCTCCTCCTCTTTTACTGGTTCAGGAGATGAGACGTTTGCTCTGCCACACATTTCCACCATTACCATGGGGTACCCAAAGCAGTATCCCAAAGCAACAGGTCTGTTACAACTTGGACTGGAATTTCCAGCACTGTGAGCTAAATTAACCTTTTCTCTTATAAGTTAATTACCTCAGGTATTTCATCCTAATGACACAAAGCTGACTAGCTGGAAATCAGGGGCTTGGCGCTGCAGGTTTCATTCTTTTGGGGGAGGCATTTTAAGTTTCAGTGGGTATTAATCATCTCTTATGACATCAGACTCAAATCCATGCTCTCTAATTAGGTTATCACTAATTAACATTTTTATTTCAACCTGACACCAATGGTTTTATTCTAAAGTGATTCCAAACTAGGATAGGAATAAAGCATGTTATTTATTGTATATACCAAAATCTGAGCAAATTACTGTGAATGGTGACTACATTTCTGAAGGACCAGGAAAATCCACAGTCCTTCTTTTGATCAGTTTCTGTACATATTTGGCTCACTTCATTGGGCCTCAAAAAACTTCCAGATGTATATTTTCCATTACATTAACTATTAGTCTCTGGTAGCTAGTGATACGATAGAGTATCAGAAGATGTACAAATGTAAGAGAGAAAAAATAATAAACAACCACCAAAAAAAAACCTCACAAAAATCCACCCTGGTGTTTTGATGTCAGATTTTAGTTTTTGCTTATTTTTAAAACTATTATCTTTTTAACTACCATAATAATTGTATGTATGTATGGAATATAGTGTGATGTTTCAATGCATATATATTTGAGCATTTAACATATCCATCATCTCATGTATTTATAATTTCTTAAAGTAAAAGCATTCAAAATTCTGTCTTCTAGTTATTTTGAAATTTTTCAGTACATTGTTAACCATAGTCACTCTACTGTGCAATAGAACATCAGAACTTATTAATTTTGTGTAAATATAAATTTGTACGTGTTGGTCAATCTTTCCCTATTCTTCTCCAGCCTCTGGTAGTATGTTGGCACCTCCATTCACTAGTTTTGCATTTTGATGACAGTCTTGTGAGGATTAAATAAGGAAATGTGTGTACAATGTATAGCAACAAGACTGAGGCATAGGAGGGACTCAATATTATTTCCTGTTCCTTCCTTTCCTTGTCTCCCATGGATATTTTTGCCTTATAGAAGAGGTAGTTCCATAACCATATAATTGTATTTGTCATGAACCTGAGACCACCACAACCCAACTGAGAACTAAACTAGAAGCATAATATGCCAAAGCCTCACATTTACCAGGGGAAAATATGCTATTTATTATCATCAAAATAAGTGCAACCCTTTGAATATATAAAACTTATATAAGGTGAAACCTATTGAGTTCTTCCTTAGACAAATGTATAATTCTTTCTTTTGTAAATATGGCTCCAATATTTTTCAGAATAATTATTTTCTATCAATCAACTTTTATAATCTTAGGGGATATGTTGTCATTAAAGTTTATGGGGAGACACATCACTACCCTGCTTTACTATGGACCTTTAGATGAGGGGCTTCTCACATTTGTGGTATGAAGTTCTAAAAAAAAGAAAACAAAACTGGGCAAAAGGAGAAATTCATAAAATTATAGTCATAAATAACATGGGTCTCTTTTTTTAATATAACACACTCTTCAGAAGTAACTATGATGATGATGATGATGGTGGTGATGATAATATATGTGGGTTGCCAGAGTGTCTTTTGAGCCTCATAAGTCATAAAATATAACTCAATTACTTCCTAAGGCCTTTACATTTGAGTAATTGAGACATATAAAATATAAGTATTTTCAAACAATACCTCCTAAGGTCATCACAAAAATCATTTTTTCCAGGAAAATGCCCCTGAGCGTCCATGAAATCTTTTCAAACGTGAACTTATTTCTAAAGCTAGAAACATTGGAAGATCTGTAAATAGCAATATAAATTCACAGCTAATGCATATAGGATACTATTTTAGAAGCAAATAACTAACAAGACATATTTCTCATTCTTTATTACTGAGAATGAGTTATGGATATTATCTTTGATTCAACTCTAAATAATTCAGCAAATTCTTTTTAAAAACCAAATAGGTAGATTGGCATTGAGTAAGGTGCTTACAGAAATACAAAGAAAGTTGAAACTCCACCCTTCTTCCTCTTGGCATATAGTTAGAATGAGAGAAAGACACCAACACAAGCACATTCGAAGTAGTACAGAGAGACACAAGGCAAATACTTAACAGAGTTAAATGTATTTTGAAATTATATGGCAGAATTGTATGAGTATTTTTAAAAAATGTTGTTGACCTGCTACAAGAAGAAGAAGGAGGGGGGGAGGGAAGAAGGAAGGGAGGGAGGGAAGGAGGGAGGGAAGGAAAAGAGGAAAGAAATAATATGGCAGGGAACCAATTCTCTATTCTGCCTGTTGGGATCGAGGAAGGCTATTCTTTATTAGGAAATTTTTAGTAAAGAATGTTCAAGATACAGTGAGCATTTTCAACAAAGGCAAAAAAACATCAGCATATGTTCATAAAATAGCAAAAGCATCAATATACTGAGTGCACTAAACCCCAGTGGAAATAGCTTCAAAAATAAAGCTGGAACTAAGTGTGAAATTTTCTCTGGAATGCAAAGCTTAACAACTCATTAGGAAAAAAAACGGCTCAAAGAACTATCATAATTAGGCATTCAAAAGTGGCTTCTATAGAAATACTGTGAGAGAAAGTTGAATCAGGGCCTGTCTTCTGGGTTGGCTTAGGAGGCTATTACAGTAGCCCTGAACTAGTACTAGTTTCTTTCCGAAACACTTTTAGATTATTTGTGGAAGTACTCTCACTTCTCATATTTTATCATTTTTTGTATTTTGTAAAAAACATTGACTAACAGGCCCTAGTGTGAGGGCACATGCCTGTAATCCCAGTGGTTTGTAAGGCTGAGGCAGGAGGATTGTGAATTCAAAGCCAGCCTCAGGAACAGCAAAGCACTAATTAACTCAGTGAGACCCTGTCTCTAAATAAAATACAAAATGTGGCTCAGTGGTTGAGGGCCCCTGAGTTCAATTCCTGGTATCCCCCCCAAAAAAAAAAATAATTCACAAACAGAATTACAAAAGGAGAAGAGAAAAAGTTGAAGTAGAATTAGAATTGCTACTATATTCTTCTCAGATTCTCAATGCATCATCTGATATCTCATGTGCATGTTGACAAGGAGATACAATATGTAACCTGGATTATTCATGGACTCATCTACAAAGGAGAAAGACCTGAGTCAACCTGCTTTTGATTCCTGGGAAATTGACCTCCTCCCAACCCCAAATGGTCCTTCAATTTAAATGACAGAGGAGGTCCTCATCTTTAGATAGTCTGAAGCTTAATAATTTGACAGGTATAGAAATCTCCAGTGAACCTCTTCAGAAATAAAACAGCTTTTATTCTTTTGTTATTCTTTTGTTCAAAGACACCAATGGAAGTAGAGAAGTTTCTGGCTAGATCACATCTCCAAGTTTAAACATTACAGAGATTAAATACTGTGGTCTTAGTGATTCTTTTGAGTAAACCTTCCTGGCCAGATTTGATCAGGGGTTAGGTTTTTCTTTTGTTGTACAAAAAGACAAAATTTCTTTAAGAAATCTTTTCATAGCAGATGCATTGAAACGTATCATTTCACTGAGCACCTGGTGGGCAGGAAAATAGTCCTTCTTACCAGCCAAACTTGCTCTATCATAAGTATATGACTGTTAGGTCAGCAGGAATTGGCCACATGTCAAAGCCACAGGGAAACTTCTCTTGTCACCAGTATAACTCCAAGGTGCATCTGTGTAGAATATGTTGAGCATTCATATTATGTAGAAAATCAGAGGGAAATTGATCAAAGCTAAAATAAGTTGAAAAAGTCATTCTCCCTGGTCAAATGAAATAGGGAACAGAGGCCATTTCAATAGAGTTACACCTTGTAAATGAAATATTGTCTTTTATCTTTTCATAGTCTCTATTTATGTGACTTCTCTATGGATTATCACCACTTAGAATCAATAGACATCATTCATCAATACACTTCAAATTCTTGCAAACTCCCCTAAAAAATACTTAGTTTAGCTCTCCAAAGCAGTAAAAGATGAATCTATGTAAAACAATGATTTTACATCCTTGATGCTTTTCTCTTCTAGGCATGTGAAATGTTCAAACACTGTTTTACTCACCCAAATAACTGGCTTGATATTTCAAAACTTTTCATGATAGCTCAGGAAATTTTAAGTCTAAGTATTTTTTCAAGGATATTTCTCACTCTTGGGAGTAACAATACATGTAATTGTTCTTTCTTATTTCTAAGAATTCTCATGTGCTTACACCAAAACAGAGTATGCTTAAAATAATATTGGATAGTTTTAAAATCTTAACTAGAAAATAAAGACCTGAGACAGTCAGACATTAAATGCCACATCAAAAGGTAGAGAGGCAAGAAGGTAGATACTTGGGTGCAGAAGATTTCATAATAAAAATCTTCAGTTCTAGATGGGGGTGGAAGCACATGCCCGTAATGGCAGTGGCTTGGGAGGCTGAGGCAGGAGAGTTGCAAGTTCAAAGCCAGCCTCAGCAAATTAGCAAGGTCCTGTCTCTAAATTCATATATATATATATATATATATATATATATATATATATATATATATATATATATATTTATATATATATATATAGGCTGGGGATTGTGGCTCAGTGGTTAAGCACCTCTGGGTTTAATCCCTGCTACCAAAAACCAAACCAAAACAAAATGAACAAAACAAAAAAACTTCAGTTCTAAAGTCAGTTGGGCTTTATCAATTGAGTATAAAATTAAAGTATAAAATAAAGAAATAGGACCAAATAGATGTCAGGTCAATCAGTAATAAGGAATATAATTTCAGGTGTTTCCTCAGAGAATTTCCTTGATTGTCCCTTCCCCTATGTTAGCCTTGTACTTTGGTATTCATCTTGGCCATGGCACTTACATTCCAACCACTAGATAGAAAATAAATGAGTTTTCTTATTGGGCACCTGTGAATGATGATTGTAAGGAGCCACATTGAGTTGCCATGCCTTCCAGTTCTGATGCATTATGGGAATCTGAAAGATCACTGTAGTCTGGCATAGTAGTGCCATGACTCCTGACTTGGTCTTTTGCCCTACTCAGATAGCAAGGCCAGTCTTCTGAATAGGAGTACCCTTGAGGCTGAGCTACACTCACCTATTCTTTTCTAGGACTACCTCTTTGCCCTGTTTGGGATAGAAACTCCCTTTGTGTGTCCTATTCTCTTGCTCTGCCTTTGGGCATGGCCTTCCTAGCTGTCACTCAACCTGCTGACAGCAGACATCAGGAAGCTAGACTCAACCCCCTGACACCGGACCCCTTGCCTCATTTGAATGTCTTCTGTCCTATAAAAGGGTTCAGCACTTGGTCTCCCTCTCTCTCTCTTTTCATGGACCCCTAATGTCAGAGGAGCCATCACAGGACCCAAAGAGAAAGTATTTCTCTGCCTCGGTGTGATTATTTCTTGCAGACCAGTTCACCTGGAGTGACCCTGAGTGTTTAGTCGTGGAACACAACAATTGTTTCAGAAGGGAATGGCTGAGGAAAATGGCTGTTGAAACCAAGAGGCCAGGGAGTACAGAAGGTCTACACAACCTGTCTCATGACCAAGATACTGCTGCCAGCCTCAAGGCCCACGGGGAAACATGGGCTGTATGTGTGTAGGCACATAACGTGTGTGTGTGTGAGCGCGTTATTAGGATTGAGGAGTTGGACTATGGATGAGTTCCAAGTGGGTTCAAAGATGTTATAGAAGGTTTTATTCTAATTGAAAATTGAACCATTTGAGATAAATAGTATATGTTTCAAAAAGGATACACTGAGAAATTTTGTATAACTTCATTAGTAATGGGGACATATCTTGTTTAAAAAGTATAAGATGAAAAGGCATACTATGAAAACCTGAATTTTACAATTTTACAAATGGAAAAACATTTTATTTAGTAGCAAATATATTCAGAAGTGCAAAGTTATTATGATATACAGCATGTTTTCTGTAGTTTCTGAAATATTTGCCCCCAGTTTTTTCCTACTCATGAATGCAGAAACAACACAAAGATGTTAAGTGCTATGGTAAACATTGCCTTTTCTGATTTTAAAGCATTTTATTAAAAAAAAATAGTAAGGAATAAAAGAGGAAATTCCAAATTATAAAATTCAAAATCAATGAAACGTGACACCCCTTTCACTTTGTGTTTCTCTTTCCCCTCTGTCTATTCATTCCTATGCTTTTTCAATGTTTTTCAGTGAGCTCGTGGTTTTTTCCATACCTAGTACCTTAAATAATGGTGTTCTTCAAGAGCCCACATGGAACATTTCTCTATTTAAACCTTATACTTTCTTTAATTATCTACACCTACGGACTAACATGTACACTGACTTCCAGCCATGTAGCTATAGCTCAGATTCTTTTAAAAACTTCAGGCCAGTACTTCTGACTTCACCTTTTACCTTAACTCAGGCATCCCATGTTTTCTCTGATATAAGGAGGCTGACTCAGTGGGGTAGGGAGGGGGAGCATGGGAGGATTAGATGAATTCTAGATAGAGAAGAAGGGTGGGAGGGGAAGGGAGGGGGCAGGAGATTAGCAAGGATAATGGAATGCGATGGACATCATTATCCAAAGTACATTTATGAAGACTCAAATTGGGTGTCAACATACTTTATAAATAACAGATATGAAAAATTGTGCTCTATATGTGTAATAAGAGTTGCAAAAAAAAACAAAGTACATGAATAAAGGCATGGATTGGCATGAACATACTCTATATACAAGATATAAAAAATTGTGTTCCATATGTGTAATAAGAACTGTAATGCATTCTGCTGTCGTGTATTTAAAAAAAAATAAAATCAGTAAAACTAAAAAAAAAAAAGCAAAACCCTATTATATCCCTAACATTGCTTCTTCTCATATAATTTGTGTTTTGATCAATGGTCCCACTATTTATTCAGATGCTCCTGCTATCAACTGGGTTTTTTTCTTTTTTTTTCTTTCTTTTTTTTTTTTTGGTAGACATAAGTTTTCAACTCATATGGGAAAAAACAGAAGCATGATTGCTAGATCATATAATGAGTACCTTAAACTTTTTATAAAATTATCGCACCATCTTCCAAAGTAGCTATAATATTTTGAATTCTTGCAGCAAGGAATAAGAGTTCTTTGTGCTCCACCTTCTTGCCAGCATTTGGTGCTGTCAGTGTTTTGGTGTTTAGCCTTTTTAGTAGGTTTGTGGTGATCTCATTGTTCTTTTAATTTGTACTTCTCTTTTGTTCTATTTTATTTCATCTTTTCATGAAACTAACATAAGATTTCACTGACTTTTCCTGCTATTTTCCTATTTTATTATTTTACTTCTTAACTTTTATTATCTGCTATTTATTTCATGTTTTATTTGCTTTGCTCTCCCTAGTTTTTTGAGATGAGAGTTTTGAGTTTTAATTTTTAATCTTTATTCCTCACCTAAATGTTTAAAGTTCTAAATATATCTATAATTATGATTTTTCTGGAAACCTATAAATTTTAATAAGCTGAATTTTTATGTTCAGTTAAAAATGTTTTCTAATTTTCCTTTGATTTCTTCTTTGACTCGGGATTATTTAGAAATACATTATTTAATTCCAATTACCAATTTCCCTTTTGTTACTCTTTTTCATTTCTAAATTAGTTTCATATATTTGGAGAATATACACTGATCCTTTGAAGCTTAATGAAATGGTCTTACAGTATGGAATATAATGGACACTGACTGTAACCTCATTCAAGAAAGCTGCATACTGTTCTTTCTCAGAGTTCTATTAGCTTTTTCTGTATGAATACTTCTTAAATTGTCACTTGCCTTTGATCAGTTTCTAGGTCCCTGAGATGAATTTCATATCTTTTATAATTTTATAGTCTTTTGCTAGGGGATAGGATTTGCTGAATTCTCTATGCTTCCAAGCCTGAAGTTGCCTCTCAGTGATGCTTATTCCTATATGAGCAAACTGCATTAACTTATGAAGTGGTAATCAAGTCAAACTGTGTATGCTTTAGTCTTATAAACTCAATTTTAGCATGATTTTATACTACATCATCAGCTGATGCCTTTAGAGTTTGGCCATATCTCCAGGAGATTTGTATTCCAATAACACTTAGGTTCTTGTCTAATAAATCACAGTAACAATCAAGACCTCAGAACATTTGGGCTTTGAGTATAATATTATACTAGAACAATAAACTCAAACACTTGCTATGTTCCTTGACTCCTCAAATATAGTCTGACTTAAATTAAGTCTTCTAACTTAAGTGTTCTCTTTTCTACTGACCACAAATTAAATGTTAATTGCACTCATACATTTGGCTTCATGGTTTGGGAGGAAAAAAATCCTTTTACAGAACTAAGAGTTCTTAATTACAGAGGCTTTGCTCTTTTAAAATCTGTGAAAGCCATTATTTAAGGTAGCATTTCCCAGAGTGTGCGCTAAGCAGTGCTACTCTTGCACATACTCCATTGAAACTAAAATTCCATAATATGAAAATATGTTGAAAATATGGCATACTGTATTGTGCTCTTGGACCTTAAAAATGGACATTAGAATACTGAAGTCTTTGAGAAGTCTAGGGAGAAAATGAGAATTTATTAACCTAAAATATGTTTATCATAACTCGATATAGGACATATTTTTCACTTATCAATTGCTTAAACCATAAAGAGTATTCTCTAGAACACACACTGGGAAAATACTTGTTTGATTTTTATTTGCTTCCAGTTTTCACAAAGGTGGGGTAATTTTCTTAGTTCTAAGTGAGTGATGTTGAGAGATGGACGCAGCTCTGGATCCAGAAATCTGAGATGTAGCTCCAGTAGTAAAAACATTGATGGGATCACAGTCTCAAAGAACATGAAATGCGTCTCCTTACATCCTAAATTCTGGTGCATGTGACTCCTAAGACTGTATTTTCATTATTTAAAAGTCTGTAGTCTTTGTGAGCAAGTTCTTTTTCCTTGATTATGTCACAAGACTGTTTTTTTTTTCACATTTAAATGGAACACTAAGCAATTTCTTTTGTTAGCAAGAGAAAATGACTATTAGAGATCCAACTTAGCTTTGATTAGCTTCATAGGATACTCATAACTTTAAAGGCAAAATAGAATACAGTAGAGAATATCTTCATTTTTCTACCCTTTCCAATAATGCATTGTTAGATTTTATTAAATTATTATAGAACTGTACAAAGCAAGTTTTAGAATTAGAGCTGTTTCTAGTACTGAATTAATGTAATAATTTCAAACAGAATTTTAAATGTTATCCACAGTTGATTTTTTGAAAGCATTTTTTGTGTTATTGAAATTATCTACCTTTTTCTTTTCAAAATATTTTTTTCAAAATCAAATTTCATACTTAATGTCGTAGAGATTTGTTTCTTTTTCTTTCTTTCTTTCTTTTTTTTTCTTTGTGGCGTTGGGGATTGAACCCAGGGCCTTGTGCAGGCGAGGCAAGCACTCTACCAACTAAGCTATATCCCCAGCCCAATATCATACAGATTTCTTTGCATCTACTCTATAGGGCTTATTTCAAAGACTTGTTTTAAAATTGTATTTCAATTATGATTGGGGTAAATGTTTGCTATGTCCTCCCAGTAAATAACAGACGAACTACTTTAACACTTACGTTACTTAACTTTCTTACTTTTTATATTTTCTTTATACTATATACAAACCATAAAGTTAAAAGAAATATACACACATACACACACACAAACACAAACATATACACAGAAATTGAAATTGATTTTTAAAAATACTTTCAGACTCTCAAACTAATACCAATCTATGTAACTGTTTTTTCTTTTCCCAGAAAGCTAAAGTTCACATCATATTTGAACAATTCATGCTCTTCTTCTACCTTGTTAAAGCTTTGCTTCAAGAGTTTTTTTAGTTGAAGTGATTTGTGTTTACTTTAGTGTGTCCGTTCTTTCTATCCTGGCTATCAAAGGACATTAGTCAAAATACATTTTTTTTCACCATGAGCACAATTTAAATGTTGAATTCCATCTATTCCAGGTAGTGTCCTAGGAAAACTAGTCTGTAATATAAAATAAAATTAAAATGCTACTAGAAACAAACAAACAAAAAATCCTAAAGAAAGAGATGAAGATGGTTCTTCCTGAATGTGACCACAGTTCAAGAGGCTGCTTCTTTGCTTTGCACAATTTATTTTTTAATAGCTACATAAGAAAGTATTCACAGTTGCCTAAAACTCTAAATATCTCAGAGAATTACAATATCAGAATACCCTTTAGTCATTACTTTCACACTTAAAAATAAATGATTGTTACTTGGTTATTCAATTAA
Source organism: Marmota monax (assembly GCF_021218885.2). Lineage (NCBI taxonomy): Eukaryota > Metazoa > Chordata > Mammalia > Rodentia > Sciuridae > Marmota > Marmota monax. The sequence continues at coordinate 2,772,930 of NW_026695208.1, read as the reverse complement.
CTATTTAAAATTATTATGGCTTATGAAGCTACCAATAGTTTTCAAGTCTCACTATCAGTAATCACCTATAATTTAAAAGCTAAACTATGAGATTGAAGTCCCTTAAGCATACTCAACTTGACTAAGTGTACACAGAATTGGTCTGAAGTCTTATTTCAGTAAGACATCTACAATTTCAATTCCATTTTAAATGAGATGGACCATGAGTTTTAATATAATCTTTTTTTTCACCCAAGCCAATGAATTCCCGTGTTGGGTAGGAAATAAACTAGTAAATAAACCCATGGTAAGTGTCTGAATTTAAGTATGCATACAAAATGTATAATACTATGATGAAGCCTCTGAGTCCTGTATTGAAAGTTGTAGGTTTTCTATTTAAATCCCTATAAAACAAAAGTGATGTCAAAGTCCAAGGTTTTTAGAAAGCAGTTTCATTTAACTCAATAGTTAAAATTGTTAAATTCAGAAACAAGGTTTAAATGCCATAGCCTACAGAGGAACTGTCGAGTTGCATTGTTAATGTTTGCATTCCTTTAAAAAAGCCATTAACTCAGTCTTGTACTGTCATGCTCTCACCTGCAAGGAGAAGGTGTTGGGTTAATAGTGCTCTATCCTCATTCTCTGGTTCTATGAATTGACAATTTAAAGTCTTTTCTAATATATAGCCAGCAGCTGTTGTTGGAGAAAACAGCGAGGCAGTTGATAAAGATTCTCTCTTAACAAGAGCTTCTCTATGAAGTAGGCACTGGATGATTGATTGCATTTTATTGGAGCAAATTATCATAGAGAATCACTGAATTTTAGCACTTTGGTATTGACAACACTTTTAGAGATCATTCAGCCCAATATCCTCATTTTATAAAGAATGAAGACCAGAGTGACCCTGTGCTCTGCCAGGCAACACTTTTGCCAAGGAGATGTATGTATAATATTTACATATATAAAAATATAATATATATGCGTGCATAATGTTTATACATAATTATATAATACATAATACACATATAAATATAATATATATTTATAAATATATTACTTTATATATTATATTTATATATAAATTACATTTATATATAAACATATTTATATATAAATTACTATATTTTGTATTATACATTATATAAAATAAATTATATATAAACATTATGCATACATGCATATTATATTTATATATCATATATATAAATAAAATTATACTGGGGGTTAAATCCAAGAGTACTTCACCATTGAGCTACATCCCTAGCCCTTTCTATTTTAAAAATAAATAAATAGAAAAATCTTAAGTTGTTTAGGACCTTGTTAATTTACTGAAGATGACCTCAAACTTATGATCCTCCTGCCTCAGCCTCCAGAGTTACTGGGATTACAGGTGTGTACCACTGTGCCTCAGTCTACATTAAATCATATTTGAAAGCCTCCATAGTGTGTCAAATACTTTGAAGGAAAATCATCAGCAGCTGACTGTGGAGACAAGTTTTAAATTTACCATGAGAAAAGCTGATTAAAACTCTGGACTAGACACCATACTCTTTGGAAGTACTTGGAGATTTTTCTCTTTCAGTTTTCCCAGGGATATTCTAAGAACCTAGCAGCACACAACAATTCCCTTCTTCCACTTATCTCACCATCTAGCAATGAGATGAATACACCATGAGTTACATATACCTTTATCCTGGTAAGCACCCAAAATGAAAGTCCCTGGAATTTTTTCTCCTCTAAACTCTTTGTATCTCCACTCTGGCTATGTGTGCCCTCTCCCCTCCTCTTAAGTATTCCACTGGGTCCTTTGCCACATCTAATCCCCAAACATCTCTCCAAATGGCACCTTCATTTTTTTTTTTTTTCTGGAGAAATCTGAATCTCTGTTATGCTCAAAACTTCCTTTAAATCTCCACACCTGCTAGGCCAGTAGAAGGGTTGGAGGTGGGGTCAGGCTTTTACTTGCTTCCTTTGTACTTCAAGATCATCTTGATGAGAAAACAAACCATGTCATTAAGTGCTAGGGCCATCCAACTCCTCCACCCTCTGCCTCCCTTGGTCATGTCAGTGCAGAGGTTACCTTCACCTGTAAATCAATGCAAATTTCCCCACAGGAGAAGGCTGGGAACCAGAATAAAGAAAAAGATGATCAGGGAAAAGGGAGAAAAGGTAAATGTTGATGCCTCAGGAAGGCAACTTCTGCCCAGACTCTTAGTTCTGTAGCTGCCTTGGACATTAAAATAAATCCCTGGTTTTCCCTGGCATCAAGCTATCCTTGTTCTTTTCTTTGGGGATCTTGATCCTATCTCATTAAGCTCTTTTGTTATAAGAACAACTCTTGATGCACTTAAAGGTGAGGGTATGCACTGAGAAAGGCTGTGCTGTACAGGGGTTTTACACTGGACATTGCCTTTGACCCATTTTGACTAACATTGGTACCGTTCTGCATTCAACCTCCCCTCTGTGACACAACCGAGGGTTCTGCTCTTCTTTCACTTGTGCTCTCAGGGCCCTGTTTATCAATTCTGTTCTGCTCCAGCATCATGTTTTTGACTCCTCTATCAGGTCTCTGTCCTGTCTTCCCATATTATAAACCAGCCTTCCCTTGACCACATGACACTCTCTAACGACGCTCCTATTGAACATAAATGCCTTGGGAGAGTTGTCTATGCTCACTGTCACCCTTTCCCATCTCCAGTTGAGGTACTCTCCAACTCCACTCTTGTTATTCAGATGTACTACAGACAAACAGAAAACACCATTTGGCAAATACACATCTAACGATCGTTAATTTTTACTGTTTTCTTCATATATGTTTCTTGAGAAAAAATTCATCATAGATAGGCCAGCTTTAGTGCTTTTCACCATTTTCTTCCTTCCTTCATTCTAATGTTGGTGCTTATCCTTTCTATATATTTATCTTTGGCTCATTACATATATGTCCGTCACCAATCTATACAGTTAAGAATATGTTCATATATTTGATTCATGTTCAAGATATTAACATAAGTGGAGTGCTGGTATGTGTTGGTATAGGTTATCAACATAATTATTTTATATTCAATATTTTTTTGCTGAAAAATACTACTAGCTCTAATGATTTGCTGTGTGGGTTCACAATTTTCTGCATGATTAATCATATTTAATACAAATAGTGGCAATTTTGATTTTTGTCTCCAAATTTTTGTCTCCATGTCCTTGTGTGTGCGTATGTGTATACATATGTATTTTGGAGGTTGATTGGTTTTTTTAATGCTGATGAAAATATTTATATCTGTTCTGTTTTTAGTTAATTTTGATCATTTAAATTTTTGCTAGAAAATATGTCATTATTTCTATTCCTATTACCTCGTTCAGTTTTCTTTCTCTAACTTTTCAGATTAGCACTTCCACAATTGTTAAATCGTTTGTTTTGTTTTCTAACATTTCACACTGCATGCTATCCATTTTTTATTATGTAACTGATTAGTACCTTCCCAAAGCTTTTGTAACATAATGCTTTTGACATACTTAAAAGGCAAATTTTTCAAGATTTCAATTTACCTTTTTTCTGACCAATGATATAGGTATGTGTTTTGTTTTCAAATGCATGACTTCAACTTTACTCTTAATTTTTTTTATGGCCATATAACTCAGAAATGGGCTTATTTACCAATTCTTTGCTATAAAACTTCTTTATGATCATTCAATAAATGTTTTATACATGCTTTGGAATAATTTTATCATATATTTATTAGGTTTAGGGTTCTGTGTATGTTCAGTAGATCATGCAATTGTTTGAAAAGTATAGTTTTTTTCTTATGCTTAGTGATTTTTTTTGACAATTTAATATATTTGTTTCTTAGAAGAGTGTATTAAAACTCCCTACTCTATTGACTTTACCTTTTATCATTATAATTCTGTTTTTGCTTTATATATGCTAAGAATTTATTATTAACTGTATACAAGCTTTGAATTGTTACATTTTTACCGTGAAATTATTACTATATTATCATATATCATTAAATAATGACTTCCAAACCTTTTTTGGCACAATGCCAGTTGATTAGATATTAGTATTTTTAAGCCATATTTTTTGTGGTTAATGTAGTATTACGACTGTGTTTTATACTTATATTGCACAAAACTGTATTGGTGAATAATTAAAAACTGGTTCTCTGAATCAAAAGCCCTAATATGTAGTCTTTGCTTATTTCCCTAATGTAAACACTTTCAACAGAAAGTATTTATGACAGAATTCAAATAACTAATGTGAAGCCATTGAAACAGAGGTGAAAAGAGGTGTTCATACCAGCTCCTGAGAGCTGAAAGACTGTAAGTTGGTTCCAGCATGATACTAATTATGTATTTTCTTTGATTCTTTTTTTCCTCTTTTTCCTTACATTAGATTGCTAAGATATTCTCTATTCTTTTTATTCCTTCTGCTGGAGTAAAGTTGCACATTTTATGTTCTTTACTTAATAATTACCCTTGAATTTTTTAACATGCAAACTGGATGTGGTAGTGTAATCCTAGTTACTCAGGAGGCTGAGGCAGAAGGATCATGTGTTCAAATCCAGCTTGGGCAACATAGTGAGAACCATCTCAAAAAGAAAATGTCCTTAAATATGCAGAGTAATTGAACAAACTAACCAGCATCTCTATCTTCCACCTGAATAACCTAAGGAATCTTGGGTTGCTTTGGTTTTTGACCCTTTTCCCAATGTTCACATCACAACTGTATGATATTTTAGTTCAAACAAATCACTCTATATATCATTACCATTAGTATTTTAAACTATATTTTCAATACCTACTGTTATAATGTCATTAAAATGTATATATCATCTGTTTGAAACTTCCATGGATCCCATTGAAATCAAATATGTGTCTTAGGGCCTGCTGATGTAAGTAAAAGAAAATCTACATAATTAATGTTCTGTGCTTTCCTCTCAGCTTCAAAACCTAACCCTTGCTTTTGGCTATTTGTGTTTTTAGTCTGTATTTTGTCACTGTAACCAAAATACATGACAAGAGCAACTTAGAGGAGAAAAAATTTGTTTTGGCTTATAGTTTCAAAATCAGTCCACAGTCAATTGATTCCAAGATGGAAACATCTTAGCAGAGGGTTTGTTGGAGGAAAGGTGTTCAGCTCATGGCAGCCATGAAGCCGGGAGAGAGAGAGAGAGAGAGAGAGAGAGAGAGAGAGAGAGAGAGAGAGAGATGATAGAGGAATGGGCCAGGGAGAGGTATAGTTCAAGGTCACACACCCAGTGGCCTACTTCCTTCAGTCATGCCTCATCTGCCTGCAGTAGTTCATTCAAATTATTATTAATCCACAAAATGGATTAATCCATTAATTAAATGCTTTAATCCATATGGTCAGAACTCTCATAATCTAATCTTTTCATCCCTGAACATTGTTGAATCACCTAACACATGAGCTTTGGAGAGACATTCCTAGATCCAAACTGTAAAACTGTCTTATTTGCAGTATAATTTAAATGTAAAAATGAGCATTTTATTAAATAAAATTTTGACAAATTCGTACGTAAGTGTAACCACAACCCTGTGAGGAGAGGAAGGCATCTTTTGGTTTCTAAAACACATACCCCTGAATATATTGCTCACTTAAGGAAGTGAAACTATGCCGGTCAGGTACCATCTCTCTGAACAGAGCAGAATGTCAGTCTTAAACAGGGTTTCTGGGGAGCACAAAGTGCAGCAATTGGCAGATTTTTAAAGACACTGGTGATTTCACATGACCATAGGCAAGTGATTATTTAGATATGATTATTATTTGTCTTGCACTTAGATTAGTCATTGGAATGAATCCTTTCATGTCTGTCTGACTCTCAGAACTGAAAGGTCTTTCCTCTTTGGCTGAAAAGAGCTTTGCAAAACCATATGTACTGAAGCACATTGTCACTGGTTGATTAAGCAGATTTGAAAATGTCTCCAGTGGTTAATTTTTGCATAAGTAGAAGGATATCATTTATTAATCAGGTGAAGAATGAGTTCTGCTTGCTTTATTACCATGGCAACAGAAGAATCAGCCTTTCCCCAAGGCGTGGTAACACTCATTTCTTGATACCTCTGTTGGTTTTTTGTCGAACATCTGAGGTAAAGTCCTTGATAATTGCTCAGATATTCATGATAGTTGTTGATTCTCATTGAAGTTGAGGTTTGAGCAGGCATGATTTTTTTTTTTTTTACTTTGATTATTGAACAGTATGATTAGAATCTCCTTTTGTCTCTGAGCTTTCATCTGTCAGGACAGTAACTACAGAGAAGCATGTATGTTTCTGGACCACAGACATTAAAAAACTGTGAGCAAAACAAAATGATTAAAAATTGGATATGTGCTATGGGATCAACTCAAAGGTTTGCAAGCTTAGCAAAGAAAGCACATTCCACTGACTTCCTCAGTCTACTTTAGATAGCCAGGTTGACATTTTTGTTCATTGAAATATAGACTGGTCATTTCATGAGTGGTGTTAGTTAAGAGACAACATGATAAACATGATAACCAGGGTGCATGTTTTCCCCGAGTACCCAAGTAAAATCTTAAGTTATTCAAATATATTTAATATATATATTAAACTTTAAACTTGTGTTTGGGCTCTATTATGACATTCAAATTATGAGTGACAAATGTTTGTTGACTACCTGGAGTTGCCAACTCCTCTGTGGTCTGTTCCATTATTTATTAAAGAATATAATTGCTCTGCGATTAGAAAATGTTGAAGTTAAAGGAGCTAATAATTTAGCCAAGAGTGTACAGAGCACAAATATAAAAGCATGTCAAACTGTGCTTTAGAATGAGGATATTCATCACTGAAAATCCTTTATTGAAAATTACAATGTAGTGTGCATAACAGAATTGTTTGGAAATTGTAGAAAGGTCCCCAGAGGCTTCTGTTTGGCAAAAGTCTTTAGAACATAAAATAAACAATAACAATATTCTATTTATAATGAGCTCACAAAGCCCCACAAAGATATACAAGCAAACACACATAAACAGTATTTGATAACTCTGAAAAATTGTTTCCTATTTCGTTGTTCAGTTTCCACACAGGAGGAGAACATATTTTCTACCATTAATTTAGCTCTCATGAAATGTAAAGAATTGTTCATGTCATGGAAAGATATGGTATGATCTTAGAGTATTTGTTCCACATGTTTGTATAGGAGATATTAATATACCAATCTCTATTTTCTAACATTACTACTTTTCATATTTGAAATTTTTAGTCTTAGGTAAAAAAAACACATGTATGTGTGATAGTATTATATATTCAAAGTTTGATAGAACTTGAACTTTTTAATATATCATATTATTATATCTTCCCCCCAAAATGGCAAAAACAGCAGCAAACAAAAATCAAAATCTTATGGAAATTTTGGGAAATAATACTGTTCTTTCTTTAGTTAGGACAATTTTTAAAATTTGAAATACTTTGATTCTTCTACTGCATAAAGCCTACATTTCCATGAATAGCACATGAACAATTCTAATTGTTTATTTGAAAAAAATGTGCTTCACAAATCAATGACAATGATCACTTAATGTCAAAATATGTTAGTAAAATAATATGTTCACATCATAAAATAAATTTTTAAAAATTGTGAACCATCTTGCAAAGTTTCAGGATATTTTGCTCTAAAATCCTTATTGTTATGGTAAAAACTTGAAGAAGATCCATAAACAGAAGTGGGTGTGGGTAGGGTGGTAATCTTCTACCACCAAGCCTAGCTTGGAAAGTGTTGGTCTAAAAGGTTATGCCTTCAGCTAACAAGATAACACTGAAAGGGTACAGTATTGCTAGTGAAAGTTGAAAAGCCTGGAAATCCTTGCAGAGACATCTAGAATTTATTAGGCAAGTTCCAAAATTTCAGTAACTTTTGGTGTAAAGGAAACCAGGATAGTGGGAGAGAGATGAGGTTAAAAGTTTTTCTTTGTGCAATTAGAACTAGTTCTTTATAAAATGGTATTAAATTATACAGTAAAATTTGGAGAACAAGACTTCCATACCACAAATCTAAATTCTGATTTGTCTTAGGGAGTTCCTGTTACCTCCAAAATTCCAAAGAGTGATTATTGGCAATTAATTCCTTTGCTTCGAATTGTTCCTCAGACTACTTGGTGTGGCGCCAATGATCTGTAAGGTATCGGTTATATAAATGTGCATCTTAGCTCAGAGATCAGGGTAGAAAAGTGCCTTAGTATCACTGATGTAATCTAACAGAAGGACAAAAGCAAAAGATGACAATGCAGAGGATCATCAGAAGCAGAGAAAAGAGAAGTCCCCTCACAGCGCACTAACATCAGATTACCATAGGGGTGGAATCGTGATTGCAGAAATGTGCCTTTTGACTATTAATATTATATTATTGTAATATAATTATAAGAAATAATTATGTTTCCTAATCAGTAAAATAAAATGGGGGTAACAATTGCAGCTGCTGAGTAGGATTCTATTGTGAAGCCAGAAGTCAGAATGTTATGAGGTTTAACATCTCTTATGGCTATTTTCCAAAAAAAATTTTTTAAAAAAGGCAGCCAGATTGAAATGGGACTGGAGGGCCTTGAAGATGAATTTCACTCACTCTGCAATTTTGTTTGGGCTCAACTCCAAGAAGTAGAAACGTTGTTTGGGGAATTGTTTTCTAATATCAAGTGCAATGGGAAAGGATGAATAAGAACGTGGAACTAATCAAGTCAAGTTGATGGTGGAAGATCCGCCAACTTGAGGATACTTAGGAAAAGACAAGAACAAGACCACCAGAAAAAAAAAAATAATAAGTGCTTTGATGAAATAAAAATACTGCCACAGTGGTACTTACATATTTCCAGTTTGGAGAGACAAGGGGCAAATTTTTAGGCAGGAGGTCAGAATATGATAAGCTCAATAAACAGTTGTACTGGACATGAGTCAACCCAAAACCTCAGCTGCAAGTTTCTGAGTGGCCTATAGATAGTAATGTCAGGGAGTCTAGTACATAACCCAGTGCCTACCTCCTGTAAGTAAAATCTCAGTAACTCATCATGGATAAACTACCCACAAACATTTTGCTGTTTATTTACCAACTCTCGTAATACTGCTGTTGGATCAAAGTGATATCCAATGTCACAAAACTCTGAGAGAAAGAGTGCTATGGCATATGGCAATGTCAAGGCCTCATGGACTTGACAATGAGAGATGCCAAAGTCCATGATTTTCTCAGTTTAAGAAGTTTGTCTTATTTAGAAAATGATATAAAGAAATCCCCTTTTTTCTCTATTACACTGAAAGGTCTCCAAAGACACAAAGATAAAACTGCTATATGAAAAATTGACTGTAATTCTCTTTTAATAAAAACTATATAATGTTGAGCTGAAAATAAAAATGTTCTTTGCTTTTACCCCAGAGGAAATGTACTGGAGCTTAGGAGGAAAGGATTGATGGAAATGTTTTCCAGCCTGTAGAGCCTTTTGCATGCTGGGCACAGTTTTTTTTCCCCTGTATGTCATTGCAGGAGTTGGTTGGGAGATGGCATCATTCAGGCAATGTAGAACATTAGTGAGCTTTCTAACACCTACCCTTAGCATGGCTACTTTGATCTTTTCTTGTTTCACAAGCAGAAATCTTTATTTTTTTTTAATTTTTTTAAAGACAGAGAGAGAGAGAGAGAATTTTTTAATATTTATTTTTTAGTTTTCGGCGAACACAACATCTTTGTTTGTATGTGGTGCTGAGGAACGAACCCGGGCCGCATGCATGCCAGGCGAGCCTGCTACCGCTTGAGCCACATCACCAGCCCCTCATTTGTTTCTTCATCTTCTTTTTTTTTCTAATTTTTTTCTAATTTTTATAGTTATAGATGGACAGAATGCCTTTATTTTAATTTTACATGGTGCCAAGGATCGGACATAGTGCCTTGCACATGCTGGGCAAGTGTGTAGCCACTGAGCTGCAGCTCCAGCCCCACTTCATCTTCTTTTATCGTTCTCTTTCAGAACACCTTCCCCCTTTCTTTCAGGCCAGGAAATTATCATGACTACACCCTGTTCTTGACTTTAAAGATTAAAAAGATTTTCACCCTCACACAGGACTCTTCTGATTTCTACGAAATGTTATTGTTCCAGGACTAATAGGTTGACAACTTGGTTAATTTATTCTGCATGTATTGCAACATATGTAATTTTTAATCTAGGCAATAGTCATTGTTCATTGGTTGTCTGATGAACACACTCATGAATGTTTTCTTTTTGGCACACCCTCTCAAGAGGAAAGAAGATCAACTTAGAGAAAGGCAAAACAAACAAAAATAGCTTTACATTTAACCAAATTAGTTAGAAATCTTCTAGTAAAATGGATACTGAGGAATTCCATTGCTGATCTAGAGATGTTTGATGTTACTAAAACTATGTAAATAATTGTTTTATTCTAGGAGTCAATTTATTTTAATCCCATAATTAGTTTAATATTATGTTTGAAAAATCATTCTGGATCTGGAAACTGACACCTTTTCTTTGGGATGTGGTATATGTCATTGATATTCACAATTTGAGGGATCTGTAAATATATTGAGGTATAGTGCTTACAGATTTTCTTATTTTGAAAACAATTGGATATGATGCAGATGTAATGATTTTTTTCATGAGAAAACAAATATATATTTTGGGAACACACACAAGAACATACATAAAAATCACAAACAAAAATTGGTATGTTCTATTAAATCATACTTACAGCTAGACAACTGAAAATTGCGTTGTTGTTTGAGGAAACAATTTACTAAAAAAGAAAAATGGAAAATTCTACCCTGGATAGGTAGGTTACTCACTGTCATTCTCTTTAGATAATTGATCAGCAAATAAAGCCTTATCTGGAAGACTATGGCAGAAATAAGAATCTACTACATACTTGCTTTGTTAAAAAAATGCAAAACTTGATATTTCATTGCTTACTTGCTGAAAACCTAGTCACTCTTTATAAAGTAAAATGGTCATACAACTGAGTTCTTTGGAGCAGAAATTTTTGTCCTGTGCCTTCTGGTACTCCCTTGCAGTTATCCCTATACTTATAAATGTACCTGCATATTTAATTATTTGATACTTTGTGACAATTTTCATTATACCTCTTAATTCAGAGTAGTAAAGGTGGGAATTCTTCTTTTCCTCAAGGACATTATTCCTTTAAATACATCAGCTTATTTGTTCTGTTATGTGTGGCAGAAAATTGATTATTATTGAAATATTGCTGGTTCTTCAAAAATTGAATGAGGTCCTTTAAATAATCCTAGAAATTGGTATTGATTGACAGATGACAATGCTTTAGAAAAAGTCTTTAGATCAATGAAAGAAATCAAAATTGAAGACTCATGGCTAGATATCATACTGATTGGAATATGTTATATGAAAAATGAACTCCAGAAACACCAGGGGCTCTTCACAAACACAAACAAGAAGAGGTCCTGACCAAAGTAAAACATTTTAAAATCCCAATGTTTTCAAAGAGATGTTAGAGAAATGAAAAACTGAAGTTGCAGATAGGGAATAACTGCCCTTTGCCCTCCCTAAATCCTCGTTGCTCGTTGTTGATTGAAGAAAGAAAGAATAAATATATTAAAATAAACTTGTATATAAATATACTCTCTCCTTTCTCTCTCTCTCTCTCTCTCTCTCTCTCTCTCTCACACACACACACACACACACTTTAGTTTTGGCGCTCTCTCTCTCTCTCTCTCTCTCTCTTTCTTTCCCTCTCCTTCTCTCCTTCACTTCTCCCTCCCTCTCATTTGTGTTCTGGCCTTAGAGCAGACATATATATATATATATATATATATATATATATATATATATATATATATATACACATACTTTTGGAGCAGGTACAAATAGGTTAGATGTCCAGAGCTTAGTGCACTAGAAGGTTCTTGGAAACAATGGCATGAGCCACACTAGTGGTTGACCTATATGGATATATTTACACATTGTTGAGAACTTAGAATGCTTAGTTGTCACCTATTATTATTTGAATGTGTACCCTCCAAAATTCAGGTGTTGCCAGTGTGCTATCACTAAGCAGTAAGGGCTATGAAAACGCTTCCCTTGTGAGTTGGATTATACTCCTTTTTATAAAAAAGGCTTCATGTAACCTTCAGACAGCTTGTGCTTTTGCCCTTCAGCTTTCTGCCATGTGAGGACACAGCTAGAAGGACCCTCACCAGACATCACATGCTGGTGCCTTGATCTTGTAATTTGGCTTTCAAAACTGTGATAAACATCTATGTTCTCATAAATTATCCAGTCTCAGGTATTCTGTTATAGAAGTACAAAATAGACTAAGACATCAACTTTCAGCAAAATGCACTTGGATTGTGACATGGTCAAGTGGTAAGTTTTATTGTGTTAATTCAGTGTTGCTCATTCTAACAGTTTATCTCTCCACATTAATATGTGTCTAAGCACAAGTCACCTAGAAATAAAGCAAAGGAAAAACAAGTTCCTTGTTTCATAGAACTTGTATTCCACAGTGGTGTAGAAGGTAATAAATAAATATATAACATAAAATAAGAACAATTTAAGCTCTAGGAAAAAAATAAAGAAGAGTTAGAGTGATGTTGAAGTGCAAGTTCATATGGAGAGGCCAAGTAAAGTATCTTTAAGCAAGTGACATATAAGCAGAAGACAGAGTAAATTAAGAAATAAATCAAACATATATTGGAGTGATGACAGAATTCAAGAAAGAATAGAAATTGTAGATATGCTGGATTGGAAGTAATTTTGAAGTGTTTAGGAACATAAAAGTAGTTGTATGTGAAGAATTTTTCCCAAAAGGAAGAACAAATTAGAGATTCAATTAAAGGGGTGTTGAAGGGTCTAATTGAACATTGGAAAGACTTTATTCTGTGGTTGAACTGAAATCAATTGAAAGGTTTTCAGAAAAGCAGTGGTATGATCTGCCTTAGGAATTAGGAAAATTGCTCTGGCTGCTTCATGGAAAATAAAAGGGAGCAATTATGGAAATGAAAATTTCCGTTAGGAGATGCATCCCCCTAGCTACTTAACTTTCCAACCTTTTCTGCCCTGTTTTATGTCAGCAAGTATGGACTATAATGATAGGCTCTCTGGACAGCTGGCTACAGGTGGGACTCAGCTAATGGGGAGCAGGAGCAAGAACTGTATTATAAAAGTCAGCAAATCCTATATTTATTTCTCAGTCTTTATTCCCCAAAGTGAGTCCCTCAAGCTGGCCGTATTTCTCAACTCAAGCCCAGGCTCTATTGGGCATCCTTCTCAACAATCTGCTCCCCTTCAGATCCAGGAGTGGCATGGAACCTCATGTTTATCATCTTCCTGTTTGTGCCATATTCCTTATGTTTCTCTACATTCTTCTAACCTCTTGGCTATTGATTTGCCCTAGGGTTGTAATTATGCAGATAATGAGAGGAAGTGTTATGGTCAAGATATGGTTTTGATGTTCAACTGGAAAAAATTATAATGGATGTCAGCTGTGTGGAAAAAAAAAGAAATAAAAACAAAAAGAAAAATTGGAAAACAGAGCAAAGGGAATGTCATTCTTCAGAATTCCTTTCTCATTATTCTGTGTTAGTCTGCTTTCTATTATTATATCAAATACCTGAGATAGTCAACTTCTGAAGAGAAAAAGGTTATTTGGCCTCAAAGTTTTGGAGGTTCTAGTCCACCATCTGGGATCCATTGCTTTTAGATCTCTGCTGGGAGAGGGGAGGGAAGCACAACCTGGCAGGATGCCACTTCTCTCATGGCCAGGAAGCAAAAGAGGAAGAGGTTCCACAATCTGATTCCAGGGCACACCCCCAAAGACATAAAATCTCCAATTGGGCCCCACATCTTAAAGTTTCCACCAATAGCACCAAGCTGAGAACTAATACATGGGTCTTTGAGGGACATTTTGGACTAAAATGATAACAAAGTGAAAGAAGCCGATTATGGTGGGCATTCAGTGAGAACATAGTTTACCTGGTAACAAATGTAAGCAGATTTATTGATTCATTCACTTCCTCTTGCTGTATAATAAGCTTGTAGTTACCCAATCATAACCCTCTGGTCCAATATTTTATTTTATATGAACCCCAGATTATTAATGCAATAACATTTTAAAGTAAATGTCTATTATATATTAAAGTATTTTTGTATATAACACATACAATATATACACATATGCATATTATATTTTCATATGTGTATTACATACATGTGGAAAAACGTACATGTATACATAGCAAATTTCTACCTGCATATATATATATATATATATATATATATATATATATATATATATATATATATATATATTTCTATATGTACATACAGTTATACATAGTATATATGTGTATGTGTACATACAATATACATTTTTAGGTATACATACATATAAAAATGTACACAAATAATACATTATTTGGCAGTTAAACTATGTTCTTTCTTTATGTAACAACATGAATGAGTGTACTAAATATAGGACTGAATAAAAGATGATGGCATACAGAATACGTGTGGCATAATACCAGTTTTGTAACACCTAAAAACAGATAAAACTAATCTGACTAAAGATTATAAAATTCACCCTAACCTTACTGTATTAAGTGTAAATTCGTATTTTTTCCAGTTTCTAATAATGCTTGGACCTACACTTACATATATTCTCTCATCTTCCATGTTATTGTTTTTATGCATTTTGATTCATCATATATTTAACCCTACAAGGTTTATCATTCTGTAAAAAAATATTTTTATATTTATTCACTTATTTGCACTTTCTAGTATTCTTTAGTTTTTTGAAATTTTGAACTTTAAAATTATTTTTCTTCAACTAAAAAGAAAGGTTAGTGTTTCTTTAATTTCTTTAATTTTCTTTAATTTTTTTGTAGGTGGACACAATACCTCTATGTTTTTTTATTTATTTATTTTTATGTGGTGCTGAATATTGAACCCATTGCCTCATGCATGTTAGTCAGGCATCATCCACTGAGCTATAACTTCAGCCCCTAATTTTTTTCATTTTCAATGTGGGTTTTTGTTGTTGTTTGTTTGTTTGTTTTGAGGAGCAGTTTCATAGGTTATAGCATTAGTTTGACAGTGATTTTCTTTTGGCTTTTTTAAGGTGACATTCTACGACTCATTGGTTCCTGTTTCTTCTGGTGACATTATTAGTCTTATTGCTGATTTGTTGTTAATAAATGTGACTCATAAGATTTTACCTTTGTTTTAAATTTTGAGCATTTTTCCATTTTTCCTGTTCTAGGATTATAGTCCTTCTTGAATGTCTGGCCTAATTCCTTCTGTCCATTTTGAATAATTCTTATTCATTGTCTCTTCAAATAGTACTTCTTCTTTCATACTCTTTTTCTCTCAGAACTCCAACTATATGTGTATCACACCTGTTCTATGTGCCTGATATATATTCTCTTTTATGTATTTTTCCATTATTTACTTTCTATATTTCAATCTGAATATTTTCTGTTGCCATGTCTCTCCTAGATCACTAAGTCCTCTTTCCCAGCTGTGTCTAATTTGTTATGATAAATCTAAACATATTTATATGTTTTAGTTTTTCTATTTTACTCTAGTTTACAAATTCCATTTCTTTTGTGAATGATTTCAGTTCAATATGTGTTTTTTAAACATATTTACAACAATTACCTCAAAATTCATGTCTAATAACGTCAGTATCTCAATTTTAATTTGTTTCTATTTTCTTTTTTTTTCTTTGATTGATATGTCTAGTAATTTTTATTTGAATACCAGACATGTACATTTAAAAAACACTGGTTGCTTCAGAACTTGCTGAGTGATTGTAATGAATTTTAACTATGTAAGTTGTTATATACATTATAAATCAATGATTAAAAATTGGATGCAGATTAATGAGGAGAAATTTTCTTTTTCTGTACTTCTTTTTAATTTTGAGAGAAGGTCTCACAAATTTGCTTAAAGCTTCTCTAAGTAACTGAGGCTGGTCTTGAAGTTGTGATTCTCCAACTTCAGCCTCCTGAGTTGCTGGAATTACAGGCATGTACCACCCTGTCCAGCTTTCTAAATAATTTTGGAATCTTACTTTAGTATATTTGAAACAGATTTTTGTTTCCTAACTTTCCAATCATAAATTTTTAGAGTAATAGAAATGTCAAGAATTAAAATCAAGAATTAATAAATGGGATGGATTCAAACTAAAAAGCTTCTTCTCAGCAAAAGAAACAGTCAGTGAGGTGAATAGAGAGCCTACATCTTGGGAGCAAATTTTTACCACTTGCACATCAGACAGAGCGCTAATCTCTAGGATATATAAAGAACTAAAAAAGCTAAATACCATAAAAACAAGTACCCCAATCAATAAATGGGCCAAGGAACTGAACACACACTTCTCAGAAGGTTACATGTAATCAATTAACAAATATATAAAAAATGTTCAATATCTCTAGCAATTAGAGAAATGCAAATCAAAACTACTCCAAGATTTCATCTCACTCCAGTCAGAATGGCATTTATAAGAATATTTATAAGAATATAAAAAACAATAAGTGTTGGCGAGGATGTGGAGGAAAAGGCACACTCATACATTGCTGGTGGGACTGCAAAATGGTGCAACCAATATGAAAAGTAGATGGAGATTCCTTGGAAAACTGGGAATAGAACCACCTTTTGACCCAGCTATCCCTCTCCTTGAACAGCATACTACAGGAACACAGGTACATCAGTGTTTATTGCAGCACAATTTACAATAACTAAAATGTGGAACCAACCTAGATGCCCTTCAGTAGACAAATGGATAAAGAAATGTGGTATTTATACACAATGGAATATTACTCAACAATAAAAAGAGAATAAAATCATGGCATTTGTAGTTAAATGGATGGAGTTAGAGAAGATAATGCTAAGTGAAGTTAGCCAATCCCAAAAAAACCAAATGCTGAATATTTTCTTTTATATAAGGAGGCTGACTCATAGTGAGGTTGGGGGGATTAGACAACTCTAGATAAGGCAAAGGGATGGGAGGGGAAAGGAGAGGTCATGGGGGAAGGAAAGATGGTGAAATGAGATGGACATCATTACCCTAAGTACATGTATGAAGACATGAATGCTGTGAATATACTTTGAATACAACCAGAGATATGAAAAATTGTGCTCTATATGGTTAGTATGAATTGTAATTCATTCTGCTGTCATATATAACAAATTAGAATAAAAAATAATAAGAAATGTCAGAAAGACTTTATATTGATTTCTTTCCATTATATATTGCCTTGTATATTAATACATTATTTTATATTTAAACTTTATTTTTCCCTCTGATGTCATAAATATGTTCCCTTGTTAAAAACCACCCTCTATTACACGTAATTTGTCATTCTCTTTGTGAGTTCTAATTGTAGCCAAAAAGATTAAATTTGCAAAACAGAATCTAATATTTAACTCACACCTCATAAGGTTTTATGAACTTAGCAGTTTGTCCTAACATATCTTTTACTCTTTTACTATCCCAAGGTCATCATATTTAGATACAAAGAATACTAACAATCTCTTTTTCATATTTCTCAAAATCTTATAGCATTGTGAATTTGGACTCCACTCTATGTCTATTGTATTCAATGAATCAGAAAATTAGACTTTAAAATTAGACTTTCTCTTTCCGGCTAATGTCAGTCTTATGCCTGCCAGAAGAGAACATATTTTTTAAGCCAGATTGCTCAGGAAAAAAGGAATAGATCATCCTCATTGACAAATGAGGCATCCTATTAACATGAATGCCAGAGGAAATCATATAGGAAACAGGAAAAAAGAGGGTGATGAGGTTGTCAGCCTTCTTAGAGTTAAAAAATAAAGGTTGTTTGATAAAAACCCTCACATTAATAGAACACCGTACATCTAGTCCTCAAATAGTGTTTGCTAAAGATGCTTTGCAGGAGGGCTTGACATCAAAAAGAACATGAAAAGAAGCACACCAAAGGAATGTGTGCAAGGTAAGCAGACCTACCTTGACATACAGAGTTGGGATGTGATCATTACAATTCAGAACATTCCGGTGAACCCTTTGTCCCTCCTATAATTCTCCCCATCTTGACTAATGCAAATCCAGGGTCAAAACCCTAACAAATAATCTGCAGAGTAGTAAGCCTCCAGAACTGATTTTCTCCCTGCTGAGATGAATTTCAATTATCTAACCATCCATAAGGGGGATGATTTTACAACTAACATTGCACCGAGAATGCCAGGTAATGACTGGGGAGAGAGAAGGATACACAGCCTTCTTGATCCTTTATCTCTTTCTCTCTCTCTCTCTCTCTCTCTCTCTCTCTCTCTCTCTCTCTCTCTCTCAGAAACACACACACACACAAAAAAAAAAAGACACCGACAAAGAAAGATGAAAGCAGTTCAACAGCTGTAATCCCTTGAGAAGAAAACTGAGGACCTGGCTGTCAACTCAAATACCACCTGAGAGAACATGAAATAAATGAAAGGATGTAGGCCTCCTCTGAAAGCCAATGTCCCTGAAATTCAAAAGGTACATCAGACATGCTTTCCTTGAAGCATGACACAAAGGCTGGCATTGAGAAAGTTCAGCTTGCATGACAGCAGAAATAAGGTTTGGGACCCTGGAGCATCAGAGAAGAGTTAAAGTATCTGAATTTTCAGAATTATTGGCTGTGAAGTTATTATGGCTCTTTCTGCCTGAAGTGTGCTTTCCCTGTCTTTCTTTGTGAAGGAGAGCATGTAGTTCAAGCCCAGCAGGAACTCTTTCAGCACAGTGGTAGTTAAGATCATGAAATGTGAAGTCAAGTAGACATGGGTTCAAGTCCTGGCTCTGCCACTTGCAAGCTCAATGAACTAGATCGATGCGCTCACCCATTCAGGATTTCAATTTCTTTATGTGAAAGTTCCTAATGTATGACAATATTACATCTATGAGCAGTAAAAAGAACCAAACCTTGGGGGCTAAAACTATGAACATCTTAAAGATATATCTGAAAAAATCAATTCTGCACTTTGGGAACTGAGATTTGCTAAATATAGTAAGATCCAAACTGAGGAGCAATCTTGCAGTCCATGGCACAGTGAGCAGCGTCCTTTTGTTCCATTCTCAGGGGTGCAAGATCTGTGCAAAAAATACTAGTGTGAGCTATGAAGAGAAACCATTCAGATGCATTCTTTAATAGATGCTCCCTCTAGAGAATAATTATCACCTTCTCAAAGATCTGTCGGCAACTGCTACTTTCAGGGCAATGGTCTGATTACTCGGACTCCAGTTCTCTTCAAGGTCAACCAGGAGCTGGACACCTAATTAGTATTAAATTAAAACCATGCCCAGACAATCCCCCAGATCTTTATTATTAATTTATGTTTAGGTGTGATAACATCAACTTTTATTAATAGGGTCATTAAAAGGATCTCTACAAAATTTATTGAGAGAATATTGCAGACTAAATCTCAGATTGCTTTCTTTACAAAGCTCCTAGGATAAAATTCTGCTGTATTCTAGTATAAAGAATAATCATAATTCTCTCAAGCAACAAATTTATTTTTATCCAGTGATATTGTGACTCTTTTAGCTAACAAGGACTTCTTTTCTGCATGTGGTTTCTAGAAAATAAAGCACTAAACTTGTGGCCTAATGGTGATAAATATGTAGTCCACCATAATATTCAATTTAGTATCTTGTTGTAATTTATACATTTTAAACTCTCCTGAAGCATTTTCTGAAATAAGGAGAAATGCAAATGAATACCCAATAAATAGATTCTGATGCTTTTCCAAGGTCGCCTGGGAAAGAAGATGGCTGCTACCATCACAAGCTAAATGAGCTGTGGTCTACAGACATGAGTTGAACTGAAGGAAGAACCTTGTGCCCCACCACATTCTGACTTCTTCACTTCCTCTACCTTGTTGTGAAATCAACATTCATAGAAGAAAATATCAAAACAGGAAAAATGTGCTGTTGTCAAAGAATAATCCTGATAAACTTGTGAACATTCATGCTGAGCAAGCTCCCAAATGCACAAGTCTGTAAACTGATGCATCCAATAGTGTACATGGGCAAAAGAACCAGGGAGAGGACTGCAGAGGGCCTGATCACATGCCTCTGAGCATGTATTCTAAAGCACTCTAAATTATGATGACATGGCTCCCTGGCTGCTGAGCCACATAGCCAGCCCACTAATCCCTGTTGAGAACCAAGGGTAGAATGTCAGGACAAGTGATGGAGCCCAGGTGGCGAGCACAGGTCCTGGCTGCACAGAGCCCACCATGCCATCAGGCTCCCGAAGTGCAGGAAGCCAGGGCATGCCCACCTGTCGCCCTGGTGGCCCTGGCTGATGAGTATCGAGAAAAAAGAAGTGGGAACAGACCCAAATGAAGATTTCAGGGCTAACCAATAGCATTGGTACTTTTCCAAAGCCTGATTAGCATAAATTTGGACCAATAGCACTGACCCAAGTGCTATATAAACCCCTAGACTAGCATATGCACTTTGCAACCTGCTATTGGGTCCCCTCTTGCCCTGAGTTCTGTTCCTATTCATCACACTTGAATAAATCCTACTTCTTTCAGTCTTGTCTTCTGTCTGTGACCTACATTCTTCAGATTTGCAACAAGAACCCAGAAAGAACTTGGCATTGAACTGGTGGGGTCTGCTATGGTCTGCTTCAACACTGGAGGACATAGCACACCATTAAGAGTTACTCTCCTTAGTAGTGGAGAAGACTCTAGCTTTACTAGCTGCCACCCTCAGAGCTGAAGTTGGCAGGCATTCCCTGCCTTGATTAGCTACTAACACTAAACCAGGCTTTTCGGGCTAAGTAGCCTACAGTTTATGCAGACTCCACTTACCAGCAGAAGTGGAGAATCCAGTTTCAATAATACTCTTTGAATTGCATTGACACATGGTAAAGTCAAAATATTTAGAACAAAACAATTAGATGCATAGACTATGGCAGCATTCTCAAATGGTTTCTGGGATATAACTTCATGGGAATTGTTAAGGGAAGATCCTCAAATTAAAACAAAAATGTTTCATGATTGAATATATTTAGAATAGCTGGGACTGACCAAAGGTTTAAAAATGTGTTTTCTTTTGCTGGATAATTTCTCTTAATGTGCTTTTAAGGTAATCAGGAGAGAAGTGTAGTAGAGTGCATCATTTTCCCAAGTCATTTGCCTACAGAGTGCACTTTTTGCTAAGAGCTACTGATATCACAAAATAATCCAGTGTTCTATAGAATACTACTTGGAAAATTATAGTTTCTAGTAAAAATAATAGAGTACTTCAAAGTTTTAGTAAACTAGAGGAAATGTATTATGTTTAACAAGAAATTTAAAATGCAATAAGAACATTTTTAACATTTAAATGATTAAACTGTAAATTTAAAGTAAATATTCTGTGATTAATCCTACTAAATTCAAGTTATTTTGAATTTTTGTTATCTCTAACAAAATAATTGATACCACGTGGACATTTGGTAATATATAATCACATGCAAGTAAAAACACATAGAAATACACTAAAAAGAGTGTCAGCATTTGAACATATACAGAATACTCCAAAATGCCCAATATTTAAAAGAAAACAATAAAAAGATTCAGTCTTAACAAAGATTAGTTAAGAAACTTAATAAAGAAATTCCTGTTTAAATTCAGAGAACATAAAAAAAGAAAAAGCAAGTACTAAATAATTTTTAGTAAATGCATTTTAGAAACAAAAATAAGTCATTGTATCATTTATCTACTCAAGAACTTATTTAAATGACAGTGGATTTCAAGAGAAACAAACTCCTAGATAAAGTCTTCTAAATCAGAATACCAAGTACATTCATCCTTTCACTTTCTCTTCCACTTGTAATGACAGAAAGATGATTATAAAATAACATAGAATGGCCTACATGTCAATAATCATCAAGAGAAGGGGAGGGGAAATCAACAGATGCAGATATTTCAATAAACTCCCAGTAGAAGTCTATTCTGATAGCTAAATAATAACCTATAATGATATCCACACCTCAATTCATAAAACATATAGTTAAATCGCCTTACATGGCAAAACATAACTTTGTAGGTGTGTTTAAGGTTACAGACACTGAGATGGAGACGGTGTCAAATATGCACAATCTAATCATGTAAACCCTATAAATCAGAGAAACATTCTGGCTTTGGGCAGACAGAAGGACAGATGCAACATTGTTGGCTTTCAAGAAGTAGAAAGGGGACTACATGAGCCCCAAATATAAGAAGTCTAAGACAAGGTTTCTTGTGGTTAGGAAACTTATTTTCACCTAGAACCTTCAGAAAGGAATAAAGCTCAGTATATATCTGTCTGATTTGAATCTGGTGAGATCTGTGTTGGACTTCTCAACTCCATACCTATAAGGCAATACATTTGTGTTGTTTATGCTACTATGTTCAGAGTAATTATTACAGAAGCAAGAGAAAACTAATACAAAATTTATGATATGCTGATTGATGAAACAAAGCAAAGAAAACTGCAACCTATCATTTGCAAGCATGAAACAGTGATCAAAAAGGCGAAAAAGTTAAGTGTAAGAGGATCAAAAAAATGTTCCCATATTAAACAACATGGAGTTTCAAAATGGCAGATATAGATCATATGAAACAGAAATTACCAAAAGAATAATATAAAATAAATTTCCAGAATTGAATAAGAACACAGTCATCAGATTGCCCAGCCCAGCCCAATGGATGAACAAAGTCTATTATCAGATATATCATTATGAAATGTTAACCATCTTAGAGAATAAATGACCTGTGGAAGGCAGAGAAAGCAAGTTGTCTAGCATAAGCATTATGGTTTGGATGTGATTTATCCCCCAAGGGTGCATGTATTGGAAGTTTGATCCTTAGTGTGATGGTATTGAGAAAGTGGAATTTTACATTCAGAAAAATGAGAAATTATACCCTATTTGATTCAAATGTATGATATGCCAAGATCATTGTACTGTCATGTGTAACTAATTAAAAAAAGAAAAAGAAAACAAAAAGAGGTAGAATCTAGCAGCAAATCAACAGGAGCATGTCCTTTAGCCTTAAGGAAGTAAGTAGTTCTCATGGGACTCCAGAGTTAGTTATCACTAGAGATGAGTTGTGATAAAACCCTGAGCCTGGCTCCTGATCACTCTTTGGTTTCTGCCTTGTTATGTGATCCTCCCTCTTAAACAAGTCTCCATCACTGTGATGCCATCCATCATGCAGTCCTCACCAAAGCCAAGCTGATGCCATCATTATGACCTTGAACCTCCAGAACCAGAAAAAAAAAATAATTTTTTATGAGGGTTACACCTCTATTTCATTTTTGTAATATAAAATAAACTATTACGATAAGCAGTGCCAAATATTGAAAGATGATCAATAAATATGCTGAAAATTCTGAGGAAAATTAGTTTAATTCTCCTTCTTTTTATTTCCCTAGTACTGGGGGTTGAATCGAGCAGTGCTCTGACACTGAGCTACATTCCCCAATCCTTTTTATTTCATTTTATTTTGAGTTGCTGAAGTTAGCCTTGAACTTTCAATCATCCTGCATCAGTCTCTTGAGTAGCTGGGATTATAAGTATGCACCACCATGCTTGACTAAACTAGTTTAATTCTTGAATTCTGACCAAGATCAAAATGTCAAATAGATGTGGTAACACAATAAACCTCAGACTGATAAGAATTCAGGCAACCTTGCTCATATACATTTTCTTAGAAAGTTCAGGAAAACAGAGCAGTAAACAAGGAAACAGAAAATCCAGATAATAGCACCAACCCTGGATGACAGCTTAGCTATAGGCTGGCAGAGCAATAGAACCACAAGCCAGACTTACCTGGAGGAGACTTCCAAAAGACAGGCCCTTGGGAAATAAGAGATAATTAGATTCCAAATTCAACCATGTTTTACCATCTCCATTGCTCCATTGCCTACAAGCCATCAACATCTCATGGCTGAACTAGCACAGAGGCATCCTAAATTATCCCTGCTTCAAATCCCTACCATCTGTTTTAAATATGGCATCCAGAGCTTTGTTTTTAACACATAAAACTGAATGTGGTACTTGTTGTCTAAAAACACAGGGCTTCATGTCAAACATGGAGCAAAAACCCATTTCTTAACTCCCAGATCCTTAAATGGCCTGTTACTTGCTGACACCAGTACAAATTTGTTCAAATTTCTCCCTTTAACTTTCTTCCAAACCCAGTTGTTCTCTTCAGGAGTCATTAAGTATGGCAAGTACCTCTCCTCTCAGAATCCTTGCAAAGGATTTTTGTTATCTAGTTCAGATACATACATGATTAATCCTCACTTCCTTCAGGACCCTATGTAAGGTTCTCCTCTTCTGGAACCTTCCCTGATCATCCATGCTAGAATAGCATCCTCTCCAGACTCCATACAACAATCTGTTTCATTACATTTTTTTTCATTACCTGTGAATTAAAAATCTATATACATTTGATTTTTGTGTACTTTTGATATCCTTTTCAAAATCTAAGCATCATTAAGGTAGAAACTATCTTTTGTTTACCACCCTTAAATTTCATCTTCAGGATGAATATATGACACACTTTAAAGCCCCAAAAGGTTTTGTGAAATGTGAGAATGACAAAAATAGGTAAAAATATAAGAAATGTTCTCCACAGTAGTTCCCAGGGATATGCCATTCTGGCAACTCTCTGCTTCCCCAATAAACAGTAATTACACATGGTGACAAAAATGTGGTTGGTTAATTTTTAACTTTTGGAATTAAATTATATACAAATTAAGTATCATTGGGGAAAGAAATGTACATGTCTTCAACCTTGACAATGTGAAAGTACATTCAGCTTTTAAGGGAGAACGGGTTAGACAGAACTGGAAGAAGGCATAAGAGAACAATTTTCTCATCATTGAAATGTGCAGTCAAAAATTACCATTTATTGATGATACAACAAAAAAAAAAATAGTAAAATAAGACTTCTGTGTGAAGTTGAAGAATTGACCAAAACAAAGGAAAGCCAAAGAAAGAAAGAGACTCATAACTGAATATTGTGATATGATTATACTATAAGGGGCAGAGAAGGATAAGTAGAGAGTATTTAAGAATTAAATCTCCCTCTATCACTGTAACAGTTGTTTTTAAGCTGGGCACAGTAGTCCACAACTGTAATCCCAGAGGCTGAGGAGACTGAGGCAGTAAGATCACAAGTTCAAGGCCAGCCTCAGCAATGTAGCAAGGCCTTGTCTCAAAGTAAATAGTAAAAAGGACTGAGGATATAGAGTGGCCCTGGGTTCAATCTCCAGTACTGACCAAAAAAAAAAAAAGAAAGAAAATTGTTTTTAAGAAATGTAGATGTTTGGGCTCAATGCTATAGATACCAATTTTAGTACACTGAATGTGGTGCCCAGAAATATGGTATTTGTTGTTTTTTTTTTTATAATTTTCTTTTCCTGATCTTTTTCCTTTTTTTTATTGGTTGTTCAAAACATTACAAAGCTCTTGACATATCATATTTCATACATTAGATTCAAGTTGGTTATGAGCTCCCAATTTTACCCCAAATACAGATTGCAGAATCACATCGGTTACACATCCACATTTTTACATAATGTCCTATTAGTAACTGTTGTATTCTGCTACCTTTCCTGTAGGTGAGGATGGTCTTGTGTTTATTTTCTGTTTGTTATAAATTAATATGTAGTCAAACTGAGTTTTTCACATATAGTTATATAAATTTTGACATTACAGAAATGACAAGAGGGTGAGAGCATAAAAGGGTAGAAGGGAGAAGTTTGATTGCTGTAGCTGTTCTGTATGCTTTTTGTAGTGGCAGTGACAGAAATATGCTCTCTAAGGAGAGCAACACAAATTCAAAGACAGGGGGTCTGCAGACTGCACATCAAGCAACATTTTTTCCATAGTTCTTTATCATGTCATTCTTGTGCCAAATCCATATGCCACTGCCTACTGCATAAACCCTGCAGGATAAAGGGTACTCTCCCTGTCTTCTACACTTATTTCCATGTTCACATCAGGCTCCCCCCAGATTCAATTATTGTTTCCAGTGCTAAGCTTCTTTCCATACTGGCCTCCCTCTCTGAAATGCTCCTGTTTTTCTCTCACTCACCAAATTCTATTCATTATTTCAGGTTCCAGTCTACACCTTAACCTCCACTGTGAATTTTCTCAAAGAAGACCAAATACACTAATGCTCTTTTTTTTTTAATTCCCCAGTCTCATTCTACTGCCTTTTTATTCTCATAGCTCAATTTTTAATGGCTTTCTAATTTGCTCATAAGTTCTCATTTTATCTACCTAAAATAAATGAAAACCTATGTGAATGCTTTTCTTGCTCTTCTTTGGATCCTCTGACAGTGCTTGGCACAGAAATGACTACACAGTAAGTGGTCAAAACCTTATAGATTGAACAAGACAGTTATACTTCAAGGTCACACCTAGGGCAGGATATATTTGATGAAGCAAGGAGCTCAGAAGGTTAGATGGAAATGTCATAAATAATATAGTGTTCTCTAAAGTAGACACTACAACAAAACATCTGGGAAGTCAAAGACCTGGGAATTGATAAAAAGGAATGCATAACCAAGGAAACCTCTTTTAAATGCTAACTGATTTCACACCAAGCCTAGAAAATACATAAAACATAGTGTATGTTTTCTACACTGGGCAGGCTTCCAACTGCCATCAGTAAACTCCAGACATTTGGAAAAACATCAGGAAAGAATTATGGATCATGTTCTCCCTTTCTGCTATTTTTCAAAAGGTAAGTTAGGGAATATGAAAGGCCTCCCAAAGCCGGGACAAATGAACATTTTCCATCAGTATTGTGTGCTGCAACATACACACACTCAGAGAAGAAAGATTAGGTGCAGGGAAGATAACAGATACCTCTGAGCCATTTAACATGAACTAGCCAGATGACCCTCTGCAACTCTGCATCAGTTTTCTTCTCTGGAGAAATAGGAAATAGGACCAAAAAAAGACCAACGTGCTTTAATCTCTGACGTATATGATTCTAGAAGCAATCTGTTAATTTTTTTTGAAAATTTGGGCAAAATCCAGGGCAGAACACAAGAGAAAACAATCTCTACTTCCAAGTTCATTTGTGTGGTCTTTCCAGCGCCTCACTTTTTAGCTCAAGACATAAAATACATACAGATGATTCCATTTCTACAATGAATAAGTAGATTTTTCATTTAATCCTGCCTGTGTGTCCTTGACTTCATGTAGGAATTACGCTTTATTTCCTTAGTTAGAAGAGTCTTACAGGTTATTTTCTTCAGGTCATTTCCAAGAACATGAATTTTATCATAAAGTGCTATGCATTTCTAATTGCCTTGAATCAAAGTTTCATTTTGAGTTCTAGAAATATAAGAGGGCAAAAGAAGTACAGTCTCACAACTAGAAAATGGGAGGGAAAATAACACAGAGGGAAATAGTGAAAGTTATAATAATGTGCCAAGGAAAGAGAATACCAGACCAGTGTTAGCTAGAAATATAAAGGGACATAGGATAGGACAAATCTGAAACCAACAGATGCTCAGGGCATACCAACAAATCTAGTGAACACAGTAAGTTAGGAAAGCAGAACTGTCCTTAAAAGGCAAGCTCATGAATCTTTTCTTGATACAGAAGGTATTTTAGTGACTTTCTATATACTTATTCAAGCATGTTTATCCATATGCAATAGTGTTAACATGTATTTGCAGGTAGATCATCTTTATATCTTATTTCTTTTACCCTTGAATGAAAGGTTAATTAAATATAGCTCTGTAAATAATAAGATCTCAACTTTAGTCAGACAATACCAGTGCAGCATAAACTATTGAGTACATTCCATTGCATATGCTAGAATGGAGAGATTTGTAGAAAGAATGAATAAAACACGGTTTCCTTCAAAATAGTAACAGATTTACTGCTATGTTTAACATCATTGAATACAAACAGTTTTTATAGCTCAAAGAATTAACAAAATTGAATTTAGCAGCAAAACACAGTACAGTTTCAAGTATAGATTTGTTCTGTTATGTGAAAACCCAATATCAAATATTCATATTCACAGTAAATAAGTAAAGGTTTTTTTTTTTTTTTTAACTTTGCATAAGGTTTTCCAAGAGGCCAAGCAAGATGAAGTTCCACCAGAGGGAAAGTGGGAAGATTGTTTATATAGAGTTAAAAGAATACCACCCTGCCTTCTCTGAGGGGGCCCTTATTGACAAAAAAAATGCAAGGATAAAGCTGAGCCACACATAAAATATATGCAAAAGAGCAGCAGCAGCAACAGCAGAGAGAATCAGACCAAGCCAAGAATATCCAGGGAACACTGCCCCTATTGTCAGGTGCTCTCAACTCTCCATGTTCCTCCTCCCAAGTTCCAACATGGGAGAGGAAAGGAAGGCAGCAGTTGCAAGGGCTACACAGGAGGCAGAGTGTCCAGTAAGATGCTGTCATGTTAGAGGGAAGAAGAAGAATGGACCATGTTCTTTCTCCACTCCATACCCTCACAGATCCAAGATGTTCAAGTCATATATAAAATGGGTGTTTTCATCTAGACTTGAACAGACATAACTTTTTATAACTGAAAATGACTGGAAATACAGAATCTGTTCAAAATATTAAAAGAAGTGTTGAATAGAATATGATTACAAGCAACAATTGGAAAACAAAACTATTGTGTTAATATTCCCAATAGTTATAATTGTTAAGCCCCCAATTTCAGTGCACAAATACTAGTGTGCACATATCAATATACTGAGTAATCTAACCTTTGCAGATTTTTAGTGGGAATATGTAGTAATTAAATACACACATCTACAAATAAGCTTGAAGAAAGTAAATATTGAATTGGCACAAACACAAGCACTTCTCACCTTGGGAGTTCTACAATGGGAATGATCATAAGTTCAGGAATAAGGAGACTAGGTTGCACCACTTCACCATTATAAAGACTCTGGTCACCCAGATCTCCACATCCACAATCTCACAGATGTTGAGAGCAGAATAATGGACACTGGAGGCTGGGGCAGTAGGGAACATGTAGGTGGGGAGAGACTGGGCAACAAGTGCAATGTCACAGTTAGATGGAAGGATAAGTTCTGGTCCTGTTTGCACAGTAGGGTGAGCATAGTTGACAATCATGCATCATTATATTTCAAAATAGCTAGAAGATAGGATTTGAATGTTCTCACTGCAAAGAAATGATATATGATTAAGGTGATGCATATGCTAATTACCTTGATTTGATCATTATACAATGAATAAATGAATTGAAAAAGGACATCATGTCCCATAAATATGTACAATTATCAAGTATCAATCAAAATAAAAAATTTAAACAATGAAATATATGCCAGGTTCTTGTAATCACATCTTTATCCTCATTCTTAAAAATGACAAATTCTGCTAAAGATGATGAGATATTTCATTTCTGGTTAATGTCACCAGCTTTCTTCAACAAGGAAGAAGGTAGGACACATGACCCCAGAAGATAATGTGAAAGAAACATTGAAGGTAGAAGAGAAACAATGTCTTAAGGAAAAAAAAATGGTGAGGTAGATATGGCAGAATAATATGGTGTTGGGCTAAGAATGGGAATTCTGAAATTAATGTGCTTGACTTTGAATACTGCTTCTTCCATTATTGACTGACATTGGACATGTGTGTGACACTTCTATCTTTGCAGCTTCCTCATCTCGTAAAATAGGGCTATTCATTATTCTCTTTAGAGTTATTGTGAAACTTATTGCATTAGCATATGCAGAGCACTTAAAACAGCACTAATCTGTAATAAATACTTCGTAAATGATACTTGTTATCATTATCCATGAGAAGAAAAATAGCATTCTAAAAAAGGTAAGGAGTCATCTCAAATCCTGGACAGAGACCAGGAGACAAAGTCAATACACAAGTATACAGGATAGGACTAGAAGGCATGAGAACTGTAAGGGGAACTACTTTCTGTTGTAGGGCAAAATGAAAGTCAAATACTTCTGAACCTTAGGCAAGCAGTGTTGAATCCCATACATTTGTGAAGGGAAGTGGAACAGAACACCAGATTACATAAGCTCTGAAGAACTTGTGTTGTGACATTTAGAAACATTTGATGTATTGGGATAGCATTTTTCTTTTGAAGCGAAAATTTGAACATTGCTGAGGGTAACAGATCCTGTAGCATTTACTTATTCAACTAAAACTTTTGGCTTTATTAAGCCTGCAATCTTAGAAGGATGATAAAATCTTCTGCCCAAGATGGTTGTGAAAATTACAAATCATATATAAAAACTTTAGTATCACCTAGTCTCTGCAATTAGATGCATGTCTCTGTTGAACCTCTTCAAGTAGAACTACACACAGGCAGAGGGGGTGTTGAACATTTCCTGGGTGGGGGAGGAACCAGTGACTAACTCATAGTTACCAGTTTTAAAGCTTTGTGGTTATGAAAAACGTTTCTGTTTAAAAACCCAGGCACTGGAAAGTAACAAGTTAAAATTATTCAATAATAAAATAAACAATGTAAGCCGGTCAAAATTTTAATGTAAAAGTGTTCTAACATAAAATGTGAAGGTTATATCCAGAGTACTGTTGCTTTTAAAAGTGGATCTCTGTGCTTGACATCCCCTTCATGTTTATGAGAATAAAATGTGTCCTACAGGAAGGAGAAGGGGCGCTTTCTCAATTCACTTTCCAAACTCTGGTACTCTAATGCAAAATGCATGCTGATGAGCAAAGAAAAGGTACATTCTCCCACACAGTTAAGCTCTAAGTTTTCAGTCATCTGCCTGCTTGGTTCTGGCAGGGCTTTAGTTTCATGTAGAAAAATAAAAGGGAAACCCTTAATTGTAGCTTTTCACACAAACTTCTAGGTTTTCCAAACACACATTCTAACAATGCCTGCAAAGGACCCTTTTCTGCCCAAAGGCCACCTGTTACTCACTCTTGTGCATTTATTCAGTGTTTCACAGGTTTTTCTTTTTGTTCTAATTTAAAATTATTACATTTTTTTATAATGCAGTGAAATTATGGTTATTTATAACCAGACTGATCAATATATAATGTTTTAAAGTATTCAGGATCATTTTTTTTGATCTTAACTCTAAGGGTATCTTTGCTATTTTTTGTATATTTAATTATACATGTTAAATATTTTATATTCTTGTCCCATAGGAAAACCTCAACTACTTTCCCTGTGTGTAGAGTTTGTGCTATATTTTCACTACCCTATATTTAATTAAACATGATAGTGACCTTCAGCTTTGGTTATTTAAATGATTATTTAATATTTAAAGAAATAAAAATTAAGCACACTTAAATAAATCATGCATATGAAAAATAAGAAAAAAAAGAAGTTAATTTCCAAATAATATTTTTTGTGGTACTTCTCCATTTTTTTAAGTTGTCTATAGCTCAGCTTATCCTTAATATTTGTCAAAAGATGAAAGTCCAAGTGTTTTATTCCATAAACATCACACACTGAACTGTGAAAAAAAAAAAAAAAATGCCAGCTTGCTTCCTCCACCCAGATCTCTGATTTAGCTGATTTTGAGATTTGGTGTTTTTGTGAGCTTTGGGGTTGTGAAGCTTCTGCAGGATGTTCCCCGTAAGATGCATCTTGGACACATTTCTTCTGTTACTGAGAATGAGGTGGAGGAGGAGGAAAGGAGAGCAGGGAGG
This sequence comes from Marmota monax, assembly GCF_021218885.2. Taxonomy (NCBI): domain Eukaryota; kingdom Metazoa; phylum Chordata; class Mammalia; order Rodentia; family Sciuridae; genus Marmota; species Marmota monax. The sequence continues at coordinate 2,741,295 of NW_026695208.1, read as the reverse complement.
GAAAGCATCCTTTACATTATTGCCAGAGATCCTCACCCCACACAGGACACATTGAACAGACAATTCTCTGAGACCCATGTAAAGGCTGGGGAAGCAAAGGGCACTGGGCACATGGGAAAGTGAGGGTAAGGATAACAGAATCAACCAAAGGAAAGTTAGGAAGAGATGGACAATACCAAAGAGGGAATGTGGGAGACCACCTCCTCTATCCATTTTGCCAGTAAATACTTACCATATGAAAGATGATTTTTCTTTTCAATGCTGGAAAATACAAGGAAATCATCATAGATGTGCACAGGGATTCAAATTAAGCTCATTCCACTTTCAGGTTTATATGAGGGCCAAAAATGGGTAGCTTGCATTCATGAAATTGGAAGTGATGGACTATCCAAAGTGGTCTAGAAATTCAATGAAATTGAAAATTTATGAAAAATCCAATGGCACATTATACAGAACTTGAGAATTAATCACAAAATTCATAAGAACTATGAAAGTTATTGAATACCAAAAACAATCTGGAGAAAGAAAATGTCTGAAGCTTGATTCCTACTGATTTCAAAATACATTGCAAAGTTATAGTCAGTAGAACACTACATAATGTAGGCATAAAAAATGCAAAAATCAGTGGAATAGAACAGAGAGCTAAGAAATGAACCTGCATACATATGTTCACACAACTATTAATAATAATAATAACAATAATACTATAATAAGTCAGAACTACAAAATGATTCAGCAATTTCATTGCTAGATACATAGCCAAAGGAATCGAAATCAAAATCTTAAAGAAGTCTGCACTTCCATGTTCATCTCAGTATTAATCATAAAAGTGAAGATTTGGAAACAATTGAAATGTATCTTAACAAGTGAATAGATTAAAATGTGGTATATATATATATATATATATATATATATATATATATATATATATATATATATAAAATATTTTCAGCCCTAAAAAATGAAATCCTCTCACTAACAGTATGGATAAATCTGAAGGCTGTTATGCTAAGTGTAATAAACAAGTCATAGAATGACAAATACTATATGATTCCACTTATAGGAAGTATCTTAAATAGTCAAATTGCATAGAGAGAGTGGAATAATGGTTGTCAAGGGTGGAGGGCAAATGGAAGTTGCTGTTCAATGAGGATAAAGTTTCAGTTTTGCAAGATGAATAATTTCTAGACATCTGCTATATACAACATTGTGCTTATAGGCAACAAAAACATACAATGAACTTAAAATTTTGTTGAGAGAAGATTTTAGGTATAATTACTACATTTAAAAAATCTAGGCAACTAACTAAGACTCTAACATTAGTGATTGCCTAACCCAATTATGCTTTATCTATATAAGGGGGTATTATGTAAATATTAACATATATTATAAATATAATTGGCAACATAAAACATATTTACAAAAATTAGATTGAGAGAGTATGTTCAATCTGATGTTATTATATATATATATATATATATATATATATATATATATATATATACTATGTATATAATATATAATATCTATTATACACATAGTATAAAAAGTTCCAGTTTCTACACTGTCATGTATGGACATCATTATTCCTGTGTTCAGAACGACAACAACAACAAAAAAAATCAACAACTCAATCTATTTATCACAGTCGGCTTTTTTGCTGCTGTGACTAAAAGATCTGACCGGAATAATTTCAAAGGGGAAAAGTTTATTTGAGAGCTCAAGATTTCAAAGGTCTTAGATCATAGACAGCTGACTCCACAGCTGACTTCCTCTGGGCTCCAGGTGAGATCGAACATGTCAGAAGAGTTTGGCAGAGGCAAGCAGCTCATATAGTGTTTGGGAAGTACAGAAAAAGTCTCCACTCTTGAGATACAAAATGTATATACCCCAAGGCATGCCCCAATTCCCACCTGCTTCAGCCACACCCCATCACTTCAATTACTGCTCAGTTAATTTCTATCAGGGGATTAAATCACTGATTGGGTCAAGACTCTTACAACCCGATCATTTCTCCTCTGAACCTTCCTGCATGTCTCACATGTGAGCTTTTGGGGAAACTGCTATTCCCAAAAACTAGAGAGAGAGGAAGATACTAAGAAGTTTAGTTCAATGGAAACAGAAGTCCAGGATATAAAGTCTGTCTTAGGGCCTAAATAGGTAAGAATACTTAAACGGTAGTTGACAAATTTCTGAATCCTCAGTATAGAGACACTTAACAGTTACAGACTCTGGGAATCTAGTTTTGGGTCCTTGACTAATTTTTTTTTTTTCTTTTTTGCTATTGAGTTGTCTATTCAGGTTTTCAGGTTCTTTTCAATTTTAAAATTGAATTTTCTTGCTATTAATCTGTTTGATCATACATAAAATGTGAAATCAGACTCCATATCTTCTAATTGGAATATTTTGTTTTTTCACTATTTAGTATATGGTGTATTTTGCTATTTAGAGTGTGTGTATAGATGTATGCATATGTGTGTGTGTGTAAAAATCTGTTTTTTTTTTTTTTTTTTTTGCTGGTTTCAAGTGTAGGATTATTTTCTCTTCTGCTCTTACAAACCTAATAAAGCAGCAAAATTGGCTGCCATATAATATGTTCTAACCTGCACTGATATCACAATAGGGTGATTGACTAATGTCAGTGGTATGAATTAAAACAATGGATTTTAGCACTAAGCAATTTTGTTTAAGTAAAATTTTATTTTATTTTACCTTCAAAAGTCCCTACCAGGTTGTCATAGTGAAGTTTGAAGAAAAATTCCTAGTAAGGAGAAGAGAAAGTAACCATTCTGAAATACGTCCAAAGATCTGTGTCCTCCTGAACAGTGGCCAGTGCTCAAGGGAAATTAGTTTATCAGAGGCTAGCAGACATAGATTTTACCAGAACGGTATTGACCTGGGAAAAGGGAAATACCTGACTCTAGGTCCCTCCAGCTTTCCTATCTCATCTAAGAGGGGAAAAAAAAAAGAGTCTGATAAACACATGGGGCTGTCATAGCCCAGAGGCATGAGCTCACTTAAAAAGTCAGAACAAATCACAGGACTAAGAATTTTTCTCTCCTGCATACCTTATCACCCCATGGGTTAGGCTCCTGCATAACAGCTAAAAGAACTGCATGACTCAAACACTATTTTAAGAAGGAATCACTAAGGAAACCTGGCGGCAACAGTGGACAAAAACAGGGCTAATCAGGGATATAATATGTATTATACATATAGTATAACAAGTTCTAGTTTCTATACTGTCATATCTTGACGTCATTACTCCTGTGCTCAGAACGACAATAACAACAAAAAATCAACAACAGAACTCTATCTGATTGATAGAGTTGGCTTCTGATACTTAAAGAATTTTAAGCCAAGAGTAAATAGCCTAACTCCCAGCTAAATAAATCTTTAAAGCTCGCATCAAGTTCCAGAAAATTCTTTGAGATTATGGGTGGGGGGGGGGTCTTCAAAATTATTGTCATCCCTATTTTCTTTCAGATTTAGCACATACTTTTGTTGTCAAGTCTTCTCTGGTCCTTGAAGAGGAGGAAGAACAGCACCTAGAGCTGGAAACATCAGCTTCACCCTTACTGTGCTGCTGTGTGGAACCCTGAGGCTGTAAACCCTAGGGTATATTACAGGATATTTGCAGAAGGAAACTGGGAAAGAGGATCCCCACTTACTCCTACTTTATTCATAAAGCTCAATTTTTATCAGTTTGAACTTCACATAATTTTTTACTTAAAATTCCTTAGTATTAAAATCCATTGTGTTAATTCATCCCACTGACATCAGTCAATTACCCTATTGTGATGTCAATGAAGGTTAGAACATATTATTTGGCAGCCAATTTTGCTACTTTATTAGGTTTGTAAGAGGAAGAAAGAAAATAATTCTAAACTTGAAAGAAACCAGTGAAAAGGGTCACAGTTTAATGATATTATAAGTTCATGATTGGGTAGGTGTATATTATTTTGCAGCCCATAATCCAGTCCCATCTTCTGCTAGAAGTACCCTGATTTCTCTCTACAGAATCATCTTTTTCCTGGCCTTATTATGACAACTTAGTACTGCTCCCTATCATTTTTACTTGGGAATTTTACAATATTTTAAATCATCTTCAGTTAATAGTACTTATTAGCAGCATTTGTCTTGTTAAAGATTTTAAAATATTATTGGCTTTCAAGGGAATCAAATCCTCCTCCAGGCAAGTCCATCATTGTTACACTTTTATATATTCACTTAAATTATAAAAATATAAGTTGCAATTTATTCATGAAAATGTTTTATTATATTTTTTATTGAATTATTCAATGTTGGTTTAAAATTCTCTGGGGAGTAATTTGTCCATTGCTCAAAGTCAGACTCCACATTTGTTCCTTGGGACTCATGTCTGACTATCTGAGTATCCCACTCTTTAGCCACACCCATGAGCATAGAAATGGGTAAGTGGTGGGGTCTAAAGAAATAAGATGAAATGAGGTTTTTGTTGGAAGTATTGGAGGACAAATAGCTTACCTTTCTTACTGTTAGAAACCTGGAGTAATACTCATCTTGCTGGTAAGTCACATGAAGAAGAGAGGCTAAAAAAGGATAAGGAGGGTCATGATGATACCATCTGAACCCCTAAATTAACCTCAATTCAGGTTGAAATGGATGCAACCATTGAGCTCTTTAGTCATGCAAACAAAAATTCTTCATATTTAAGCCAGCGTGAATTCAGTTTTGTCTTTGAAATCAAAACAGCCCAAATGCTTGACTAGTTAAACAGTTGTTATGTTCTAAAATAAAACTTGAGTGCTTATTTAGAGAGTTCTCAGTGATTTTCCAAAATATAGTTACAGTTTTCATTGTCACACAACTAAGAAGTCCTATAAACGTCAAAATGTACACTGGAAGTAATGACGTTGTAGTATGCCAAATTATTTGTGTGGCATTTTTTTTCTTAAATATAAAACCTTAACTACACTTCACTTTAAATCTCAGACTCTCTGGACAACTCAAGAGTTCCCAGTAGAATAAATGTCATAGATATTTTTGTCGTATATCGTGGCCAACAAAAACAACCTTTCTCTCAACATAGTATCTTCACAATTTTTCTGCTTCTTGAAATAAAGACAAATAATATATCAGAATCAAGATGGTGAAAGGGACCTCAAAGACTACATGATTTTTTCCTCATTTTATAGTTGAGGAATTAAGCATCAAAGATTTAAATAATTATGTACAAATGAGATGAACAGTCAGTATAGATAATAAATGACTGGGTCAGGAAGATGGGGACTGATTCAAAGAAAATAAAATGCTAATGTCTCCAGGACACTTCCTCTCCTTAGCCACATTACCAAGGTTACCTGCCTCCATGGAATTGTTCCTCCCAGCAAAGAGTAGTATTCTGGGCAAATAATGGAAAATAGGGAGCAGCATCCTTGGAGGGCAACTTTCCCACCTTTTGGCCAAGTGGGAAGGAGGGGGCATGAGAAGAAAGGAAATCTGAAATCTATGAAAGTGGGAAAGCACCCACTCCCTTGGGCACCAGCTTTGGACCCCCTCCTCTTTGGATCCCTTCTAAACATAACAATGGTTAAACTAGTCTATGCTTAACTAGTCTCTTCTGTCTGTTTTATCCTTTAAATAAAACTTTTTGCTCTTTCCTCTGCATTTTTTTTTGGGTGTTCAGTCTTCAACACTAGGGAAATGGGACCTATCCTGACTTATGTTAACACCGGTATTATCTCTGGTCTCATAATAACTCTTGACTTAAATGGCAGAGCAGGCAGAGCAGCAACTTTAACCCCATTCTCCAAATTCTTTCTCTCAAATGATCAGGCTGACCTGGCCATTATTTACTTATCAATTAAACTTTTCATACTAGCGAATAAGAATAAACTATAGTGCAATCAAATTAATACCTTTTATTTATTGCTGCATTGGCAAATTCTGCTAGAAACTTTGACCACAATGGCCCTGGTCCACTGGTCTCAACAAAGAGCACACATTGACTTCGCAGCCCCTGTGTAATGAGGGTCACTCTGAAATTGCCCTTATGAGGAACTCTGACTCACAGATAAAAGATTCTGCAAGTAGTGAACTCTCCCCAGAGCTAACTCATCACAGAGACAGAATGCTTTTGTAACACCCACATACCTTATATTTCATGTTACAGATGGCATTTTAAGCTTCTACTTACAAAGAGGCATTGTGAAGCTCAAGTTCATACGTGCTGAATAAAACAGGTATCAATTTAATGGGAGCTGATCATTAAACTACTTTCCTACTTCTGAGCCCTGTAAAAGCCTGTAATAGGTTCAATGAAATAACCTCTTTAAGCCACTAAATCTCATTTGCACATCCCTAGTAACAGATCCTTCAGCTGGAGACTTTGAGCAATTGCTTTCTTTGTACTAAGCCTCAGATCATACATGCTACCAAAGTAATTTAAAGGGTCTCACATTTTTGAAAATAATCAAATACAGAAATCTTTCTTGTAAACTTATGGTCAATATTCTGCTAGAAATGGCTTTAAAATGAGATGTAAATGTTCTGCTTCCTTTAGGAAATTAAGGATCTAGATCACATCCATAGATTTTCCAGTGGAAAAAAAAAATATGTCCCATAGTTGCAGCAGGATGACTCAATCTTAATTTCACATCTGCTTCTGTATGACTCTTTAATCAACATATTTGAACTTGCCTTTCTTTATGTCCTTAATGTCATGCATTTGTTGGGTGAAACATAAAGTTTGATGAATACTCATCAAGTAAAGGCCTATTTTAAGACATAGAAATCCTTTTCCCTAAATATTCCCCCTAACTTTCTACTCTATCTCCATAGCACAACTTGAAACACTGTGTTTGAGAAGGCTAGGTTAAAATAGAGTTCACGATTTTGTAGGATCATCCTCTTTTCTGTCCATCTTGTCCCAGTTCATTTTTAACTTTTTTCAATTCTTGGATATATTTATTTATGTGTCTGCCTCCAAGACTTCATTTTTTAATGTTATTTTCCTGGTTGTTTGATACTACATGGTTCTTGAGTTAGTCAGCTTTCATGGCTGTGATAAAATACTTGAGATAAACAACTTAAAAAGAGGATAGATTTATTTTGGATCAAGATTTCATAGGTTTAAATCCAGGGTCACTTGGCCCCATAACATTGGGCCTGTGGCAAAGCAGAATGTCATGACAAGGAGCACATGAGAACAAAGTGGCTCACCTTGTAGTGGCTAGAAAGCAAAGAGAGAAAGTGAGGGGAAGGGATGAGGGTCCCAATATCCTCTTCAAGGGCACACCCTCAATAACCTACTTCCTCTTAAAGGTTCACCACTTCCCAACAGCACCATCAGTCAGGGTCCAAACCTTTAACACATAAGCCTTTGAGGAACATTTTAGATCCAAACTTAACAGTCCTTTTATTTGGATCAGCTTTAAGTTTCTGGTAATATTTTCTCAAGGTCACCTTTTGTGGCCAACTTGCTCTGGCTTAAGCCTTTTGGTCTTGATCCTAGTTCCTTTGGCCAGCACATTGACTATCTCTTCCTAGTGAGCTCAGGGGAGGGATTAATCAACGATTTTGCTTTAAAGAATGTTCCTTGCTGTGTTGTATATCTCCTGAATGCCCATCCTACATGTTTGGTTCACAGTTCATCTTCACTTCAGGAGTGCTTGTTCTATAAGCTAATTTTCAGGGTTTCAGTGGCTCAAGATGTGATGAGAATCCTACTGGAGTCAAGGCTTAGACCTAAGCTAGAGAGTTGGATCAGATTGCTTCTTGCCTTTATATCCATTGCTTTATTATAATGATTGCTGTCACATGTTACATAGATTCCCCTTCAGGATCAGAAGCTTTGTCTGCTGGTGGCTCAGTGTTCATTCCTTCTTTGGGAATTTCTTTCTGAATGAAGAGATCTGCTTATGCTTTTGCTTATGTCACTGCCCCCAAGATTTCCTAGCATCCTATGACTGCTTGGTTTTGAGGTATAGCCCGATTCCCTTGCCTCAGTTTGGAACAACTCTAAATGGACATCTGAGCTTCAAATATTCATCTGTCTCTATTGCTTCTTAATTACATCTCAGCTTCTCCCTATCCTCCAAACTGTTTTCCTTCACTCATTTCTGGTGTTATTCCCTACAACAGAGAGAATTCTCTGATAATGTGTTCACAATAATCTCTGTATTGAAGTCAGTTCCTGAGACAGCAATGACCTTCTTTTGTAATTTAATGTTAATTTGCACTCCAAAGTCACAATGATGAAAACAGCCATTTCAATAAAGTCATGGCATCTTAGGTAAATTTATATGTCGATGTCAAACAATGGATGAAGCATCACTGAAAACATGAGCAACATATTTTGATAAGCAAACATGAAACAGCTGTGTTTACATGCTTTAAGTAATATTAAGACCACAACAGAATAGATAAATAGTTGTACAGTGCATTGAATGTTGCTGTTATTCAAATAAATGATTTCAATGTAGAGAACTCTCAGTAAGCAGCCTCCTAAAATGTAAAAACATCCTTGGTTTCTCAACAAAACCTGTCAAGAAGAAATGTTTAACAATTTGGTAGAGAAATTTAACAAACAAGACACAAGTCAAGCCTCTTACTATTAAATATAGTGAGTAATCTTTTTACATTAGAACTGGATTAGAACAATGAGAAAATTGAGATGGGATATAAAAAATTATTTTAAATTTACTTTTTAAAACTTCTCAACATATTTGGAGAATATATTTGTGCTTTGAGGCTAGCACAGCAATTTAGATATATGCCATTTTCAAGATAATAACTTAATGCTTTCTAAGTTTTATTAATTTTAAAATAGGATATAAATGTTTTATGACCCTACCACACAAACAAAGCTGAATTCCCCTTTAATTATGTCTATGGATGACTTGTCTTTTTCAGTTTCCCTATCTGTGAAATGGAGATAACAATATTTACCTTCCTCATAAGGGTGCCGAGATGATGAATTTCCTAATGTGTATAATGTATTTTGAAGATGAAAAGCTTCATATAAATGCTAAGTATTATTATTGTGCATAAATTTATGAGGTATCACAGATGCACAATTCTGAAGAAAACATTAAAATGAAAATTCATTATGAATAATCTTTGAGTTTGTAAACCTGAATTAAATATAAACGTAAAAGACAATCTTCTAAACATTAAACACAGATGGTACTGATTTTGTTCAGGTTTTCCTTGTGTATAGGTTGGTATATCTTGCCATTAGACAAAGAATTGCGTAGGCGTACATTAACTTTAAAAAATCATGTGGTGTTTGGTTTTCAAAGCTTTGTCCATTCTTGTTACAATTCTGTTAGGAAAGTTTAATAAAAGTGCCTATTTGTGACTATTAATATTTTACTTTCAATCATCAAAAATAAAATTTTGGCTCAAATGTATACGGTTTTAATACTCTTGATCCTTAAATGTTTTCTTCATTGCAAAAAAAAAAACAAAACAGGTATAATTTCTTTTAATATACTCCTTCTGCCTTGGGAAAATAAATCTTATTACTATGGTGAAGTCCTTGTTGAAATCCTCTGCAGTTCATAATCAAAGTCACTCTTCTCTGTTTTTTAACTTTGTGCTATAGTAATGTATTTCAAGGAGAGATGAGGCATGCAATCTTGCTTAACTTGTGACATGTGGCATTGCATTCCCAGGTAGCTTGGAATATTCTCTATTTCTCCTTGGCTACATCCACAGATCTACAGGGACTTAGGCTCAAAAAACAAAGCAGAATCCCAACATGAATGTTAATGGCAAGGACCTTATGGCTTATTCCATGATCTCAGTGCTGGGGCCTGGGAAGTAACTCATCCTCTCCAGGCAACTTAAATGGTTTCAAGAGAAAGAAAGAATTGTCTCTTTTTATCCTTTATTTTCCATTATTTTTAATGAAGGTGAAGCCAAGGGACAAAAGGCAGTCAGTGTAGATAATAAATAATTGGGTCCAAGTGGGAAGATGGGAACTGGTTGGAAAAGAAAGGAAATCAAATGCTGACATCTCCAAAGCCCTTCCTCCTCCTCCTCCTCCAACCTGTTGCTAAGGTAACCTACCTGGGAATTGTTCCTTCCTGCAGGAGTTGTAGGAGTTGTTAATTAATGCCTCTTCTGCCCTTGGATCACTCCCCCTTCACCTTTTGGCTCATCTTTTGGTCACATACTCAGGATGGGGAAAGGAGAAAGGCAAGATAAGGGAGAAGAAGAGCATGAAAACAAATAAATTTTTAAAAGTATAAAAAGGGCAGGATACCCACTTCTCTGACCCAGCCATGGGACCCCTTCTCTGTGGAGAAGTCTATCCTCCTTCTGTCCTTTAAATAAAACTTGCTTTCTACCCTTGCTGGGCATTTTTTTGGATGTTCAATCTTCACATCTGGGTTAATAGAATTTGGCCCTGATTGTTTCTCATCACCAGTGGTATGGAAGGCATTTAGAAAGTTGGATGGGCTGGTCCGGTATGGGGAAGAAATATACCCCTGAAAATTGTTGCCAAAGCAACAACACCCTCACCTCTTATGACTTACTTCATTTTACTTTTGTAAGGAATTGCCATCATTTATAACCAATTTCTACTCAAAAGGATGTTCAGACCAGCGATGCGTGTGTCTAACAGTGAAAAATATTGCTCTCCCTCTTAAGAGTAGCATTAATTTGTTTTAAGTGTGAGGGCTGCCAGCGAGCACAATAGACAAAGCCATTTGCTGAAATTGGGGCTTCATTGCGATGAAAGCTAATGCACATCCAGAAGGCACAGGATTAACTCCATGTTTGCTGGAAGCATTCAGTGTGTATTATAAAGTATTTCTTAAAAGTTCAAATGAAGTTAAAAAATATAAAATTTAAGGACATTTTTAGATAAGCACGATATTGGTTTGAATGCGAGAGAGCATCACTGTCTTTCCTGAAGAATGTTTCTGGAGCAAGGTTAGAGGTGGACATCATCAATATAAAATTAGCTAAATTTTATATTGAGTAGGTTCTGTATGTCATGATTGTATTCCTTGAAGGATTTAAAAACCAAAATAAAATCCCAGCAGATACAAAGAATACATATAGTGGAGGGACACCCAGAGGCTTAGGGTCATAAGAAAGCTTGTGTCTACCCACAGTACTGGTGTCCCCATTCATCATCTGATAATTATCTGAAATCAGGTGGAAAAAAATGAGAGGTATAGGGAAGAAAAGGGAGAAGGAAAAGAAGAAAAGGGAGAGAGAGATAGAAGGTAGGAGGGAGAGAAAGAAACAGATGGAGGGAACAGATAGGAGGGAAAAGAGAGGAGGGGGAAAGACAAGGGAAAAGTAGAAGTGGCTAACTTTTCTCAAAATACAAAACAAACGTTCAACACAACAACAAAGAGAGTTTGATTCCTGGAAATTTAGGACAGATACAAGAGAATCCCAAGTGCTCAATTCATAGCCTTTTAATTTCTTCCCTATTGCCTGTCAGTTTGGGGAGACTTCTGAACTGCTCCTTTATCCCAAACCTTAGCTTTGAGGAGTCAAATCAGTTAATGAGAATTCAATTCCAAGAGAGATGTGGGGATAAATCTAATTTTAAAATAGGTATTTTGATAGGATGTTTTATTTGCAAAGCAAGATGTTTTCTTATATTGATATTTCATTTGCATCAAGAAAATGAGAATTAATTGAAATAAATTGCACATATTTTCTTTAACTTAATAGATATATTAGTCAGATTATTCATTGCTGTGACCAAAAGACCTAACAAGAACAATTAGAGGAGGAACAGTTCATTTTGGCAGCTCCCAGATTCAGAGTCTCAGTACATAGATGGCTGACTCCATTCCCTGAGGCTCAAGGTGAGGCAGAACATCATGGTGGAGGGGAATGGCAGAAGAAGGTGGCTCAGGACATTTTAACACAGAAGCAGAGAGAGAGACTAAGGTCAGCTCACAGAATACATACCCAAAGGCCCATCCCCAGGGACCCACCTCCTCCAACCACACCCTACTTGCCTTCGGTTACCACTCAGTTAATCCCTACCAGAAGATTGATTCACTGATTGAGTTAAGATTCTCATAACCCAAATATTTCACTTCGTTTTTTTTTAAGAGAGAGTGAGAGTCCATCTTTGTATGTGGTGCTGAGGATCGAACCCGGGCCGCACGCATGCCAGGCAAGCGCGCTACCCCTTGAGCCACATCCCCAGCCCCCAAATATTTCACTTCTAAAATTTCTTGTATTGTCTCACACACAGGCTTTTGGGGGACACTTCATATATAAACCATAACAATAGGGTAAATATTATTCTTGTTTTCTGAAAGAATAAAAGTTTGTAATATTATCAAGTACCTACCAATGAGGGAACACATTTTGAAAGAAACATATTTATGAGAGATTATATAACTGTCAAATTCCCCATGTATTTTCCTTTATGTAAAAAATGAAAACTTCTAAAGGAAGGAGACGTGAGTATTTATGGATGTTGTTCTTTAAAACCTAGATGGACAGAGTTTCAATGAAGAAATCATTAAGAACATCTCATTATGATGTTATGTACATCATTGTTGATTTCTTCACATCAAGAGGATTGGGTTCTACAATGTCCTAAACCCTTTTGTTGCTCCTTTGGAATTCACAAGAGGTCTTTGTAAAATCCCACACGTATTCCTATCCTTCTTTGAAAGTTTCCTTCTTATTCTAATGGAATCCAGGCTGTTTCTAAGGGATCTGTTTCTTCTGCAGCTTTCTACTCCTTCCTCAAATTTCAAACATCTCCCCCTGTATCACATTCACTAGTGACCTTGATCTCTTATTTCTCTGCTTAAAAAAAATAAAAAAGAGTAATCAGAGGGAAATCCCTCATTTTGCCACTCCTGGAGCTCCTGGTCTTCCTGTATCTGTGCCCTTCCTCTGTCTTTCCTGCCACTAAAGAGATCCACCCAGCCATGATGTACTGGTTTGCACCAACTCTGCACAAGTCTATCACCTACTCTAGGGATTCCATGTTATGATTAACTCCTCCACCTCCTTTATCATTAAGTTTTCTCTACCAACTAAATTATTCCCATCAGCAAGGGTAATTTTCAAGCAATATCACCATAAAGCATGCACACTGACTAATCATCACAGAAGTGAGTGGAACATGTGTTTCAAGTGTTTGTTACCTGTCTCGCTTATTGTAAGATTGTCATGTTTTAATGTCACTTAATAAACACTTTTTGATTCCACACAACAGTCCAGTGACCACTCTCCTTCTCTGCTCTTTTTTTAGGAGTTTGAGAAACTCCTCACATTGTTGTCTCTGCTGACTCTCTCTTCATTTTGAACTTTCTCCAAATGCACTTTCACCTCACTTCTCCGGTAAAACACACTTCATCAAAGTCACCATGGCTCCCTACACCGGGTATATGACTAGAAAAATGCTTACCTTTATGTTTGGGGAATCATGAAGTATCGATCGTCTAGACTGAAGAAAACAGAGATTTAAGTATTCCTCAGGTAGAAAAAAACTTTGGAATAAATTTTCCATAATTGAACTTAGAATATATTAATTTTTTAAATAAAAATTAAATACTTCAATATTCTAAATCTTAGGGCCAAAATACATAAAATAATCACGAGTTTACTGAAATAATACAAAATAATATAAAACCAAACCTGGACAAAAACAAGAAAATAAAATTATTAAAAATAATAAAGTAAACATAAAATTTTGTGGGGGAAGGTACCTCTAAGCAGTTCCTATATTGCAAATATAGCCAGACTCTGTAAAGTTGTGATATTTTAAGTTTCTCTTATGGATGAAATGAAAAACCCAGTCTTTAACAACAAGGGCATGAACTAAGCCCTATGAAACTTATGTATTCCAGATGTCACAGGCCCTGGTAGGCAGTCTCCTTCCACCTTGAAGGTAAGCTTTGCGATTCCAAACAGCTCCCAAACTAGAATTAAGTCAATACACATTTAAAAGAGAAGTTATTTTCCTAGTGATTCCATAAGAAAATGAGGAAAAGACTCTCATTGTCTTTCCCACAGCAGAACTTACAAACCCTTCTAAGTGTCTTCATTTTTTATATCCTAGAAAGTGCTACTATCAGCTTCATTTCTTCTCTCTGTCCCCCAACCAAAGCTTTTCTTTTTTTTCCTTTTTTCTTTATATATGACAGAGGAATGCGTTACAATTCTTATTACACATATAGAGCACAATTTTTCATATCTCTGGTTGTATACAAAGTATATTCACACCAATTCATGTCCCTTAGTCCCTTAGTAGGCCCCAATCTCCATCATGTGGGATTAGGCCCCAACTTCCTTAATAAGACTCCTCTGGTGCAAGAAGTAAAATCAAGAGTCAATAAATGGGGTGGACTCAAACTAAACAGTTTCTTCTCAGCAAAAGAAATAATCTGTGAGGTGAATAGAGAGCCTACATCTTGGGAGTAAATCTTTACCCCTCACACATCAGCTAGAGCACTAATCTCTAGGGTATATAAAAAACTCAAAAATCTAAGCACTAAATAATAATAATAATAATAATAATAATAACCCAATCAATAAATGGGCTAAGGACCTGAACAGACACTTCTCAGAAGATGATATACAATCAATCAACAAATATGTAAAAAAAAATTCATCATCACTAGCATTTAGAGAAATGCAAATCAAAACCACTCTAAGATTTCATCTCACTCCTGTCAGAATGGCAGCTATTATGCATACAAACAACAATAAGTGTTGGTGAGGATGTGGGGGGAAAAGCTACACTCATACCAACCAAAGATTTTCCATGCCCTTTGCTGGTTTTTTTCTTGCTCATGTTGCACACACAACCCAATGGCAGTTCCACAGTGGCCCCTGACTCCCTGTTCCTCAGGCACATCATACTGAGGCCTCACAGCCCTCCCCAAGTGGCTCTTCAAGGTACAGAAGTGACAGAGTTTATGTTAAATTATGAGTATTTTAAAAAACTAAGAAGAAACTGAGCTGTTTTTCAACTTAAAACCTCAGTAAATTAATAAATACTTTTCTATTCCCAGTTTCCATGAAGGGACTCCATACCTGAGGTGTGGAATGAGGCAGTTAGTGCTGAACCCGTTTGTGCAGAATAGTCTAGATTTAACTCTCACCCTCGAATTATAATATGCAGATTTTCCATTTGAAATTTTTATCAATTTTCAGTTTTTTGGTTTTCCATATCCATGGGTTTCACATCTGTAGATTCACTCAACCATGAATTGAATATACTAGAAAAAAAAAAGATTACATCTGTGATAATTATGTTCAGAATTTTCCTCTTGTTATTATTCCCTAAACAATGCAGTATAACAGCTACTTATGTTGTATGTACATTCATCAGGTACTTTAATTAATGTAGAGATGCTTTGAAAGTATTTGTGCATAGATTGCACACAAGTACTATGCAGTTAGCGTCCTGAGGGTCTACAGATTCCGGAATCCATGGGAGTACTTGGAATTACTCATGGACATCAAGTGATGACTCTATTTATTTTTATTTTTATGGTATGAGTTTTCTTTAAGAATATTGTTTGTGTGTTTTACTCTTAGACATAAATGAATACCACTGAAGGGAATATGTGAGTATGAAAAAAAGAAAATCTTTATTCAAAATGGCACTATCATTTTTGTCAGCTTTCGTGTGTTTATTAGACATCTCTTAATTTCACTCTTTTTTTAAATTGCTAGACAAGGTCTCACTAATTTGCTTAAGGACTCGCTGAATCCTCCTGCCTCAGCCTCCTGAACCACTGGAATTACAAGAGTGCACCACCACACCTGGCAATTTTATTTTTCTTATCTTGATTCTTTTTGTAGTTTCTACTGATCTTTGTATTTTACCGTTGGTTTCAATTAAGAAAATTTCTTTTATACTTAGGGTAAACCTCTGCTATGTTGAAAGAAACATGCTAATGAGTGAGGGAAGAAGAAAAGTAACCGATCTTTAAAATTTATTTTCCTGTACTCAAAACTTGACATTTCTAATTTTCTGGGATATGTGTCCATGTCACTCTTTTTCTCTTTCATTTCAGTCCTCTTTTATTTCCATATCGCTTTCCATATTATTGTCCACTTCTGAACCCCTATTTGAAATCTAACAGTGCTGTTCAGTTTTCTAAGGAGCAATATTTAAACCTGGTGTTCATGAAGTCTAAGCTCTGCTTTCTAGAGCAGTTCTCAAGTAGTTTGAAAAATTTGAGGCTTTCTTTGTAACGCTGGACTCAGTAATTCTACTTCTAAGAAATTACTCTAAGGAAATTAGCATGTAAAGATTATTGTTAACATTATAGAACACAGTTTTCAAGAGTCTAAGCTCTTCTATGTAATCCCCTGGACCTGTACCTCAAAGCTCAGTTATTCTGGGACCTTGTGAAATTATTGAAATTCCTGTGCCTCAATTTTTTTTTCATTTGCCAAGTGGGACTATTAATAAAATTATCTCAGAAAGTTGAGGGAAAGAGTAAATAATAAGATAATGCATGCATAGAGCCTGGCTCATAGAATAATATTTATACATGTGAGCTACTGTTAATAAGGATTACTTATATTATTATATCGTATATATGTATATATATATATATATGTGTGTGTGTGTGTGTGTGTGTGTGTGTGTATGTGTATGTGTGTGTGTGTGTGTGTGATGAAATTCCCTGTACATTATGGTGTTAATTTTTAAAAATGAATCAAATCCAACAATAAAATTCCTATATGCTGCATTAAAATATTATCTAATGAACATTCATTAACATGAGAGAATGTTCTTAAATCAAAATCGAAAGGGGCAGAATTCAAAACAGTACCATTTTCTTATAGTAGAAGAAAATGTGTACATAAAGAACAAGAAAAAAAGCAAAACTTTAGGCATTTTGTAGAGGTGATTTTTATTAACAGTTATATATTTCTATGCATTTAAAAAAATATCCATAGTTGGGCTGGGGTTATAGCTCAGCGGCAGAGCACTTGCCTTGCACATGTGAGGCACTGCATTTGATCCTCAGCACTACATGCAAATAAAAAGATATTGTGTCCATATCAAAAAATATCTTTAAAAAATATCCATAGTTATTATCACATGATTTGAATATAATTACAGAAATAACAAATATGCACTTGAGAATACAATGAGAATTTGGGAAGTGAGAAAGCATGTAGTATTTCCTTATTTAATGCAAGAATGACTCATCACAGAGATTCTGGAGCTTGCCAAGGGTCACAGGGTGGAGCAACTGTGAGTTGGGAATAGGAATGGTCAAGAGCATGCTTTTCAATTCTTAGCTATTAGAAGCTTTGAGAATAAATACCCAAATATATATATTTATAAATATATATTATATATATATTTATAAATATATATAAATATAATATATATAAATATATATAAATATAATATATATAAATATATATTATTTATATTTATATTTATATTATATAAATATATATATTTATATATATTTATAAATATATATATAAATATATATATTATTTATATTTATATTATATAAATATATATATTTATAAATATATATAAATATATATATTTATATATATATTTATATATATATATTTAGTATATATATATTTATATATATATAAAGAGAGAGAGAATTTTTCAATATTTATTTTTCAGTTTTCAGTGGACACAACATCTTTATTTTTTTTTTTTAATGTGGTGCTGAGGATCGAACCCAGCGCCCCGCGCATGCCAGGCGAGTGTGTTACAGCTTGAGCCACATCCCCAGCCCAATATTTTTTTTACAATTATAATGGAGATGTTGAATTCAAATCTATTTCGAATGGTATCCAGTGAGTCAAAAGGATGACATAGCTATTGAAAATGTTTATTGATGGGCTGGGAATATGGTTCAGTAGTAGAGCCCTTATCTAGCATAGGTGAGACGCTGGGTTCTGTTCCCAGCCCTGAATAAAATGTTTATTGATGATGAAGGCATATCCCACAACTGACCAGCTTCCCAGAGTGGCCATGCTGACCTGGTGTGCCCTTCTCTCTGCCCTTGGGAAAGCTAGTGTGTGTTCCAAAGTCTCAAGGCAAAATGTGTCCACAACAGATTCAGGTATGGGAATTTTTGGAGGACTTGTGGGTGGGCTCTAGAGGAAGGCTATGTGGGAAAAGGAGTTAAGCAACCACCTCTAACCTGAAACAATGTCTTCCAAATTCAAAAGCTGAGGCAATTTTAAATGAGGAACGCATGACTTCGTCACCTGTTTGCATGCACACATTATACACACAAATACACACTCTTTTCCAAAGCATTCAGATCTGAGTCCTAAATTGAACTGTGTTGTAAGTAAACTGAAAGAGCTGCTTCCACTAAAAGACATCCAGGGTACAAAATGCAATTTAAAATACATTGAGAGGCTTTCTTTTCATTTCTGGGAGGAAAACAGAATTAATTGCTTCAGAGCCTGGAGAACTCCTGAGAACAAAGCATCAATTTGGCACTTTGAAGGCCTCAGGGTATCAGCAATAGAGTTCTCTAGGGTGGTGGCAAAGTGCCAAGTGGTAAGGAAACAACCGCAAACACAGCAATACCTGGAAAAGGGCATCCGATGCAGTGTTACTGGTAGAATCAGCATTCTTCTCTGGGCCTTGGAAATCTAACAAGGCATTTGTGTACCTTGGACCTGCAGTTAGATTCTGGAATGTATCATAGGAAAAATATGGAGTTTTATTTTGAACAGGGCTCAAAAGAGAAGTACAAGTGTTACAAGGATCTATAGAGATGATAGATAGATAGATAGATAGATAGATAGATAGATAGATAGATAGATATAGATAGATAGCCTCAAAGAAAAATAATACGATTTGGAGGATTGACTGTGTATACAGGAATGCAAGGGAGACATGTCTTCAAGGACACCAGAGCGTGCGTGCAGAAAGACCAAAACAAACAAACACTATAGATGTTTGTTGGTAGATTAATGGATTTTAATGTGAATATGTGTGATATTCCCAATAATAACTGAAAGTCTTTCAATAACAGAAGAAAAAGGCAGTGAAACGTGATTGTCACTCTGTAGTGGCACCCCTCCTCCACAGAAAATTTTAATTAAGCTTCTCCAGAAATCTTCACTGTAATTGTTCTTAGGACTATCAGGAAAAGAATCTCTACAAAAGAGTTCAATGTAGTTAAGCTTCCTATTTCCTGTTACTCTATCTCACTTGGCCAAGAGCCTGAAAGAGATCAGCACTCCAGGTGGTGAACACCCCTTTATTAGTTTTTCACAAACATTTATGGTCTATCTAGTATAGTAATAATATATATAATAGTTTGTAGAAGTGTATTTGCAAATGCAATGTGTGATAAGAAAGACAGGTCCTTTAACTAGGCCTCTGTCCTTGGGCCAGAGCTTCACAGAGATGTTTACATTTCAAAGATAATAGAAGATGTTATTAATTGGGCTCCTTGGTAACAGCTGGCAGAGGGAGGAAAAAAGGGGGAGAAGAAGCTCTCCCATTGTCAGGTGCTGTCCTTGAAGGGTTAAGAAGTGAAAGAAAAAGCTGCTTTTGTATGAACTTCTGCAGACTATGAACTTTTGAGCCCCTCCCCTTACATGCTGGATATAAAGTTCTGAAACTGCCTGAACTCAGGGTTTCAGGGAATTGATTCATTACAGCGAAAGCTTTGCCCTCTGAACCTGGCTGCAGCCAAATAAATCTGTTTCCTGCTGTCTTTGGTGTCTTGCCTTGTGTGCCCCAGCAACAACTGCACCATTGAGCCTAAATTTAGCCTAAAGTTTAAATAGCTTAACACTGTTACTTACCTGTCCTTCACTATGAAACATAAGAAGAATATTTGGGACCTAAATAAGTGAATTACTGTATTAGATACAAAATACTGATCCTAACAAGTGCAACACATCAGCAGGCCATCTTTCTTAACCACTTGGTAAGTCAGATCTCAGTGGAGGTCCACTATCTTTTCATATATTCATGTTTAGATACTCTGTTTTCTGAAATTATAATTAGTAAATGTAAACCAATCATAATCCAGTCTTTTTTAATTTATATGTGGGATTACTATAAGCAGAAATGAGAAACCCAGTCCACCCTAGCATCATGGGGGCCGAACCCCCAACTTGGGTGACTGGACACACCTGCAGAACAGAGCTGGGATGGCGCAAGTCCTGGTGACTGGCCTCCTCTCTCCAGGGCTTCTGCTTCCCTGTTTCTCCTCAAGCTCCTTCATTAGTGTTTTGATGAACCATTTTGTAATTTTCTGATTTAACCTCTCCTTTCTCTTCATCCTTTTCTTGTTCTCATTTTCTTTTTTCTCCCCTCCCCCCCAATTATTCTGCCTCTCTTTTTAAGAATTTAATATCTTCCTGGTTTTACCTATTTCACATTTACTGATAATTATATGAATGCAAGGGAAGCACAAATTAAAAAGGGTGGTTAGGAATGGATTATTTATTAAATGGGAACAGTGAGAAATGGCATAATAAGAGAATCTGAGGAAAACAGCAAAATCAAAGAACTAAAATGATCCAATAGTTAACCTCATGAAGATCTTAGAGCAGAAGAATCAACATCCATTTTTGTTTCATACTCAACATTTGTATGCATCTTGTGTTCTATTAATAATATTACCAAAAATAATTAAAATTGTATTTCATGTATAAAAATTTAAACATTTTATTAATAGTATAAATTAAGTACATATAAAAATACAAAAAGTTAAAACTATTTTATATATACTTTTATATATACATGTTTTTCTTATATTAAAACATTAATTGCCATTAAAGATATGAAATAAATTTTAATAAACATTTAAATTTAAAATCACTATTAAATATAAATTTTAATTTACATAATTTATATGAATATTAAATACTTTCATAAAATAAATTTCTTCTATTATAGATTTCAATGTCTTTCTAATTGTCAGTGATAAGAATGGTGCCAAGACACTTGTTATATCTAAATCTATGTTCATATAAATATAAAAATCTGATATTTTCAGGAGAAACTCCTCACATTGTTGTCTCTGCTGACTCTCTCTTCATTTTGAACTTGAACTTCTCATCCTCATATAAAAATCTCTCATTATATGGGATAAATAAATTTCTGTTCTTTATAAGCTACCCAGTCTATAGTGTTTTGTTTTGTTATGGCAGCTAAAATTGACTATGACACCAATTCATTCATTCAAGAGCTACTTTCTTAATTTAGTACTTTTACAAAGAACTTAGTTTCTACATTTGCACTTTTGCTACATTCATTCTTTACATATCCCAATTACATTTCCACTGTTCTGTCCTATTAATTTCATAAAAATGTTATAACTTCAGCCTGAAAATACTTTCTATTGCTCTAGCCTCAGAGATTTTAGGATGTACCCAGCATTTAGGAAATAAACATGTCTGCTTTGATTATCTTTTTTCCAATTACTACTAGAAGTTCTGCACTCTTAGATCAGTTCCATCTTTCACTAATAAATACCTCCACTCCCAACAAGCACAGCTGTAACAATTAGAGTTAAAGATTGCCAAAGCTTAATTGCTTTTAAATTTTACTACTTTTATTTTAACACTTTTCACATTTGTTAATTTAATTATTTTAGTGATTGTTGGCGAATTTTGTCTTCATTTTCTGATTTTATTTACAATAGTCAGGAGAGTGCTTGATACATAGGAACTCAAGTATATGTCATTCATTTAGTAATTAATTATTTAGATTGTATTCAAATTAGTGAAAAACTAGTATGACACTATTTTAAAGAAGGAATTTTTTATTTAAGTCTTTATTAGTTTTTATCAAATCAGGTAGAATCAAATAGGGCAGGAAGATTAAAATGTTTTAACCATTAACTGTCCTTGGAACTAATAAACAAATATGTGTGTTCCAGCTTAAACACACAATGGTAAAAGAATTCAGAAGTAGCAGGAAAGGTATACGTTTATGACTATATACTGGAAAGAACATTGAAATACAAAATAAACAAATGGAAAATAATTATAATCCTTAAAAAATTAATAATAAAAATCCATTCCTGAAGTATCTAATTGTGGCTTGGAGTATCTTGAGAAGTTATAAAGTATTTTTTAGACCTGTGTTTCTACTGAATGTACCCAGGAGTACTATCTAATCCACCTCAGGACAATTAAGAAAAATCCTACAAATCTAAGGGCTACAGATTGGCAGGCAACAATTTATATCAGTTACCAAGATCATTTTTTTTTTTCTGTAGAAAGTGGTGCAAATATTTCCATTTAGCAATTCTGTTGTCCATTTGCTTTCTTATCCCATCTACTGTCCTTAAACTCTTCATTCACATTTCCTTCAAGTCAATTTTGGCAAAAGCAGAGGGAATAATTCCTCAAGCCTCTGAAATTTGAACCTGCCATAGTTGCCAAGCTAACACATGTCTATAACCATAGATGAATTTTGAGGTAGATCTGTATCCATGGGTTCTACATCTGTAGATTCAATAAACTGTCAGTCAGCATTCCATCACTGTAATGATAACATAAAGAGAAAAGGTTCATTCTGATTCACAGTTTTGGAAGTTTCAGTTCATGATCCATTGTCCTGGTGGTTTGAGGACTATGATAAGGCCATACATCATAGCAAGAGTACAAGGTAGAGCGAAACTGTTTACCTCAGCCAGGAAGCAAAGGAAGGGGCCAAGTGTCTGACAATCCCCTTCAAGGGCATTCTTCCAATGACCTAAAGACATTCCATTAGATCCCACTTCTTAAAAGTTCTGCTACCTCTCAATAGCTTTATCCTGGAGACCGATAATTTAACACATGAACATTTAGGAGACTTTCAAGGGCCACTATGGGTAAAATGTTGGGAAAAAATTGTATCTATACTGAACCTATTCATATTTTTGTCTTGTTATTATTCTCTAAATGTTACAATATAACTATTTACATAGTATTTGCATTGTACTGGGTATTGTAAGTATTGTACAGCTAAATTAAAGTATGTGAGAGGATGTTCATAGGTTATATGCAAATTCTATGTCATTTTCTATAATGCACTGGAGCATTTGTGAATTTCAGTATATGCAAGGGTTCCTGAAAACAATTACATGGATAACAAGAGATGACTGTAGTTCATCTTATTTTCTTGGTTTATGAAGCCTAGAATTCCTACTGTTCTGGTATAGGAGTTCATGATTATCTATAGGTATGAGTAAGGGTATACGTAAGTTGAATATGAACTGTGAAACACTAAGGTGATTCAGGAATTTACACAGTACCAGTTTTTATATATACATTTACTGTGTAGATTTATTAAATAAAATCTAGAGGTAACTATTTTTTCCAAAGAGATGTCATTGACTTTTTTGTTGAGAAATTAAAATTGAGATGATTGCCTTTCCTTCCATTAACTTATTTGGACTCAGCATCCCCACAGATTTACTACTCACCTATAGTTATGGTACAAAAAAAAATTCCTTAAGGTTTTGTATTAAACATCTGTTCTGCCAAAAGAATGAGGTTTTGCAGGCATTCAATAATACAAATCCTTTGTTATAATTAGATACTCGATTTGTTTGAAATAATGTGAAAATGATTTGCTTACCTTTCTTATAAAAGATCACTGGAAAAATATTAAGATTTTACAAATGACAAAAGTAGCAATTACTCTAAAATGAGTTTTTGAGTTTAACAAGAATAATTTATAGAACTGTTCAGCCTTCAAATGGTCTTCAAAACATTTTTTGATTAATACTAGTTTTATAGGGCAGTGTTTTTAGAGATAGGTGTTGATGTATTAAAGAATCTGTATTAGTTTTTGCATATGTATACACTCATTAAAAACGTAAAATATTTTTTAAATGGCTTTAATCAATACTACATGTATTTAAAAGATGTTAAATGCTTATTATAACTCAAAGTTTTACCCATTGGGTTTATTTTCAATGTTTTAGATTAGAAAGATTTTACTGTAAGCTCTTAAAATTATGACTGATAGTTTTTCTGAGTTATATGGTATCCCATGAAGAAGCTAGGAAAAAAAGTGGGCTAGATCATCCTTAGAGTTATGTTAGAATGGTTATAAAAGCAAAAGTCAATTACAAGTGTGATTGATTGGTAACAATGTAACATAAAGCAAGTTAGCTGGAAAGATTAGCATTTGACTTTTGGAGAGACTTATAAAAGAAAGTCCCAAGCATACAAGTTATAATCAATGTCAAGATTTATCTGGGTCTGTCAATGTTCTGTTATGCTCTCAGAATAGTTGAGAAATGTAATTAACAAGAAATGGCAGAGCAGCACCACCACCGCCTTGAGAACTGGAAACGATTATTGTGCAGAAGACAGAGAAGTGTTAGTCACCCCATCCTGGGGACTTGGTCTCACACAAGTGCTCTACCATTCTTTCCTTTTCTGCAAGGGCTTGTCAGTCTAGACTTCAGAGGGAATGAGTGACATTGAAGGATTCACAGTGAACCTAGATGAAGAGAAGCAGGGTACCTGGAACATGTTCAGGCAGGAAGGTGTGCTCAGACTGCTCTAGCTGAGCCTTGCAAAGAAGATAGTATTGTCTTTACTGTTTTCATTTGGAGAAGGCTGTTGCTTTCTGATAAGAGATTTTTATCAAATATTCATTTACTCAATGCAACGGAGTTGAATGAGTTCTGAAAATTGCATAAAATGTTTAGACCTTTTATTGTTAAAGAAAAAACTTTCAATAAGAAATAAAGTATGTAAATGTGATTGGAGGATTATTAGAATCAGAAACAGTTAGGAGAGATTATCTGTAGATGTGTCTGAAATAATTCTGAAGTTTAAACACAAGTGTACAGGGGCAGGCTGTGGGGAATTTCCATCTGGGAAGCTACTTAAAGATAGCTGCAGATCTCTTTTCTCTGTCATTAATGTCCATCTTCTGTCCCTCTTGTCTCTCTTCTGCCCCTTCTTTTCTTTTCTGGACCCTATCTTTTCCTTCCCCACCTTCTGGTCAAGTTGCCAATCTTTAGTTCCATGCCATTGAGACATTCAACATCCAAAACTGTGAATTAATAAATTTCTTCATTTAAAAGTTAGCCTGCCTCAGGTATTTGTCATGGTAATGAAAAGCAAATACAGAAACTTGGTTGTGAGGAATGAGTGAGACCATTATTATAACTATACATAAAAATATAGAGGCAGAATGCTGATAGAATGTGAACAATAAAAACCATGCTGATGAGGTCTTGAATAGAAAAGGGGATTCTATTGAAAAGTAGCCTAAAGGCAATCCTTGTTAGACTGTGAATAAAAAAACAAAAAAAAAAGCAAAGCAAGCTAGCTAGCTCATTGTAAACTTGCCTTAAGTCTTTGTAGAAGGTAGAATTTAAGAATGTTGAGTTAATATAATTGGCAGAGATTTTAACACAACAAAACATTCAAGCTATGGCATATTATTATTGGCTGGTTTTGATTAGACTTATAGCAGAATTCAGGAACAAAAGGAAGCAGAGTAGAAAGATTTGTAAAATTTGCAACTTGGTCAAGGTATGGTCATACCATTTACCAAAGAGACTAACACTAGCATGGTGAGAAGTAGTCAAGTGGTTTGCATCAGTACAATTGGAAAAATGCCTCAAGAACATGTCAGAAGTATTTGAGACCTATCCCATCACAAGAGACCTTCAGGGAACCCCCAGGGTATATTCTACAGACTCTCTAGCTAAGACTACCCTCAGATTCATTCCCCTGAACTCAGCTGGCAAGGCACTCTGTAGCTGCAACCATATAACAAAGAGGCACAGATGCTGCTTGTACTGATGGCAGATATTTTTCAGGGCTGGGGTTGTGGCTCAGTGGTAGAGAGTTTGCCTAGCATGTGTGAGGCATGGAGGATTCGAGCCTCTCAGCACCACATAAAAAATAAAGGTATTGTATCCATCTACAACTGAAAAAAAAAATTAAAACGAAAAGAAAGCCTGGAACTGGGTGCAGTGGCTCACGCTTGTTATCCCAGCACCTTGGGAGGCTGAGACAGGAGGATCTGAGTTCAAAGCCAGCCTCAGCAATGATGAAGCAATGGTGAGGCGCTAAGCAACTCCATAAGACCTTGTGAAAGGAAAGTGAGGAACCGAAGACGGGCCAGGGAGAAATGAAAGATGGAGACCAGGCAGAGATACACACAATAGTTTATTTGTCAGACTGACAAATAAAGGCTCATCTCTCTATAAATGGAGAGAGGCAAAACAGGCTTAGGGTTCTGGACTTTTATGAGGCTTAGAGATGGGCAGGTCCTAATGTGGGTGGTTAAGGGTAGGGTTGATATGAGGGAGTGGTGAGACTTTCTCAGAAACACTCTTGGGCAGGAAAGCAAATTTTTTTACTGTCACTTAAGATGGTCATCCAGATACTAAGCAAGGACCTTACACCCTATCTCTAAAAATGCAAAATAGGGCTGGGGCTCAGTGGTCCAGTGCCCCTGAATTCAACCCCTAGCACCAAGAAAGAAAGAAGAAAGGAAGAAAGAAATAAAGGAAGAAAGAAAGAAAGAAAAGAAAGAGGGGGTAGGGGGAGGGAAAGGAAAAGAAAAGAAAAGAAAAAGAAAAAGAAAGCCCAGGATGCCAAGAATTTGTAACCCCGCCCTGGACATGTAACAGTGGTCTACTTCACCTTTTGAATATAGCCCTCTCTTCTCAGAGGCTTATTTTAAAAGGGACATGTGTTTTCTTTTTCTCTTCTCCCTGTCCCCCTCCCTAACTTGGGGCCCAGGAACAAGATTACCTTTTTCCATCTTAGACCTAGTTATCTGTCCTTGAGCACATACCCACTACAGGAAGATGTCATCAAAGAAGATCTAGGAAGTGACTATCTCCAAGATTAACAAGTGAATTTCATTCAGCACACTATCAGGGTGCACCTGGGACTGCTGTCAGGAAACACCTGGAATGCAGCCTTTGAGAAGCTTCTTTAAAAACCCTCTGTTCTCCCTGATGGGCAGATTCACAGCCTTTGGACAAGAGTCTTCTGTGCTTCTCCTTTGCTAGCAAAGCAATAAACCTTCTGTTTTCTTTCTATCAAAACTGTCCTCTTAAACTGTCATCAGGGACAAGGACTGAGCTTTGGGTAACAGATGAAGTGATGCTTATGAGAGTGGAGCTAAAATAGGGCCCTCAGAAAGAAAAAGCAACCCTCGGAGTGCCTTGCCAGCACTGCAAAGCCACTGACATCAGCATGCAACCTATGAGAAAACTGTGTGGGCTGTAGCTAGTAAAGTCATAGGGGAGGAGCTGCCCAAAGCCTCACTTCAGTATGTACAAGATGCTGGGCTGAGAGTTTAGGTTTAAGATTCAATAAATATCTGCTCTTCTGGGTTTTCAGTCTTGCAATTTACCCTTTCCAAAAGGCCAATTACCCTTTTGGAATAGGAATGTTTACCTGTGGTCTTCCTTCTACTGCATTCTGGAAGTATGTACTTTTTTTTTTTCCTTATAAGGACTCACAGCTGGAAGAAAGAGTTTGCGTTGAGTCTCAGAAGAGATTTTCTACTTGAATTTTTGAGTAAGTGCCATCACAATTAAGACTCTGGGACTCTTGGAAATCCAATGAATGCATTTTGTATCATTAGATGAACATCAGCTTTAGGGAACCAAGGGGAGAATATTGTGGTCTGTATATTCTTTGCTCCCACAAAGATTCTTGTGTTTGCAGCTTGGTCCCTAGTTATGGCACTATAGAAGCTAATAATATCTTTAAGAGGTGTGATCTAGTCTAAGTCTGTAGGTCAGGTCAGCAGGGACATAATTCCCCTGAGAGGATTAAAGAATTTTTCACAGGATCCTAGTTATTTATCTTGGGAGGACTTTTATAAAAGCCTAAGCCTGTCCTCACCCAGTTCTCTCTGGCTTTTAAGATGCCATTTTTCCTTTTACACATATTCTTGCATGACCCTCTGCCACGATTTAGCATAGTCATCATAAGAAAAGCCCTTATCAGAACTTAGGCCTTGCCATTGCATCTAAAAACCTGAGCTAAATAAACATCTTTTCTTTATAAAGATAGTCTGCCTCAGGTATTTTGTTATAGCAATGAAAAACTCAATAATATAGGAAGTAAAAATCTAAAAATTATTTGATTCATGATATACTGTTTGGGACTCATTCATTGTCCATTTTATAAAATTTATATCATTCTTCCACTAAAATCTACTTATATTTTACTATGTTTAAAGGAAAAATGAGATTTATAATAATTATTATTTTGAATTTAAGTTATCTTACTAGTCATCTATTATCAATTGACATTATGAATTTTAGTAAATCTTTATGTTCTATGATGTCAATGTCCTTCAGTCAACAACCCCTAGAAATACACCTTTAAGTTGAACAAGTTAGGTTTATTACTAATTGAAGTGAAAGAAGCTGTTGAATACAGCAACAAATGGTCAAACGGGCCCTATAATAGGATTTAAGTATTGAATGTTGAATAATTTGGGGGTGCATCTAAGGATTTTTGTTCTGGAGTGGATAGTATTAGGAAGCTGGGTTAATTCTATAGTTAGATAACTCAAGAAATCTTACTTATAATACTATGTGCATGTGAAAATATATAACAATGAATCCCACTATTATGTATAATTATAACACACCAATAAGAAAAGAAAGAAAAAGAAAATCTCATTTATAGGAAGAGACAAAGATGCAACTGGTTTTAAAAAATAGCAGTTGGGCTGAGGTATAGCTCAATTGGCAGGGTACTTGCCTCACATGCACAAGGCCCTGGGTTCAATTCCCAGCACCACAAACAAACAAAACAACAACAGCAATAACAGAAACAGCACTCATTTATAAGAATTAGGAGGAAAGACATTTTTATATTCTACTGAATCATAGCCTTTAGGACAGGAGTCCTCTGTGCTTCTCCCTTGCTAGCAAAGCAATAAACCTTCCTTTTCCTTTTTCTCAAAACTGTGTCCTAGTTATTGGATTAGTATTGGGTACAAGAACCAAGGTTTTGGCAACAAATGTGGTACCCCAGGTGGGACCTGAGAGCTGTACCTCTCCAGATTTCTTGGGCAGGCCTGGCTTTCCAAGGAACCCCCTTCCATGCTGAGGATACAAGGTGGCTGGCAAACTTGTTGAGAGCCAACTGTTAGAGAGTTAGGAGATGGGGGGAGTTTGCCTCTGGTGGAATCAAAGAGCTATTCATGTTAGGAAAGGGAAGGACTGAGGGAAGAACCCAGCAGCTGCTGAAACTGCTTTTGCTTCAAGGAACTCCAACCATCCCTCCCTGAATGGTACTGTTTGCTCCATCTTGGTCCACTTTGAGAAAAAGTAAATAACTCAGTGAAGTCATAACACCCCTTGGCCATCTGGTAAGTCCTCCAGCGTGTACACTGAGACCCTTGATTCTACATATCTGGGAAGGCTTCATGGGAACATCTGGTCCTTCTTTATAGGATGTCTGTGGCACCACTCGTGTAGGAGTCATGCTTAAGTGGGGCTCGAGAACCTAGGGTTATTTCCTCCCTCTGGTATCGTCTAGGCTCTCATCTGTTGGTTGGTCTTAGGTTTGGGAATTCCCTCTGGTCGTCTGTGTTTTTGTTTTGTTTGTATCTATTATTGCTCCCTTTTAAGACCTGGCCAATACTGCATTGATCCTATAGGTAGTCTCTAGGGAAGGATTTTGGCTGGTCAATTTAAAGGTTCCCATTTTTTTAGCCATGGTTTTGGGGTTCCTCTGTGGTTGTCTCTCTCTGTGTTTCTTTTTTGTACAGTCGTGAAATTGGAGTTGGTCTGTCAGAGGTAAAGTAAGTTGAAAAAAAGACTACCTTCATAGGTATAAGCCTGTCTAAGTCATGTTTTAGTGTAATTAACTGGCTTTTAAATAGCTTTCTGGATTATTATACAATCTTAGAGTTGATCTATTAAAGATAAAGTAAGTATAAGAAATTTGTATGTGAAGATCTTGTCTGTTTTAAAGGTTTCCATCTGTCAGCCCTGGTTTTGGTGATCCTCTCTCATTTGTGTTTTTTTGTTTAGTTTGTTTTGTATCTGTTACTGGACCTTTAAGAAGATCTGGGCCATGATGCAATGATCTTACTGGTAGTCTCTTGAGCAAAGACATCTTGGCTGAATGGGCCTGTCTTCAAGGAAGCCTAAGTAAAAGGATGGAAAGAGCCTTCTCCATTGCATATCAATATGCCTCATATAAGAAAAATGCCTCAAAGGAGACTTTGGGTACAACTGACAGTGGGGAACTCACTTAAAGTTGACAGTATGATGATAATGATAAGGTAAACAGGTCAGGTTCAAAAATGTCCTGTGCTCCAACCCATTGAATGCCACCTGGGAGAGAAAAGATGAAGCAGAGCTTTTGTATATTTCAGATTGTCTGATTCCTCTCCTAGGATAACATTTTTTTTTGTCTAAGTCACATGCACAGATAATATTCATAAGGATTGTTTCTGAATATGAATTTAAGAAAGGGTCCAAAATTAGAAAATATTAAAGTTACAGGTATAAAAATATATTTTAGCACAGAAAATTAGAAGGTAAAAGAAATGTTTCTAGATGAGAAAGTATTTTGTCTGGTAAATTAATATTCTTGAGCTAAAGTCCAAGATGAAAGAGGAGAAAACTAAGAATGTAAAGAAGTTGTGAATGTTTAAGTCAGTCACAGAAGGTTTGCAGAAGGCAAATCTCAACAAGTTTGTGTTTGTGATCAAATTGGCTATAATTAGCACAGTCAAAATTATTTGAACTTTAATGTACTGATATGAAACAAAGTCTGAAACATTGATGTGTTCTTATCTATCACCATAATTTTCTTATATTTTTAAGGTCTTATTACTTCAGGAAACTAAGTCTTAAAGGAATTAATGTTTCTACATGTTTTAAAGTCATAATTAATTATTTCATAACTGGTTATACAAAAAAACTCTTATTTAGTGATAACAATGTAGTTGACACCCTAAATATATGTGACTATGTATAAATGTATGCATATGAGAACTATTTCTGTCTAAGCCTTATCTAAGTATTATGTAAAGTTTATAAAATGAAATTTTATATATGTTTACCAGCAAGATAACAAATAAGTGCTCTCTTTTTTACTTTGTATCTGACATAGAAGGGTCAAACTGTCTTTTGAAGAGACTTGTCTTCTGTTTCCTTTGACTAAGTCAATTTCTGACCATTAACACTGTTTCCTAAATGTAGAAGAGATTTAAAGCTATCCTTTGATCTTTGTTAACCTACCCAGACCTGTGGTTATTGTTATTATACACTCTGGATTCTAAATTCTACTTTAAAAGTTATAAGAATTTTAAGGCTATCCTTAGATTTTTTTCTTAACCCATGCAGACCTATGATTATTGTTACCATATACTCTGGATTCTAAGTTGTCCTTCAAAAGTTAAACTTAGTTAAATGTAAAGCTTAGGAAAACACTTTGCCAAGTTGGTGCTCTCCAAACTAAAATTATCAGTAAAAAAAAATCTTGGATTTATATAGAAATAACAAATTTGGTTTGTACTTATTCACATCATGTGATATTTTATAGCTGGATAAAATAAACTGTTGTCAATAAGTTAAAAAAGAAGACTTCACAGGTATTTGTCTGGCATGATAAGGTTTTTGAAAAAGAACAAATAAAATGCTGCCAAGAAATATAGCCACAGGAATCAAGTACTATGTATTTACTTGTTACTGTTTTTTCAAGGTTAAATACTAGACTTGTGAAAAACAGATCAAATTATGTGATTTAAAGAAGCCTTGAAGGGACTTTAGAGGTCATATGACTCATCTCATTTTTGAAATCCCAAGTGGTTGTACATCCTCTGTTTAGACACAGCAGTTCCTTTGGTAGGGAATTAAACTCAGTCTCTCTTGTGATAAACCTGACTGGTGTGTGAAGTATTTCTATTGTTCTAAATAAAGAAAAAAATTATATATATAAAAAATACAGGCTCCACTTATAATCCCATTGCTTCTCTAAAAGGTCCACATGAGAAAAAAAAATTCCATTCCTTTTCCATGTAGCAATCCCTTAAATAGTCACTACCATTGCTCCCTAGTTTAGCAGTTCCTGCCTCCCAATCCCTCTTACATGGAAGTTTACATTACTGTATAACTTAAAGAATGACATGCAGAAGTAAACTCTTGTGTGATATTACCACAAACATCATAAATACTTTCAGTCCAGATGTTATAGTCCAGTTGCTGTTATTTGGACAATGACATTGCATATTGATACCTTGAAGATTGTCTGTCATCTAAAACCTTCCCAGCCTTCACTTAATGCATACAGTTTACCAGGACATGTGCTCTATTTTGTAGTAATGAACTTGAACTTTTGGAACCATTTGATTAATCTTAGACCTTTTCTACTAAAAAAAATTTCAAAACATTCAGTTACGCTCATCTCTGGGCACAGCCTCAGTTACCCTGGATGCAAATTCCTACTACCTCCGTGGTAGCTGCTGCTGAACCACCACCTGCACCGCTACTGTCATTGCTGCAGCCTCTAATTCCCTGATGCCAACCTGAGATCTCCTGGGGGTCTTCTTTCTGGGTATTGCTTCCACAGAAGAAATTGCTGCCCCGGATACAATTGAAGCCGACACTCCTGCTGACCCCTGGAGATTGCCTGGTGATGCTGCCCCCACAGTTGCAGTTGTAGCTGTCACTGCTGCCAACACTACTGCCTGCCACCAACCACCACCACTACCGCTGCTACCATAGCCTGGAGCACTGCTTCAGAGGAGACTCCAGGTTTGGTTGCACATGGCTGCACCCATTGGGATACCAGCCAGGGCCTGGAGTCTGGGTGCCAGCAGGTTTACCACCACAAGAGCCTCTGTCTGGGGACTCCAGATGGAACCTGCAGGTCCAGTGTGGGGGGTACCTGTGGGTTTGGAGAAGCCTGAGGTCTTCCTGCTGAGAGTGCTGGTGGCCCTTGTCTTGCTGCTGCATTTCAGGGTTGCTCCTTTGCATGAGTGTATCCCTGGTGGTCTCTCTGCAAGTAGGAGCAGCATTGAGATCCTGGGACTGCAGTGTGGCGAAGCCTGAGGTATCTAAACCCCATATTGGTGGGATAGAGACTGGGTTTGTGAGGGCTGATCTGGGTTTGGTGATCCCAAGAGATGTCAGAGACAAGGCTGAGAAACTGTAGAACACTGACAAAGACAGTTTGACTTTCCAGCAAGATTTATTTTATTGTACTTTATTTTTTGATTCACTAATCTCTCTACCATATTTGGAACAGGTGTTTTTTATGCATCAGTGTGTGGAGGACAAAGGTATATGAATGGTGTTTTGCATTTTTGTTGTATTCTTATATCTTTAATTTTTTCTCTGTTTGTTTTCTTCCTCTCTCGTCTATTTGCTTTCCAACTTTTCTCCAATGAATAGCCAATCTCTGTCGGCTCCTCTTCGACTCTTCCTGTGAATTTATACTTCTAGCTTTTCTCTTCCTCCCTTGTGAATATTGCATACTACACTACCTCTGTTCTCTCATCCACCATTTGAAATTGTCAATTTTTTAACAAATTCTCTGTTTGTACTATAGATAGTTATTGAACTCATCAATAACTCATCAATAACTGCAATAAAGTAGTGAACACCTTAGTGAGAGCTATTAGGTTTAAGGCTATATAATGTGTACACTGGGTGCTGTTGATATTGGTCTCACCAGTAAAGGCAAAACACTGTAAACCTTCAGGGACACTATAAGTCTACAGGGTAGAATTTATCCTGCCTTAGATCCATACTTTTGATTGGAAAACACACTAACAACATGAAAAAACAAGAGAATAAAGTGCTCCAGACAAACCAACATGCTTCAACAACAGAAACCACTGATAACACAGTAGAAGAAATGTCCAAGAAGGAGTTCAGATTGTACATAGTTAAACTGATATGTGAAGTAAAGGATAGTATAAGGAATGAAGTCAAAGAAAAAATACAGGAAGTGAAAGGCCACATCAATAAAGAGTTAGAGATCATTAAAAAAAGCAGAAATCCTCAAAAGAAGAAATCAATAAACCAAATTATAAATTCAATAGAAAGCATCACCAACAGATTAGACCACTTGGAAAACAGAACGTCAGACAATGAAGACAAAATATATAATCTTGAAAGTAGAGTTGAACGTACAGAGAAGAGGTAGAAAACCATAAACAGAACATACAAGAATTATTGGATAACATGAAAAGACCAAATTTAAGAGTCATTGAAATAGACGAAGGAGCAGAGATACAAACCAAAGGAATGCACAATATTGTCAATGATATAATAGCAGAAAATTTTCCAAATCTAAAGAATGAAATGGAAAATCAAATACAAGAGGCTTATAGAACCCCAAATGAACAAAATTATAGCAGACCCACACTAAGACACATTATATTGAGAATGATTAACACAGAGAATAAAGATAAAATCTTAAAGGCTGTGAGAGAAAAAAAAATCAAATTATGTAGTGGGGGAAATCAATTCGGATCTCAACTGATTTCTCAATCCAGACCCTCAAAGGTAGGAGATCCTGGAATAATATATTTTAAGCTCTGAAAGAAAATAGATGCCAACTAAGAATTTTATACCCAGCAAAATTAAGTTGCAGATTTGAAGATGAAATTAAAACATTCCATGATAAACAAAAATTAAAAGAATTCACAACTAGAAAGCCTAAACTACAGAGCATTCTCAACAAAATATTTCATGAGGATGAAGTGAAAAAAAAATGTGAAAACCAGCAAAGGAGGATGTGCACTAAATGGACATTTAACCAAATGAGAAACTAGACAAATCAAAAACCAGAATTAAACTCAGAAATTAACTCAGTTAATTCCTATCAGGGTATTAATTCACTGATTCGGTTAATACTCTCACAACCCAATCATTTCTCCTCTAAGCCTTCTTGTATTGGCTCACACATGAGCTTTTTGTAGGCTACCTCACAATCAAGCATAGTACCTAGATAGCATATCACAGGAAATTTTTATGTGTATTTACCCCCATCCAATCCCTTGTAATTAATTTTAATTCTTCTTGCCTTTGTTTATAATTATCACCTTTTAAACTAGGAAGAAGTGAGTTGAATCACCTTGAAATGGTCCTCTATGTATTATTAGACAGCTATTTTTTATTATAATCTTTCCAATAGACTGAAAAGCTTCAGTGCCATGAGTTCTTCTTCATGCAACTTTATTTGTTGAAACTTTGATTCATTTATGACACTAAAATTGGTTTTCTATTATAGTGACAAAATGTAATCTTAATGTAATTTTCTTAATGAGATCTGATAAATGTTAAATGGAGTGGAATAATTATTTTGTTTAGGTAAATACAGAATATTTTTCTTTTTTAATAACCATATTTAGCTGAATTATTTTCTAGGACTTCATTCCTAAGATTTATTCATTATTAATTTTTACAACAATTTCTCTTAATTTTCCTATCTACTTACACAAACCATCTAAAGGGTAGGGGTGGAAGAGGAAGCTTTGTTTCTCTTTCACACAGAGAAGTTTATATCACTTTCTTTTTTGCTTTTGGGATTGCAATGGAAGTCAGGTGTCATGCAACAAGAAGGGAGAGAGAGGAGGCAAAGGAAGAGGGTAACTAATGTTGGCATTTTAATTGCAGATTCCTGAAGTCATTATGCTTTTGTTCCTATTGTGGGGAGAAGGAAGGTGACAAACTGTGGCAAAGTCTGGGCCCTACATCCATGTTGCTCCTATTGCTGAAAGTGGAATCTCTCCTGCATGGAGTCAAAGGGTTCTGGTGTATGCCACTCCCACACAAATCTGCAAATTAAGTCTGCTATGGAAATACATTGCATGAAACCTTGAGGAAAGATTAACTGCTATAAGGCAGGGGGGTGAGGTAGGTTCCTGAAGGATTTACTCTCCTAATTGTTCTAAAAACAGACAGAAAAGCAACCAGAGTCCAAGAAGATGACCCAAATCATGGCCTTACTAGATGGGTCTGTGCTTATAGCTAGGAGATCAGAAATCCTGCTAAGTTCCCATTAATATAGAATTAGTCAAAGTAAATTTTGTAATTAAGACAGTTGTGAAAACCTATGCTTTATCTCTTTAAAATGTTTACCTAGTCTACTTGAAAACATAAATAGCTACAAAAGAAAAGGTTTAAAAAACACAAACACATAATTGCAAAGGGAAAAAGAAGTGCCAGTTATCTTGATTTCATACTTTTAATGATTTTATTAAAGACTTTATTTTATTTTTTTTACTTTTTAAAATTAAATTGATTTTAATTAATATATGATAAGATAAATATTCTATATATTTATGAGGTGCCATGTAATATTTTGATGTATGTATAAATTGTGTAATGTTCAGATCACATCTGTATTCAAAACACATCTACCTTCTCAAATATGCATCATTTCTTTATA
This sequence comes from Marmota monax, assembly GCF_021218885.2. NCBI lineage: Eukaryota > Metazoa > Chordata > Mammalia > Rodentia > Sciuridae > Marmota > Marmota monax. The sequence continues at coordinate 2,704,968 of NW_026695208.1, read as the reverse complement.
GTGAAAATATGCAAAACCCCTTCATTTAGCTTTTAAAAATATATAGTACATTATTGGTATCTGTATTCAACTTCCTGTATAATAGCATCTCAGAACTTCTTACTTCTCTCTAATTCTGTCTTAGTACCCATTGAAAGCTTTCCCATCTCTCCCTTCTGCTACTCTCCCAACCTCTGGTAACCACAGCTCTACTTTCAATTGCTATGAATCAATGTTTTTATATTCCACGTATGAATGGGCTCCTGGGTACTGGCTTTTCTTATTTCACCTAACAATGATCTCAGTTCCATTCATGTTTGTGCAAATGACAAGATCTAATTTTTTGTTATGACTAAATAGTACTTATTGTGTATATGTAACACATTTTCTTTATCCATTCATCATTTGACAGATACTTAGTTTCTTTCTATTTCTTGGCTATTATGAATAGTGGCTGCAATAAACACAGGGGGTGCACATGTCTCTTTAACATACTGATTTCATTTTCTTTGGACATATACCCAGGAGTAGGCTTGCTAAATCTCCATATTTATTTCCATAAGCCTTTATTTTTATTTTTATAAGAGAGAGAGAGAGAGAAGAGAGAGAATTTAATATTTATTTTTCAGTTTTAGGTGGACACAACATCTTTATTTTATTTTTATGTGGTGCTCAGGATCGAACCCAGCGCCCCGCGCATGTCAGGCGAGCACATTACCACTTGAGCCACATCCCCAGCCCCAAGCCTTTATTTTTTAAAGAGCACTTTTAGGTTCACAGCAGAATTGAGAGGAAGATGCAAAGGTTCCCCCACAGTCCCTTCTTTATGCTCCCTGCCCCCACATATGCATAGCTCCCTCTATTTGTTACCATTGATGGATCTACTTTGATACCATTATAATTAACCAAAATCAATAATTTACATTAGGTTCACTCTTGATGTTGTACATTATATGGGTTTGGAAAAATGTGTAATGACATCTATCCATTACTGTAGCATCCTATGGAGCACTTTCACTACTTAATATTGTTCTGTACTCCAGCTATTCATCCCACCCCACCCCTCTCGTCCCTTGGTAAACACTGATCTTTTCACTGTCTCCATAGTTTTGCCTTTTGTCAGAATGCCATATGCTTGGAATCAGTAGGTAGCCTTTTCTGATTGGTTTTCTTTCATTTATTAATATGCATTTATGTTTCCTCCATGTTATTTCATATCTTGTAATAGCTTATTTCTTTTTAGCACTGAATTCTATTCCATTGTACAAATTACCAGTTTATTCACTCATTCAACTATTAAAGGTCATCTTGACTACTTTCAAATTTTGATAATCATGAATAAAGCTGCTACAATTAAAAAAAATAAAAAATAAAAATAAATAAAGGGTAGGGGTGAAATTTAGGAAAGAACTTACTAGTAGCTGCTCATTATCTCAATTTACCAATTTTTGACCAAGTCTTCAGCCTATTAATCTATTCATATTTTCATACTTTTCTTTTCTGGAAATTAAAAATTTTGCTAAACTATATGCCAACAAAAACACAGGGAATATTCATGGGATGAATTCTGATGACTCCAAATCAGGAAAGTGGAGAGATTGGGGTAGATTTATTCCTTGAACCACACTGAGCATAGAACAATTCAAGAGATTCCCATAACTACTCTCAGATTTAATAATTTCTTAAAAGTATCACAAAACTCATAAACATTATTTTACTTATGGTTATAGCCTACTGCAACAAAAGGATGCAGATTAAATTAGCTAAATTCATCAACAAAGGGACATATAAGACAGGATCTAGGAAAGAACAGATATGAAACTTCTAGCTGTCTTCTCTTTGTGAATCACACTGACAATTTTTATTTCTCCCACCAGTGATGTTTGAAATTCTTCAAAGAGTAAAGCTGAACAGCATCGGTGTACAGGGTTTCTATTGGTGTTGGCCACATAGGTATGGCTCACTGCCTACCAAATTAACTGTCTCCAGATCTGGGGGTAAAATCATGTGGGAGTAGCTGACACTGCTTTGTCTCTCCTATCAAGGATCCTATGCTTCTTATTTCCAACTTAAGGCAGGACCCCTTTTGTTTTTGCCTAACTTAAGGTTGGAGCTAGACCAAAAATTGCCTTGCTCAGAGCCTGCAATGGCATCTCAGGAAATCATCCTGTGTGCTATTCCTGGGTTATCTCCTACTCCAAATATCCGTTGTTGTCAGGTTAGAACATTTCTCTTTTATATTGCTCTTGTTGCTTGTCTTATGTTTTGATTATCTCTTTAGTTGTATATTGCTTAATGTTATTCCTAGAGTTCTGTCTCCTTTAGTTCACAAGGAGTGACATTTTTGTTCTTTCATATTATTATAGAATTCTTAAAGTTAATGTTACTTAAAGATTTTATTTTATCTTTATTAATGTGAGGAAGTACAGAGAGGCTGTACTCAGATTACTCTTCTGAGATAGAATTCACTACCGCTTTTTCTATGTATCACCGAAGAAAACTCCTAAAACTTAAACATTAGGAGCTAGAGAGAGAGAGATAGTATGATTCATCCTTATGTTTTTAAAATAGTAACTATTTTTATAAGCAATATGTTGATCAATGCAAAAACTGTTGAAAAATGTAAAAAATTAAGTCATCTTACTACTAAAATACTGTCATATTAATCTCTTCATATTCAAAGTTATAAATAAGTACATATAAAACATATATATGTGCTATATATCTAACCATACTTATATTTTACAGCATGATATTGTCATTAATAAATATGATATGAACATATGTCAGTATTTTTTGAGATAATTTTTAATTAATATGTATTGTTCTGTTATACCAAATACAATATAATCTACTTAACCAAATATTTCTTGTCGAAGGGACATTTAAGTATTTCCAGTTTTGTGCAAATACAAATAACATAGCTCTGAGCTCTGTTTGAATCTTAGCACAGAATTTTCACTGATTCTCTAAGAAAGTAGTTTAAATAATAGTGCTACTAAGAATTTACATACTAAGGTTTAATACATGTTGCCAACACTGTCATAAATTTATGCTCCTGTCAGCATTGTAGGAAAGTGGGATGTTTCTACATTTTTCACCAACACTAGGCTTTATTATTCTGTATATTACTGTTTAATTTGTGATTACTCAGGGTTAAACATTTATCTTACTTTCATTTGCTTTTTTTTCCTTTGGAGAATTGCCTATTCATCTTCTTCTGTTTGGGTAATCTTTTTTTTTTAATTGATTTCAATATGTTCCTGTCTGTTCAGAGCCTAGAAAAGGAGTAAGACCTCTTATCATTCATACAAGAGATGATGTCATCAGCAAACAGCAACAGCTATTCTACTTCCTTTTTTCTCTGGATGTTTTTCTTTCTTTCTCTTGACTAATTTATCTGGTGAGGACATTCAGTACTTTATAAAATTGTGAGAGGGATCATCCTTGTCTTGTTCCTGATCTTGGAGGAAAAGCTTTCAATTTTCACTGTTGAGTATTCTGAATTAGTTGAGTATAGTAGAATCAGGCAAGAGAGATAAGAGATCAGACTTGGGACTTCAGATGTCTTAGTCTATAAAGACAACCTTCATTTAATTTTTGCACACAGTGAACATTACAAAAATGTTATAATGATAGGCAGCTGGCTGTATATCAGGAACTGATCTAAGAACTGCGGACCATGATCTAACCTGTAGCTATTCCATAATAATGAAATTTAATCAACAAGATGATACAGTCCAAGAAAATACCAAGGGATCTCTGTGAAAATCATTCACTATTCCAAAATATGTCTGTCTGTCTTAATTCAAGGATGGGTAAATAGGCAGAAACCTTTTTGTATGCACAAATGATGAAATTTAGTCTGAATCATTGATATCATACACATTAACCTATAAACATTCTCCAGGAATTTGATCTTCAAAACTTCCTAACATAAATTTTCTTCTATTTCTTTTACATGGCCAAATTCCTTAAAAGTGATAACCATTAGAAATGATTCCATTTCAGATTCACCAAGTCAACATCTGAAATCAGAATTTTGTTACTACCACTGCTATAACATTTTGCAAGGTCATGATTACCAAATCTATTACAAATATTTCTGTGCTTAATACATTCAATCTTTTAGAAACATCACAGTTGTTTATCAAAGCAGGGTTTTAAAATTTTATACATTTATTTTTAATTTTTAACAAATTGCATATAGTTATGGAGTACACAGTGATATTGATATATGCATATAGTGTGAACTGATTTTAAATAGCTAACTAATGTATATATCACTTTAAATTATCACATTATTCCTCTTATCTAGTTCAAACTTGGTGCCCTTTAACCAGTGTTTCCTCATTCCTTGCACCCCCAGGCACTGGTAAAAAAAAAAAAATCTACTCTGCTTCTTTGAGTTAAATTGTTTTAGATTACACAGGTAAGTAAGAAAAAAAACTTTCTTTCTGCACCTGGTTTATTTCACTTAGCATAATGTCCTCCAGGTCCATACCTGTAGCAAATGTCAGAATTTCTCGTTTCTCATTTTTAAGGCTGAATAGTATTCTTTTGTGTGTATAGAGCAAGTATTGTTTATCCATTGATCTGTTGATGGAAACTTGATTCAATATCCTGGACATTGTAGATTATGCCAAAATAATGTAGGTGTGCAGGTATTTCTTCAACATACTGATTCCAAGTTTTTAGGATATATACCCAGATGTGGAACTGCTGAATGAGTTTAGAGTTGTATTTTTGTTTGTTTGTTTTTGAGGAACTTCTATATAGTTTTCCATAATGGCTCTTCCAATTTACATGGTCACCAACAGGGTGCAATGCATTTCTCTCTTTCCACATCCTCATCAGAACTTGCTACCATTCATCTTTTAGGTGGTAGTCATTTTAACAGATGTGAGGTGATATCCCACTTTAGTTATTCATTTTAATTTCCATTGTACTTAGTGACATGAAATGTTTTTCACATACCCATTTGGCCATCTGTATGTCTTTTATGGGGAAATGTCTATCAATGTCCTTTAAACCTATTTAAAATTACATATTTGTTTGTTTTTGCATTCTTTATATATATTTTCCTTATCAGATGTATTGCTTGCACATATTTTCTCCAATTTATAGGTTGTCTCAATTATGTGAACTATTTTCTTTGCTTACAGAAGCTTTTTAGTTTAATGTAATTATACTCACCTATTTTTGTTTTGACTTGAGTTTTTAGAGTCAAATACTAAATAAATAAATAAAGTCATTGACCAGACCAATGTTATTGTTTTCTTCTTTTTTCTTCATGGTGTCAAGTCTTACTTTTAAGTCTGTAATCCATTTTGATTTGGCTTATTAACAAAAAGAGAGACGTGAGTCACTTTTCTTCTTCTGCACATGGATATACAATTTTCTCAACACCCTTTATTGACGAGACAGTTCTTTTTGAATTGAATGTTCTTGGCATCTCAGTGGAAAATAAGCTGACTATAAATACATAACCTCACTTCCTGGGCTTGCTATTCTGTTTCACTCATTAAATTTCTATTTGTAAGCCAATATCATGCTAGCTTAATTACTGTAGCTTTGCAATATAGTTTGAAGTAAATTCATACATTGCCTTTGCTTTGTTCCTTTTGTTTAATATTTCTGTGGGTTTTCAGCTTTTATTGTGGTTCTGTATAAGCTTAGGATTGTTTTCCTATTTCTAGTTTTGTGTAAAATGACATTGGAATTTTAATAGAGGCTGTATTGATTTTGTAGATCACCATGGGTTATGTAAATATTTGAATAGTATTAATTATTCTAATTCACAAAAATGAAATATCCAATTATTTTTGTCTGCTTCAGTTTATTTCACCAATATCTTATAATTTTCAGTATAAAGATCTATTACCACCTTGGTTAAATTTATTTCAAAGTTTTTAATTTCATTATAGCTATTATAAATGGACTATTTTCTTGAATTTGCTTTCAGATAGTTCATTGTTCCAATGTAAGAATACTACTAATTTTTGTGTGTTCATCTTGTAATTTGCAACTGCACTGTATTCATTTATTACTTCTAACAAATTATTTTGAATCTTTAGAATTTATCTTTAGAATTTCCTATATATAAGTTCATTTTATAATCAAATGACAATTTCTCTACAACCATTCTTATTTGGATGTATTTTCTTTCTTTCTCTTGACTAACTTTCTTGCCAGAACTCCCAGCACTTTTTGAGTAGAAGTTGCAAGAGAGGGCATATTTGTTTCATTCCTGATCATAAACAAAAAGCTTTCAGTTTGTCACCATAGAGTATATTGTGTGGCCCTTAATCTGTTGAGGTATATTCTATCTCTTCCTAATTTGCTGAGAACTTTAATCGTGGAAGGGTGTTGAATTTTGTCTAATGCTTTTTCTGCATCCTTTAAGATGATCATGAGTTTTTTAATTTTTTCCTTCATTTTGTCAATGTGGTCTATCAGATTTATAGATTTGCATATGTGTAGTCATATTTACAACACTGGGATAAATATCACTTGATCATAATGCATGATCTTTTCAGTGTGCTGCTGTGATTTGTTTGCTAATGTTTTGTTGAGGATTTTGCTTTCATTTTCATCAAGGATATTGACATGTAATGTTCTTTTCCTATATTGTCCTTTTCTGGTTTTGGTATGAAGGTAATGCTGGCCTTTTATGAGAGTTTAGAAGTATTTCTGCCTCTTCAATGTTTTAAAATGCACGTGAATTAAGTGTTGGTATTAGATCTTCTTTAAGCATCTGTTAGAAGGCAGCAATGAAGCCATCAGGGCTTGGACTTTTCTTTGATAGGAAACTTAATTACACATCAGTCTTATAGCTCATTATTGGTCTGTTTAGATTTTTCTATTTCTACTTGATTCAATTTTAGTACATTATATATGTCCAGAAATTTATCCATTCCAATTTGTTAACATATAATTGTTCATAGAAGTTTATTTCTTATTTCTGTGGTATCAGTTGTAATGTCAACTTTCTAATCTTTAATTTTATTTGAGTTTTCTCTTTTTCTTTTGTTAGCACAGTTGAAGTTTTGTTATCTTTTTGAAAAACAAAACATTTTTTTCATTGATCTTTTATTTATTTGTTTGAGTCTTGATTTCATTTATTTCTTCTCGGAACATTATTGCTTATTCATGGTACTAATTTTGAGTTTGCTTTTCTCCTGGTTTTCTAAATCTTGAAAGTGTATTATTGTGTTTTTTTTTTCATTTGAAATCTTTTCATTTTTTGATGTATGCATTTACTACTATAATCTTCCCACTTAACACTATGGGCTTTAATATGCTGTTTTCATTTTTGTTTCAAGATGTATACCCAGCCCTTAATAAAATTTGTTAAATAGATAAAGAAATACAAGACAGAATGAATTCTTAGGAGGAAAACAGCAGTCATACAGCAATTTCCTCTAAGTCCATTAAGAAAAAGAATTCATTAGCTTGGTATCTTTCATAGAGTCACTGAGCAAAGACTTTAATAGGAATTAAATGAAATGAAAACAAAATATAATGTAAAATTCAACCATTAAATTTTATTTATTATTTTTCAGGTGATCACAGTCACATATGCTTGTTTCAACAAGTTGCGCAATTCAAGTTTCAACAGGAAAGCTTATTTGCCCAAAGCACACTCCTTCCATCTATTCCTGCCACACTACAATAACCAATTTTAATAACCAAGTGCATATTTTAAAACACTTTTCTTTTAGTTAACAGATAGTCCAAACACATTAAGAAATATGTGTGTCTATTGTTTTTACCAAAAGAAAACATGTTATTCTTCAACTTTTCCCTTTAATATTTGAAAATCTATTACACAAGTCACCAGTACAACGTATTTTTTTCTTCTATTTACTAAATACTCGTGTGCTATGCTATATATACTATACATTCACAAATAGAATATCATATCATAATAGAACTATTTTAGGAGCAATATTCTGAACTTGTCTTAATCCTGCTTTCCCTCTAATAACCCCTGTGGCATCTACCCTATACCCCAAAATATATAATGCACATAAACAACTTGCTGTACTGTTTTCATTTAACTTTAAACATCAGTATAAGCATGTGTATGCACCCACATTTACATTCATGGACAGATATAAGAGTATGATATCATTATTTCACTGTTTCATAAACAGGATCATATTATATATTTTTCTCTAAATCTTACTTTTTTATGCATTAGTAGTGCCTGGAATACAGGTACATTTCCAATTCATTTTGTAATGGCTATAAACTCTCACGAGGCAAAGATACCATAATGTATTAATTCCTTTCTCCCTTTGATGCTCATTGATTTTATTACTATCTTTTCCCCCACTTTGAAAAATACTATAATAAACACTCTGGTAAACATCTCTTATTTACTGCTGCTTTTATTTCTATGGGACATATTTCTGGAATGAAAATTGCTGGTGGCATGGCATGTATTTTTAATTTTGATGAATGTTATCAAACTCCCTTTTCTAAATGCAGTGACAAATTGCATTTTCATGGAAATGTACGTATATTTTCCCTTCTCTACCAGGAATAGGGAACTCCAGTGGAAATGGTGTATTTCTATTTAACTTATGGCAATCTAGTGGAGGTAATGGGATATCTCAATGTTAACTTCAATTTACATTTTTATTACTATCTGTCAGTTTGAGAATCATTGTGTCTATTGATCAGTTAATTTGCTTTCCCATGAATTATTTATTAATATCTTTTGCCCAAATTTCTATTTGATTTTTGGTCCTTTCATGATGAACTGGTCAACCTAGTCCTTTAATAAGTAATTGGCTTTGAAAATATTTTAAATAATCAGCTAGAAAAGGAAGTAGACATAAAGCATCTTATCAAAAGATCTATTTGGCTGTGTTTGTGTATTTTTCTATATATTGTTTTTAATTTTTGTGTAGCCATATTGATTCTTTCCTCTCATATTTTAGGATCTTCTGTTTTCATTAAGAAGTTCTTTCCATAAGAGAATATTCCCTTGATCCTTTAAAGTATTTATTTTTTTTACATTAAGTCTTTAATCCAGTAGGGATATATTTGCTTATTTATTTGCTGAGATAAATTTCCAACTTTAGCTGTAGGCATTTATTCATTACATTTTAAAAACTAATTGGAACTACCATGTTTTTATATATCAAATTTTTATATTTATGTCAAGCTCTATATTTTTTTGTTGTTCCACTGATCTGATTCTTTATTATTTATCAACTAGAAAGCATTGCAGCTTTGTTTTCTAAGACAAAGTTCTTTTTCTTTTTGTTATACATTTTGTTATATCTGGATATATACTCCTTTATATTATTAATTAAATGATTATTTAATAATTAATTAACTGCTTAATTGATAAGTAATGAAATTATCCTCTTCCCTAAAAATATTGGAATATTATAATTTGATTTAATCTATGTTATTTTAGAAAATTACAGATTCCTATGTTTTACACTATAATTATTTACTGTGTTAGTGCTTATGATAAATTATACGATTTTTTTGTCAAATCTTAATTCCTAAATATTAAAAGCCCAAGACGGTAAATTGGTCCCTTATTTTGGCAACCTAAAACACAAAGATGTCAACTTTGTAATCATGTAGAAAAATAAGTAAATTATGGAACACAAGAGAGTAACTAGGAAACACTGGCTTTCCTTCCAGGTAAGATCATGCAGTTGTTGCCATGTATTTGTTTTTTAATGTCACCCTCTGAAAGTGAAAGAACTCTATGCTCAATACGAATCCATGGTATATTAGCTGAACTTTAAGTAAACAATGATCAAAACTGGGTGTCTACAATTGATTTTTTTTTTCTTGGATTCTGAAACAGTGCATAGTTTGTTTTTCTTCATATTTCCTTTTTCATTCGTATTATCAATAGTTATAAGACTGTGAAGAGGATCCTTTATGTCTACTTCCTTTTCTGGCTAATGAATGTGGTTTATTCCTCTCGGGGATCACACTTGCTTACTTCTATTTTCTATTTCAGTGGAGAGTTTTTTCACATAGAGCAAGCACTGCGTTGGTTGATCTATCATATTCCCCAAGCTTGCCTTTGCTAGTAGCAATTTAGGTAGCAGGTTCAGATTCTATTTTGAAGCTTGGAGCAGCATTCAATACCCTACAGGTTTTTATAATAAATAAAAAGAGAAAGTTTTTTAAAAAGCCTTATAACTCTTCAAAGTTAGGTCATTTTAGTTCTCCCATTTGTTACAACTTCTATACAAATTTGCAATTAGTTTTTGATTTGTTTCCAGCTTTTTTTTCCCCCCCAGATTACTTCATTCCCCATTAGCTCCCTTTTGAAGCTCTTCTTCTTTTGTCAGTTGAAGTGTTTGTTCCCAGGTATCTGTCCTGAGTGCAATTTTCATTTCATTTTAAGCCTTTTCTTGACAATCTTGTTACCTCTGTTATCTCTGATTTGCTGAGTCCTCAATCAACATCTCCTATTCCAATCTCTGTAGTGAAATTCAGATTTTTACATCAGGCTCCCGACTGCGCAACTCATCCTACATGGATCAATCATCTAAATCATCATGTTTATAATATGAGTAATGCCATCATTTCCCTCACAAATATATCTATGCCCTTGTGTTCCAAATATCCTTAAATGACATCACCCTTCTCCTAGCTATTCAAGTCAAAACCTTCATTATCATCCATAGCTACTTTTTCTTCTGCTTTGACATTCAAGAAATTGTAAGTCTTACTCAATTTGTCTTTTATTCCTTTATTCTCAAATCTATCCAGCTATTTCACCATCATCTCATTTAAGTCGATATCATCTCTACTTTGATTATTTCAATAACATCTAAATTGATCTGGCTTCTCTGTTGCTTCTACTAGGATTGAATCAATTTCAATAACATCTAAATTGATCTGGCTTCTCTGTTGCTTCTACTAGGATTGAATCATTCCACAACATAAATGTGTAATTCTACCTTGCATTTAAGGTAACATCATTAGTAAGGCTTAAGATGCCTTTCTGATGTCCTCTTACCCCTTAAATGTCTAGAACATCTAGCCTTGCACACTTCAGAAGTCAAACTTGAGTACCTTAAAAATCTCAAACATTCTGTTTTTTATAACCCCAGGCTTGTTCACATTTATTCACTCTGAGAACAGTCTTTTCCAGTCTTCCATCAGTTTGCACTAAATGCCATGTATTCCTTCAATGTTCTCTGTTGTGATGTTCATTGTATCATTATGATTTTCCCAAACCTATAAATTTCCCTCTTCAATTCTGCCTTCCAGTTGTATCTAATGTCTGTCTCTTACTAGCCTTGGCAAGTTGGCCTCTTTGTCCTTAGATTTCTCATCTGTAACCTGTAGGAGGGTATCTCTGAGGGTTGTTCCTTGGATTAAATTATATGTGATATAATTCATATAAATAATTTAGCATAAAACTAAGAAATCACTTATTATTTTAACAGATGTGATTTTATTGCTTACATTTACTATGTCTTGTGCCCAGTGTTAGCAGAGACTCACTGCGTTGTTTTTTATAATTACATGCCTTACATAAGCGTAGAAGTTTAGATATGTTTGTGTAGATGAATAGAATAAGGAATATGGATAGACAGAGAATGAACTCTGAAAAATGACTCTTCATTTTGCTGATTTTAAATTTTTACCATGAAAGCTCCTAGATCACATCATAAATACAAATTCAGGATGAATTTTATAAATTGAGCCAGCCTGGGGATTTATAAAATAGTTTATGTTTTTCACGTATCTCTGCTTCTGATCTTTGATATTTGAGATCATCTATACATTCCACAGCTTACTTTTATGTATTAAATTACAAATCTTCTGGAAGTCCTCACTCTTTTTAGAGTACTGTGGAACATTTAACCCATTAATAGCTGGATTCCTTTCTTAGCAGCAATAAACTTTCCCCATCATATATATTTAGGTACATTAAAAAATACGCACTTAGCCAGGCATTGTGGCGCATACTTGTAATTCCAGTGGCTCAGGAGGCTAGGCAGGAGGATCATGAGTTCAAAATAAGCCTCAGCAACTTAGCAAGGCCCTAAGCAACTCAGGGAGACTGTATCTCAAAGTAAAATATAGAAAAGGGCTGGGATGTTTCTCAGTGGTTAAGCACCCCTAGGTTAAACCCTGGTAGGAAAAAAAAAAAAAAAGAAGATGACTCATGTTCAAAGAGTTTTATCAACCACAGACTTAGAACCTCTAGAAGTTACTAGAATCTTCTGAAGTCCTGCCTTTTATTGGGTCTATATATCTGCTCAGAACATAACTACTTCCTTTATAATCTATTCAAGTCTTTCAGAATTAAAAAACAGTACATTAGCAGCATTGGTGACTTAGAATTCAGAGAAAGACTTTCCCTTCTACTCACCAGTCCCTTAGTAGTTATAGGAAGTGTGTGTGTGTGTATTAGAGATTGAACCCAAGGTCACTTAACCACTATGTGTGTGTGTGTGTGTGTGTGTGAGAGAGAGAGAGAGAGAGAGAGAGAGAGAGAGAGAGAGAGAGAGAGAGAGAGAGAGAGGGAGGGAGAGAGAGAGAGAGAGAGAGAGAGAGAGAGAGAGATTGAACCCAAGAGCACTTAACCATTGAGCAAAATCCGCAGCCCTTTTTTATATTTTTTTATTTTGAGACAGAGTCTCGCTAAGTTGCTTAGGGCCTCACTAAATTGTTGAGGCTGGCTTCAAACCTGCAATCCTCCTTCCTCAGCCTCCCAAGCCATTGGGATTATAGGCATGCATCAGCAAATCCAGCTAGATATAGGAATTTACTGTTCTTTTGTTTTCTAAAATTCTTAATAATTGAAACATTTATATTGATATTCTTAATAAATACAAAACTCTAGAGTTAAAAATAAAAAATATGATTAATTTTAGAACTAAGGGATGTGATAACAGAAGTCACACCCCAAGAACTTTATATGATTAAAGAAAAGGGTGAGAATGGGGATAAGTGAAATAAATAGAAAATAAAACACAGACTTTAAAAGTGACAATGACTGGAAATAAATACAATTAGAAATGAAAAATAAGATTTTTTAATTTCAATTAAAAACTCAATAGATGAGCTAAAGAACTGATTATATTCATAAGGAATGATACTAATAAACTACTATCTATCTATCTATCTATCTATCTATATATATATATATATATATATATATAAATCTGAGATCACTCAAAATACAATACAGAATGAAATAGGATGAAAAATGGAAATAGGAGATATGGAAAACAGAATCAGAATGTTCAGCTTAAGGAGAAGTTAAAATAAATGAGAAAGACATGGTAAATGAGACTTTTCCAGAATTAATGAAAATCTTTCATATTCAAAATGAAGGAGCACATATAATACGAACAACACTGAATAGGTAAAAATCCTTGGGTATAAAGACTGTTGAGAACATGCAACACATACACAAAGGAGAGTTCTCAGAAGTCAAGTAAGTACATCAGGGAGTTGCTGCCTCTTACGCTATGTGAGTGTGCGCATGTATGCCCAGACTCATATGTGTCTGTGCCAGTAACTGGCTATAAAATGGAGTTTAAAAATTTAACATAGCTTGAAAGAGCCAAATTCTGGAAGCATAATGGAGAGTACCACATTATGTTGCACACAGATCTCATACATTATATATTTGCTTTTAATTAGTTTAGAGCCTGTTTGGTTTTCAGCAACATGTACATCTCTGGACTTGTGTGGCTATATTAACGCAGATATCTTAGACATATTACTGTTTGTTTGTTTTGTTTTGTTGTGGTTCTGGGGATTGAACCCAGGGCCTTGTGCATGCAAGTCAAGCACTCTACCAACTGAGCTATATTCCCAGCCCTGGACATATTACTGTTAAAGGGGAATCTTATTTTTCACTTTCTGTAGATATTAACTTAGTAAATGTATAAAATGTTTTACTTTGTTTTGCTTTGCTTTTCAAATACTTCAACCCTTGCTTAGTTACAAGTGGCTCCTTCTGAAATGCTGGTATTGACTGGCTCCCAGGGCAGCTGAGCAGGATGAATCTTATTTGTGACTGGACATAATTTTGTCAACAGCAAATAAATAGTTGACATAAAAAAAAAAAAAAAAAAAAAAAAACTGCTCACTCATTTAGTTCTTAAAGCTTTGTAAAACAAAAATAGATTATTTGGCACATTTTGCTTATGAGTCATTTGATTATATATCAGTGAGCACACTAATTTAATCTTCTAAATTTCACAAAATTATTGTATCATTATAACAGTTGCTTTTATTTTCTATTAAATGGTAATTTTTCATTAGTAAAGGAACGTATGACCCATTTTTCCTCTTATCATATACATTAAAGGCTTCATTAATTTTGTGCACTATTCTTGAAAATAAAATTAAGACTATTAGAATTTTAACCTCTTAAACAATGTAAATACTAAAATATAAATATAAAGCAACTCTAAATTAGCAGCACAGGGAACTCCATGGACTCTCTTCTTAGTAAAACAACCATATTCCCTAAAAAACAATCTACATATCTTTAGTTTTTGTTGTTGTTGTTGTTCATATTTGGGGAATTTTCTCCTGGGAATAGAGCAAATAAAGAAACATTTGATTAAAAAACGAAAAAAAACCCACCACACTAAATCTTACCAAGGGCAGTAGGAACCTGTGGCACTTTAGCCACACTCAGCTCAGCGTGGTGGAAGCTCACCTGGAGGAGGATGGGTCCAAGATGGGGCTCCCTTCCTCCTCAGCTACCAGGCAGGGAACAAGTATCTGCCCAGGATGGGGAAACCACGAAGACTTCTCTACTTCTCCCCTAGCCTCATATTGTGGACAATTTTTTCCATGGAAGAGGAATGGAGAGGTGTAGTCTGCGGTATTCTTCCTTCACCTAACCTCTGCTCCTATAAGAAATCTTGTACCCAAGGGTAGTAGTTAACCCTACTCCAGCTCTCTTCTGGGGCAGTTTCCAGCCTGGGAGACATGAGCAGAGAAAACTAAAGTATCTCACCCAACACCCTCCTCATTCAGAAGAGGTGTCACTCTGAGAGAAATGACTATTGCCTTTGCCCCCAGCTCCTCAGCAGTGGCACAGAGCTTTTGCCCAGGGACTGTATGGCAGACAGAATTAGGGAAAGAAACAGGTAAGAAGAATCTTCCCTAAGTTCAAACAAAACTGAAAAAAAAAAACTGGCCTCATGTAAAGGATCCTAAATTTAATTGGAACAGACTGTGGAGTGATTTATGCCACAGAGTATTGTTGAAAATAATGGAGAAGTCAGCCAGCAAACAGTGAGGTTAATATCTGAGGGCGATACCTACCAAGTAGGTGTTATAATAGGGAAAAAGGGAAAGAGACAAAGGGAGCCCTCGTAGAATTGCTGCCTTGCCAGGATGACTATGCACAAAAAGCCACTTCAGAGACTGCAAACTCCAAAAAAACCAGACTTCAATAGAAAAGACTTCAATAAAATATTTCAGCCAAGTCACCAAACACGAAAACAAGCAAACAAGTCCCAGGGAAGATGTGGAGGAGGGGAAGTTACTATCTACAGTTGCTACAATATATTTTCTACAATGTTCAGTTTTCACCAACAAAAATTAAGAGGCCTCAAAAAAAAAAAAAAAAAAAACAGGAGGATGCATTCTGTATAACTAATATGCACCAATAAATAAATTTTTAAAAAATAATCAGGAAGGGGCAACCATACATAGAAGGAAGAAAAGCAAACAACAGAAACTGCCTTTGAGAAGACCCAGCTGTCAGGTATATTTGTCAACTTTTTTGCTGCTGTGACTTAAAGACCAGACCACACAATTATAGATGAGGAAAAGTTTATTTAAGGGCTCACAATTTCAGAGTCTCAATCCATTGACAGCCAGCTCCATTCCTCAGGGCTCCAGGTGAGACAGGAACATTGCAGAAGAGTGTAGCAGAGGGAAGCAGTTCACAGAATAATCAGAAGGCAAAAAGCAAGACTCCCCTCCTTAGATAAAAATGTATACCCCATAGCCACGCCCCCCATGAAACACTTCCTCCAGCCACACCTGCCTCCAGTTACCACTTAGTTAATCCCATCAGGGATTAATTCACTGATTTGTTAAGGCTATAACCCATTCGTTTTTTTTTCCAAACCTCCTTGCATTGTCTCACATGTGAGCTTTTGGGAGACACCTCACAACTAAACCATAACACTTGACAAAAGTGTGTATTTTAATAATACACATACACGTATTTATGGCAACTAAAATATCACTTTTATTTTTCTTTAATTACAAAGGACAAAAGTCAAATAAATCAGGTGGTTAAGAGGATATTGAACATAGGTAACTCTGTTATGTATCCTTCACTCCTTCTATAAATATTTTTCCAGTACATTAACTACAGTATTCTATTGGTTTCATTTTTCACTGACAGAATCGTTTCCACTCTCCTAATACTGAGTACTGAAACCTGAGATTAAGAAAGTGTTTTGCCTAGTCATTATCAACAACAAGAATCAGATTTTTTTTTTACCATAAACATTACTTTTTGAGTGTTTTGTTTAATGATAAAAAGTGTGCATTTGCATTCTAAAAAGTTAATAAATGTACCATTTCTTTCAATATTCAGATTATCTAGATTAAAGTAGGACTTCTAGATAAAAATTAATTTTTTTATTAAAGTACTTCCAAATTTTCCAGAACTTCTTACTTTGTGGAAGCATGCAATCTGATACCATAAGATTTCTCAGTTTTATCATCTCATGGAGCACTTTAAAATTTTAAAACATAAGATAAACATTACATTTTCAAATACTTACTTCTACGAAGAACAGAACTGGTGTGAAAAAACACAGTGATAAATATGATTATACTTACAGAATGATTCTTCAAATAAACAGGCAGAGTGAACAGATCCTTTCTTCTTGATCTCTGTAAGATCTTACATGTAAAGTGTGATGGTGAAACTTGACTTAATTGTATTTTACATTCCCTTGTTTCTTCAGTTGCAAAGAACTTTCGGTGTGACTATTCTAGTCAGCTTAGAGTGATTGACATCTTCATTCTTTTTAAATCTAGTAAATGATATATACTTAGAAATATGTCACACTATATGTAAATTTATTCAAAGCATTGACCCATTTTTATTGGTTCTTTTATTCATGCCTGAAAGTATTTTGTAGTGAAATGAATTTGTTTATTTTAGTAGTAAAGCACCTTATGTCACCAAAAGTTCTATCCTTGTTCCCTGTGCCAACTTAAAAGGGAGGACACCATTTTGAGAAAGAGGGAAAAGAATGTTTGTTAGCAGAGAAGCACAGGGGACTTCTGCCTCAGAAGTGATTCTGCCCATCAGGGAGAAGAGAGGGCTTTTAAAGAAGCCCTCATTAGTCTCTTCAAAGGCGGCTCCCCAGGTATTTTCTGACAAGGGTCCTGGGGCACCCTGATGCTGTGTTTAAATTCACTAGTCAATTTGGGAAATAGTCACTTCCTAGATTTTCTGGTGACATCTCCTTCCTGTGGTGGGTGTGTGCACAAGAACTGATAATTCTGCCTAGAATGGGAAAAGGTAATCTTGTTCCCTGTCCCCAGGTCAGGGAGGGGGTAGGGTGCTGGGAGCCATTAGCCAAGTAGGTATGACAATTTCCTTGCCAGCGTACCCCATGTTGCTTAGTGGAAGGACTCGTGGAAATAGGACATTTTGCAATGACATTGCATGTAAGGTGACCTTGCTCAAGGACCAGGGCGGATCCGGGTTTAGGGAGTTCCCAGATTAGGACAATCTGGGTTTAGGGTGGTTCCAGGTTTAAGGTTATTCCTGCTGGGAATAGGGCGTATCCTGCTGCCTGAGTTCCCCTTGAGTTCTCACGGGATTCAGACAGTATTTTTGGGGAGACAGAAGCCCAGTGGGGGTGGATTTGGGCAGAGAACATGGATTTCCCCAGAACGTGATTGTAGACGGCTGGTGTGAGTTCGGGAATAAAGAGTTGCTGTTTGAATCTACAAGCTGTGTGGTGGCTCGTGATTTTGTGCCCAGCCAGACTGCGGCAGTAGGGAAAAGAGGAAGAAGAAAAACATGTCCATTTTATTTATTTTTTTACCTTTATTTTATTTATGTGGTACTGAGGATCAAGCCCAGGGCCTCACACATGCAAGATGAGCGCTCTATCACTGAGCCCCAGCCCCAGCCCCAGCCCCTTGTCCCTTTTAAAATAAGCACAGCGAGCAATATTCAAAAGGTGAAGTGGACCACTGTTACACAGGGACTGTGAAGTCAGAGTGCCTGGTTTGAAATTGTGACTCTATTCCCTATTCTTTATGGTTCAGTCACTTCATCTTTAAATGGAGATAATAATAGTCTTTATTTCAAAGATTGTTATGAGGACTAAGCATATTAATATTTAAAGTATTTCAGATAATTGCTAGTGCATTGCTCACAATTTCTTTCTTAGAACAGATTCATACATAATTATCAAGTATAAGTAAGTTTAATTTAATATCAGGATAATCCAAATGATACAACTGACAGAATGTTAAAATCCATCAAGAATGACATATATACCATGCACATATACATAAGATATTGAGAAGAAATCTTGTGCTTGGAGGGTCTCTTCTTTTGGATGTAAATATGTTATAATAATTTCTTATCCCATCATGGAGACAAGCTGTGCTTGCTAAATCACAATCTGTCATTTTGAAACTTTTGTGTTCATTTTTACTATATGAGATTGTAAATCATGTAAAATATAAAGTCATATTATTGAAAGGTGGTAAAAAGCAATATTTTGGATTGACCTATACCATTACAATAATATAATTGTAAAGAGAATGAAATCTACCTCTTTACTGAACTGGGTACTAAAGGATTCACAAGAAGGAAAGAAGAAGATCTTAACATCATTTGAAAGGGGGTGCTGGGCCAAGGTAAGAGCCATTCACCAGTTATACTCTGCCTAAATTTGTTTATATATGTTGATATATATATATATATATATATATATATATATATATATATGTAATATATATATATATATTTATATTTATATTATATATATATATATTTTTTATGTCTCTCTCTCTCTCTCTCTCTATATATATATATATATATATATATAGAGAGAGAGAGAGAGAGAGAGAGAGAATAATTTTATTTAGTACTTTTTATATGGTACTGGGGATTGAACCCAGTGCCTCACATGTGCTAGGCAAGCACTCTACCACTGAGCCACAACCCCAACCCTTGCTGTATTCTTTATTATGATGATTTTATTTATTGCCTTACAGTTGATCATTAGTCTCCCATTAAACTTTTGTTCCTCTGCTAAAGGCAGTCCATACATCATTCTGTTGATTATGATTATAAAGGTCATTGACAGACATTACTATAGTATTGTGAATAACATGCCATTAATTATCCTGGGATTTATAAAGAAAAATGTACATACTATTTATCACCAACATGAATGTTTCACACACTGTTCTCAGAGTCCTTATGTTCCCTAACAGTAGCGCCACAGAAAATCAACTGTCCTGGGATTACTGAACTCCAGGGAAACTGATAGATGTGGCATTAAAATCTCCAGATTATCCTCTCTAGCTGGAAGGAGAAAAAAAATTGAAGGATCAAAAATCCGTTTTTCTTCTTTGCAAGAATGCCACTAAGCCAGATTTAAATAAGCTCTCTAAGGTGTTTAAACACTCATTAATTTGTAAATTTGATAGAGTGGTTAGCTTAAGGTTGGTACATTAGTCAGATAATGAAAAATCAATATCTTTTAACCCATTCTTGGTTTTGATGCTCCATAACAGCCTCATCTTCAGGAAAATTGTGAATCACTCATTCCACATTCCATGAAGCTACAAAAAAATAGGTCAGATATGTACAGTCAGGCTTATCGTCTTAAACTATTGATAATTTTCAATGAATTATAGAAGATTCTAGATGTAATTTTTCTTTGTTTCACTATATCCTAAACATTGTCTATAATATTTAGTATTTATTCTGATATTGTAATATAAAATATGTTATACGGCAAAATTAAAGTGGATGACTGTGCTTAATTTTGGAAATGAAGAGAGATTCAGTCCAGGGAGCAGGGAGCTGGGGAGCATGGATGATGGAGAATCCCAGCTCCTTCTCTTAGAGTAGTTCCGCAACCCTCAGGAAGTTGCTGTTTAGAGATTTCAGATAGGACTGGCAAGAAGGACATGCAAAGAGAGATCCTAGACTCTGAAAGGAACAAAAGAACCATTCCTCCGAGGACTTGGGTCACTGTCCACTAGAGACCTGGGTCAGTATGGTTAATTGGTTAGGAATGAACTTGGAGAGAAAGTCTGGTTTCAGTGGGTTTCTAGAGAAAACTTGCTAGGGCATGCACCAAATAAGCTGACATTGTTTTTACCCACCAGAGGGCAAGTTCCTTTACATATGGCATTTGAAGATACACTTCTCAAATGATATTGCCTGGCTAGAGTTGGATTGTCCTTGCATCAAACACATCCAACCAATACATTACTTGTACCTAAAGAGACAGAAGGACTCAGTTCTATTGCCCAACAGAGAAGACAGCCTGATGACAAAAGTTCAATAGGGAGAATGCAATTAGGCTCAAACACAGAAAAAGTTTTCTATAGTTGTTTTTTAAATTAGTGCAACTTCAATTTTAAGAAGTTATGATGTGTTAAATTTTAGATGCCAGAAATGAGCTACTCATTCAAGTGCAGAAGAGTCTTATTGTCCAAGACCTCAGGTGAGCATTCTCTTCCCAGTTCAAGTTTGTCTGACCACTGAAATCCTAATTTAATTGGTCTCCAAAGAAATGTCAAAGTGCAATTCCAATAGTTATGTAAGACTCAGTGTGATTATTATTTATTAAGGGTTCTAATATTCTATTCCAAATGTAGGATGGTAACTTTCATGAGAAGTACAATGTATTAGTATTCTAAAAGAGATGTAGCTACGATGGTGGTAATTAAAATATTTGTAGTAGAGACCTAGATAAAAATGGCTCAGGACAAATGAACCCTAGACTTCACTACGAAATATACCCTGGGTCATCCTGCATATTCTAGTTGAGCTCCTTCTTTTGATGTGCTCTGTAATTCTTATATTTATAATAATGATTTTATTAAAACTTTGAAATGTCCCTTTAAAATATGTATTGAATGTCTCAAAACAATACTGAATCTCATCAAAGGAAATCACATTAGATCAGAAAGCAGAGGAATTTGTTCAAATGAGAAATACTGTCACATTTCAAAAGGTGCTAGAGAAAAACTGATAGCTAACATTTCAAAGTAGCAACATAATTGCATGATCATCAGCATTTCAGGGACTACATCTGGGAATCAGATAAAGGAAAGTTCAGTGAACATTTGAGTCTCCCTGTTCCTGTGGAGAGTCCATATGGATTCCATTGTTAGACAGTAGTTGGATTGTGGATAAGGACCCCTTGCTGTTATATAACTGTTAAAACACCTGAAAGGAATGGAGCACATGCTGACTATTCAGAATTATGAAAAGATCTTCATCTTAGTAACGTAATATAAGATGTGATAAATTAGCTGTCTGTGCTAAGTTGGTTTTCCGAAAATTGATGTTCATCCTCTTAATGTCCAGTAAAGAATGATACAAAGCACAAGGTCATAATCAACCAACTGGTATAGAGTCATGGAACACATACAACACTGAAGGCACTGTGTTGAGGGCTAATTAGGTTTATGATTATAAACCTAATTTCCTTTAAGGAACTTATGAATTTATTGCAAGATAACGAAAGCATGACTTCTGAGTAACTGTAACTTATTGAATTTTCTGAAGTCCATAGGACATAAAAAAGAAAAAAAAATTACCTTTCCACCACCATGATCTTAAAACATGTTACCAAATCAACATTTCCCATGTATGATGACCCTTGATGGTCATGTCAGAGTAATTGAAAAGTTTTATTTTCAGGCATTAAATAGTAGACTCAACTTGGGCCATTAGGACTTACATATCTTTACTCCACCAAGCAAGGCAGTGTAGCTTCTTCACTTGTGGACATTACAGGTGACTCAGAAAACTCTTTCTTCATTTATGGCTCCAAATTCCTGAGGCGGTGGTGGTGGGGGAGTTATTGAGAATTTTTTCATGCTCTCTTTCATAATAGCATATGCCAGACATTTAAATATCTATAGGTTAGCAAACATGCAGCCAGGATATGTAATACCCACATGTCCACTTCCAAATAATTCAAATCTCTTGCACTCTTATCTGTTTGGCTTCTTTGTTAGGAAAAGTCATCTTCTTGACCTGTGAATTTTACTCAATGTTTTCTTCTATAGATCTTCAGCTTTCTCTAAAAGAATATTTCTAAGGTACAAGAGAAAGTAGACAAAGGACTAATTGGGTTCTGGGGATCATCTCTTAGAAATCCCCATGAGAGCCCAGTACGTTGGCGCACTCCTGTAACCCCAACAGCTAGGAAGGCTGAGACAGGAGGATCATGATAAAAGCCAGCCCCAGCGAAAGCAAGGCACTAAGCAACCCTGTCTTTAAATAAAATACAAAATAGGGCTGGGGATGTGACTCAGTGGTTGAGTGCCCCTGAGTTTAATCCCCGGAACCCTCCCTCCCCCCAAAAAAAATTAAGAAATCTCTATGGATATACCTACAAACTCTATTTAGAATTTAGGATCCTTAGCATCCATGTCCATCAGCTCTGAGAAGTTAGTGACAATCCTAGGATAGCACAGAATATTTTATTGCACATCCTACTCTAATAGTTTTAGGTAAATAAAGGATCTGGCTGCTTTCAGATGCAGCACAGTGACTGATTTAACCTAAAAGTTAATGAAGCATATAACTCAGACCATCTTATTTACCTTCCAAGGTCCTGTGCCTCATTTTGTATTTATCATTTTGTATTATTTTCGTTAAAATTATTTTTCAAACACACAAGCTTCAGGCCTGACAGAACTTGGATCTACTCTTAAAAGTACATGATTAATTGACAACCATAACTTCTCTAACTTGACCAGCAAATTCACCAGTTAAAACTTTCTGGAAAGGTTTCATGAGAAGGAATTTAAAGATTCTACATTTTCAACACAGAGAACCAACCATGTTGGAGGCTCAAGGGAGATCTTATTAAAACAGTTACTCCACTCTACAGATCTTATATATAGCTAAATTTTTTAAAAGAATTTTAGAAATAGCAGAATATTAAACAAAAGCCTATTTCTTCATTATCATCAAAATACTCCTTACATAAAATTAAAAATTTGTCTTTTAGAATAGGACATAATAACCTATTACCATGTGTCATGAGTAATTCTGTACTGTATATACTTCCATTGCAACTCATGTATTATGTACTATAGTACTTGTGTTAATTTTTTGTCACTGTGACAAATACCTGGAAAAAAATTTAAAAAGAAAACATTTATTTTGGTTCACAGTTACAGAGATTTCAGTTCATGTTGGATAGGTTCCATTGCTTTGGGCCTGAGGCAGGGCAGAACATCAGGGCAGCAGGGCGTGCAAGAGGAAATTTGCTCAGTTCGTGGCACACAGGAAGCAAAGAGAGAGGAAGCCCCCTGATTTATTCTGCCTACCATGCCATACCTGCCTACAGTTTCCACCACCTTATATAGTCTATTCAGCTATCAATAGATTAATCCACTGATAAGAGCCCTCATGATCTAATCACTCCCCCAAACCTCCACTTCAAACAATATTGCATTGGAGACCAAGCCTTCCACATGGGAGTCTTTGGGAAACATTCCAGATCCAAGTCATAATAGATCCATTTTCTTTTTCATTCCATTATTTAAATTTTGTTTTTGTTTTTGTGATGCTGGGGATTGAAGCCAGAGCTTCATGCATGCTAGGCAGGCACTCCACTACTGAGCCACATCCCCAACCCTTTAATTTCTATTTTAGTGTTTTATTATCTTTCTTTAGAAGTTCAAAAACATTAAAAGTTTCAAAATCTATTAGAACTTTGACTTTACTGTTGCATTTCTTCTGTGGGCATTGTTTTTTCACTAATATTTTTGAGGTGACTTTAATTTTACTTTGAAATGCTTCTCTTTCATGTCATTTCATTTCCTTTCCCTTGCTCTATGTTTCTAAATGTGCCATTTTCTGTCTGTTTGATTTTTTGTGTTTATGTATAACTATTGCCTGATAGTGAAATCTGAGCCAATTGGGCTTTTTGGTGTATTTGTAGGTACATAGGATATAATCATGACATTCGGTAGTACCAAGCTGACCTTGTGTTGTGCTCATCCAGGCCCTATAGGGAATAAGACAGGGTGCTACTTAATTGCACAAACTTGACTTATGTCAGCAGGCTCTCACTGCCATGAAGACACGAATTTCTTAACCCATCAAGGATACTGGTTCTGTTTGCTTTCTCTGTTCCATTACTTTCAAAATGTCTTTTAGCTAGTTATGTCCTAGAAACATGACAAGCCATGAATTTGGAATCTGGAGCTATCACGAACTGTAAGAAATATGTATAGGTGGAATTTTAATAAGCTGTTATAATATTCATTAAAACACTACTATTCAGTGGCACAAATGGAGAATTTGAAAGACTCAGGTTTTTTTTTATTACAGGAGGGTTTTCATTTATTAATATGAAGTAAAGCAATGAAATATTTTTTGTGTTCTTTCTCACTCAGAGTCTTTAAAAATGTTCTGTGACTGATGTTTGAATAGAACAAATGTACACATACACAAACATATGCACGTAAAGTATATATAAGTGTATATGTGTTTATATATATATAAAATAAAGGCAGGCTGGGGTTGTGTGGCTCAGTGGCAAAGCACTTGCCTAGCATGTGTGAGGCACTGGGTTTGATCCTCAGCATCACTTAAATAATAAATAAATAAATAGATGTATTTTGTTCATCTACAACTAAAAAAAATTTTTTTAAAGGAGTTTGAAAATTTATAACAAAAATAAAATAACGGCAATGCATGTGTGTGTATGTATTGTTGTTATATATGTTGAAAGCAATGCAATAGGGTAGTTATGCATGAAATTTTTTTCATAGCTTAAAAATACACAGCACTAAATGAAACTCCTTTTCTCTGACTTCGAGCACCAGACTCATTCACAAGGTTGGTATTCTAGTCAACTAAAAAAGTTTTCATTTTTTATGAAGATATAAGGATATAAAAATGTATGCTTTCTTTATTCTGACAGCACACTCACATTTTCTAGATGCTATCTTATTGTCTAACATCTGAAGAACATCCAGTGTGTGAAGGCTGATGCTAAACCCACATCAAAGCTAAAGTAATGGGAGTGGCACTGCTCTCTAAAAGCTCACACAGATCAGAAAACACCTGGGGTGCACTTGTTCTCAAACCTTAATTTTGTCTTGTCTCCTTCTCCATTTCAAATAGCCATGCTGGTGTTTTTCTTTTTTAATTCTTAGGGTTCTTTTTCATAGAAAAAAGTAATGAAACACTTCTATCTTTAGAGAGCATAATAAAGTATTTTCTAATTACAGATTGGTGGTATTCTCAATATGTTGCTCCTCTAATTGAATGCCTTAAAAATAGCAATTGTGATGCTCTAAATGTAATTTATTAAGATGGCAATAATGGAGTTAGAGCATGAATGCTCAGATGAAGATCTCTTCTCTAAATGAAGAATAATCATCCATGCTAGAAAATTATCATAACAATTTGGGGCTTCTGTAATAACATACAAGGTAATTTGTGGTATTCAACATAGTTGGAAATATTTACCACTTCTTAATTCCTGAAAGAGTCAATATAGCCTACAGGTATATGATTAGTGCGAAAATATGAATATTACATTAAAATGTCAGATCATAGTTAACTTTAAAGTTTAAATGAACTTAGTGATATCTAGACTTCTTCTTTTAAATTAATTTATTTATTCTAATTTGTTATAATATGACAGCAGAATGCATTTCAATTCATAGTACACATACAGAGCACAATTTTCACGTCTCTGGTTGTACACAAAGTACAGGCCCCCAATTAATGTCTTCATACATGTACTTGGGGTAATGATGTCCATCTCATTCCACTGTTTTTCCTACCCCCCTGCCACCTTCCTTTCCCTTCCTCCCCTTTGCCCTATCTAAGGTTCCTCCATTTTTCCCATCCCCATTTCCTCGCCATCCCCATTATGGATCAGCATCCTCATATCAGACAAAACATTCAGCTTTTGGTTTTTTGGGATTGGCTAACTTCACTTAGCATAATATTCTCCAACTCCATCCATTTACCTGAAAATGCCGTGATTTTATTCTCTTTTAATGCTGAGTAATATTCTATTGTGAATATATAACACAATTCCTTTATCCATTCATCTACTGAAGGGCATCTAGGTTGCTTCCACAATTTAGTGATTGTGAATTGTGCTGCTATAAACATTGATGTAGCTGCATCACTGTAGTATGCTCTTTTTAAAGTCCTTTGGGTATAAATTGAGGAGTCAAATTATGGTTCCATTCAAAGTTTTCCAAGGAATCTCCATACCGCTTTACAGATTGGCTGCACCAATTTTCAGTCCCACCAACAATGTATGAATATGCCTTTCTCCCCACATCCTCGCCAACATTTATTGTTGTTTGTATTCTTAATAGTTGCCATTCTGACTGGAGTGAGATGAAATTTTAGTTTTGATTTGCATTTCTATAATTGCTAGAGATGTTGAACATTTTTTCATATATTTGTTGATTGATTGTATATCATCTTCTGAGAAGTGTCTGTTTAGTTCCTTGATTGATTTATTGATTGGGTTATTTGTCTTTTTGGTGTTAAGATTTTTTAGCTCTTTATATATTCTAGAGATTAGTGCTCTATCTGATGTGTGTGGGGTAAAAATTTTCTCCCATTCTATAGGGTCTCTAGTCTCCTCACTGATTGTTTCTTTTGCTGAGAAGAAGCTTTTTAGTTTGAATCCATCCCATTTGTTGATTCTTGATTGTATTTTTTGTGCTATAGGAGTCTTATTAAGAAGTCAGGGCCTAATTTGACCTGAAGAAGGTTTGGGCCTATTTTTTTCTTCCTTTGGTCTCTGATTTAATTCCTAGGACCTTGATCCATTTTGTGTTGATTTTTGTGCATGGTGAGCAAGAGAGGCTTAATTTCATTTTGTTGCATATGGATTTCTAGTTTTCCCAGCACCATTTGTTGAAAAGGCTATCCTTTCTCCAAAATATGTTTGGTGCCTTGGACTAATATAAGATAACTGTATTTATGTGGGTTTATCTCTGTGTCCTCTATTCTGTAACATTGGTCAACAAGTCTATTTTGGTGCCAATACCATGCTGTTTTTTGTTACTGTTGCTCTGTAGTACAGTTTAAGGTTTGGTATAGTGATGCCACCTGCTTCACTCTTCTTGATAAGGATTGCTTTAATTATTTGGGATCTCTTATTTTTCCAGATGAATTTCATGACTGCTTTTTCTATTTCTATGAGGAATGTCATTGGTATTTTGATTGGAATCACATTAAATCTGAATAGTGCTTTTGGTAGTATGGTCATTTCTACAATATTAATTCTGCCTTTTTATGAACAAAGCAGCTATTTCCATCATCTAAGGTCTTCTTTAATTTCTTTCTTTAGCATTCTGTAATTTTCATTGTAGAGGTCTTATACTTCTTAAGTTGATTCTCAAGTTTGTTGTTTTTTTTTTTTTTTGAAGTTATTGAAAATGGGTATAGTTTGTCTAGTTTCTCTTTCAGAGGATTTGTCACAGATGGACAGAAATGCCTTTGATTTGTGGGTGTTGATTTTATATCCTGCTACTTTGCTGAATTCATTTCCTACTTCTAGTGGAATTTTTTGGGTCTTCTAGGTATAAAATCATATCATCAGCAAATAGTGCTAATTTGAGTTCTTCTTTTCCTATCCATATCCCTTTAATTTCTTTCATCCAATTGCTCTGGCTACTGTTTTAAGAACTATGTTAAATAGGAGTTTAAGAGGGCACCCCTGTCTTGTTCCAGATTTTAGATGGAATGCTTTCATTTTTTCTCCATGTAGAATGATGTTGGCATTGGGCTTAGCATAGATAGTTTTTACAATGTTGAGATATGTTCCTATTATGCCTAGTTTTTCTAGTGTTTTGAACATAAAGAGGTGCTAAATTTTGTCAAATGCTTTTTCTACATCTATTGAGATGATCCTATGATTCTTATCTTTAAGCCTATTGATGTGATGAAATACATTTATTGATTTCCATATGTTGAACCCACCTTGCATCCCTGGTATGAACCACATTTGTTTGTGGTGCATTATCGTTTTGATATGTTTTTGTATTTGATGTACCAGAATTTTATTGAGAATTTTTGCATCTATGTTCATTAGAGATATTGGTCTGAAGTTTTCTTTCTTTGATGTGTCTTTGTGTGGTTTTGGAATCAGGGTGTTATTGGCCTCATAGAACAAGTTTGGGAGTGTTCCCTCTTTTTCTATTTCATGAAATAATTTGGAGTGTTTTGGTATTAGTTCTTCGTTAAATGTCTTGTAGACCTTTAATTGGTAGGTTTCTGATGTCATCTTCTATTTCATTGCTTGAAATTGATCTGTTTTACTTGTATATATCATCCTGATTCAGGGATTGTTTGGGGCACTTTCTTCCCTTGTTTTTTCATGTTGTTCATGTGTCTTCCCTTTTAGCACTGCAGATCCAAGGCATTTCAGTTTTTACCCTATAGGCTTATAGAGTCCCTGCAGGGTTCCAATATTTCTTCTTTAACAGGGAGAACAATGTGAACAGATCCCAATACAAACAATATACAACCTTAAACCAAATATCTGCCATTAAGACTTCTATGGTTTTGTCACAATATACAGAAATAGTAAGTTCAGTTATTACCTACAGTATAAACAGTAGGTTTGCAAAAGGGTCTACAGTTTCTTATGGTGGACAAAGAGCCAGGGGTGAGGTGTAGGATGAAATGTTGAGCAGGTAGGAGATGAGGATATAGAGTTGTCATAGTTTAGAAAGCATGAAAGAGGAATCTGAAGAAGTTGGTTAGTAGCAGGCGAAAAGAAAGAGTGATTGGGGAGAGAGAAGTAATTGGGAAGAGAGTAGAGTACAAAAACCAAACAAACATATATATTAAGAAAAGTTAAAAATGTAAAAAACAGGAGATAAAAGAATATACAATACCACTGCAATATACTATTCAGATATCCCAGTCCTCAGTAGCCTAATTTATAAAAAAATACTTGGTTTCACAAATGTTGGGGATATGATGGTGGGAAAAGAGAGAGAGAGAGAAAAAAAATCTCAAAGTAAAATATAAGGACTGTTTAGAGATCAGTATTTTTCCAGCTTCCCTTATCATCCAGTAGGTGGGGTTGTCGGTTGTTTGCTGGTATCTCCACTGGCAGGATGGTGAAGTTTATAAGGGTGAGAGGATTGGTCCAAGGATCTCCTTTGGGGCCCACTCCTGTGATTTGGGTGCCTGGTCTTATCTCTTACATCACCTGTAGACCTCACAATTCCTGTTCCCTTGTTTAGTCTCTGAACTGTATCTCACTCACCCCCTCCCTTTCTATTTCCCAATCAGGAACTTTTCTCTCTGGAGGTCTTGTGGGCTGCACTCTGGAGGCTGTCCTTCTGTTGAGGAGAGCTGTTTTATCTTGGGCAGTGCAGGACTCCTGTTTTGTGACTCAGTTTTGCGACCCGGTTTTGTATGCTAGGGACCAGCTGCTTAGCCACAAGTACTGTGCTGGGTTAGCTGCTGCCGGAGAGGGGGGGGGGAGTTGGGGACATTCGGTACCTTGATATTCGGTACCTAAAGATGATGACAAGGGTGTCCCAAGATGGAGACGGCTGTTTTCAGCAATGTGGTGTCGGGTCAGGTGGAGCCAGTGGCAGTGTTGGGTAGTGTGTTCAGGGATGCAACTCTGTGGCATGCAGTATTGTGATTGGTGGGTGTCTCCAGACCATGTGCAGGTCCTACACCGAGTGTAGGAAACTGTGGCAGTGATTTCAGTGCCCCAAGAGGAAGGTGACTGGAGGAGCCCCACATTGACAGATGGGGGTCCACACGGGAGTGGCGACTGAAGGTCCTGCACGTGGGCTGTAGCCAGGTGTCCTGCATGGGAGTGACAGCCAGGATTTTTGCGCTGGTGCTAATGCCAGTGGTCCTACTCAGGCACCTGGAGGACCTGCATGGGTGAGTGGCCAGGAGTACTGTGCTGGCGCTGAGGCCTGTAGACCTGCGCAGCACCGTGGTCATGGTTCCTGTGCAGGAGCAACTGTCTAATCACTTTCAGAGTAACAGTATTTCCCTACTTGAATCCCAGGTCCCGAGTGACACAAAATGCAGCCTTCCTCTAGCCCGCTATCTTGGATTCCCCCTAGACTTCTTATTTTATGAGTAAATCATCTACCAGAAATATTTTTAATAGGAGCAATAGGTGTTTCAGTTGTTCATGGCACTGGTGAGTTAAAAAGGTAGTTTACCCAAGTGCATGCCTAGGGTTGCTTCCATAAATTCACCCAGGACTGATGAGATAGGCAAAACCCAGAGCAGAGGCTGACCACTTCCTAAAGGAAGTGCTGGCCGTAAAAGACAACTCTCGCTCATTTCTTCTCTACTCTTAAAAGGAAAACACATTATTCTTGTCTCAGAAAAAGACAAAAGGTATTGTTTATTGTGTCATGTAAACAGCCATAACTAACCCTCTCTTTAAGTTAATCTAAATTTTGTTTTTACCCTATACCATATCCATACCACCCCCCAATTGAAATCAATCTAAATTGCCAGTGTTGGGACTGAGTTGTGAGTTAACTATGTATTATAGCTACTAAAACTTGTGAATCTACATGCCTGATGATAGCCGTTTTCATTCCCATGTAAATATGCAATAATTTGTATACATGTGCATCAGAATAAGCATGCAAGCACATTCCTAGAAGCTTTACTCACAATGATCATTAACTTAAATATGGATATATAAATTCTGGTTTATTCATATAAGGTGATAGCACATATAAATAAAAATGAATATACTTCAGTTGTACCCTTGATATATCTCACAAAGTCAGCAGTTAGTTAATGAAATCTGACAGCAAAGTATAAACACTTTCCATTTATGTATAATGCTCCATAAGAATTAATTCCCCACTGTCCTATAGAAAGTAACATTCTAAAATCAAGAGTATGTATAGAGATATATTAGATGGGTTTTCTACTGATAGAAAAAAAATGTCATAATTGATAGGGGACCTGAAGTTAAAAGATAAACTGGTCATAGAAAGATATTACAGTGAAACAGAAATAATTAGAAGCAATTATGTAATTTTCCCATCTTAACATTTTTTGGATCCTTGTAAACTGGCTTCCCAGGTTATAACAAGTTTGAACAATAGGTTCTCACTATTAGTGAAAATAATCCTATGGGATAAAAAATGTTCCACATCTAATTAAATTAAAAATGAGGCATGAAAATAGTGATTTCCAAACCTCAAAGATTCCTCCACATTCAGTGGAAATGGTAGGCATTGGTGATCCACTGTACTCACTCCTGTTCCAGAATGGCTAGTACCATATTCCTTCCTTTCAGAATTGAACCTTACTGGATAATTCATCTAGTAAATATTTTTAAACACAGTAGTTATCAAGCCTTTTTCTGGGCCCTAGAATACAGTGGTAAATAAAGCAAAATCTCATCTATCTCTGTAGAGTTGCAAAATGTGAGGGTGTAATAGAAAAATAAGAAAAAAGAGTAAGATAACTCAAGTACCAAAAAGTACACTAAAAAAAAAAATAGTGAGTTAATTGTATATGAATGATCAGCGTGGGAAAGAAAGAAATAGTTTAAAGGTAAAAGCCATTTTTGAGGACTTTTATCTGGGTGTGAATAATAGGAAGAAAGATGCATTGGGAATCCTGGAGAAAGAGCATGCTAAGCAGCAGGAACAATAATTGGCAAACTCTGAGGAAAAATGATTTCAATGATTGAAAAGCAGACGGAAAGTGTCTCAGTTTGTGTTGTGCTGCTATAACGGAATACACTGGATAATTTATTGACTGCAAATCTGGAGGCTGGGAAGTCTAAGGGGAAGACATCTGCAGGCCTAGTATTTGGAGAGGCCACTCTCTTCTCCAAGATGGTGACTTGCATGCTGAGTACTCCAAAGGGGAAGAAGCCTGGATGTTTCTATGGCAGAAGATAGAAGAGCCAAGTGAAGCAGAAGGGGACAAACTCATCTTTTTATAATGACATTGTTCACCTCTCATAACTGCCATCTCTTAATACTTTATGATATCAATTAAATTTCAACATGAGTTTTGAAGGGGACAAAACTCAAACCATAGCAGAAGGCAAAACTAGATAAAAGAAAGAGTGGTGAGGAGCTATGCAATGGTCCAATTATATATTCTATAATCCCCAGAAGGGAATAAATGCCAGATTATATAAAATCATATGTTATATTTCCATTATTTTCAGTTCCTAGGGAAAATTACCAGAAATACCTCAGGGAATTTCAAATTTCATTGTAAACTCAGAATCTCATTCATTCCTTTTGTGTTTGGATTAGTCTAAATGGGCTGCTGGCCTGTGGTTATTGTTGTAAGACTCATTATAAAGCGTATCCAGAGAGAAGAGGAGCAAGCTTCTTGTCCAGGTGGTCAGAAGGGCAATGGTATTAGTGTCAAGTAATGATCAAGATTTCAGAGTAATCGGAGGCATTATTAGAACAGGTCAGGGAAAAAGGTTATAAAGGCTTGAAACAAATATAGTCTTAGTTTATTTTATTGGTTTGAGCATACAAACTGTGGATGTGTAATGATGATTTAAAGGAAGAGAAGTAGAGAGGACTATAACTCTGTTTGATGGCTCATTATATGTGTTAACTTGGTAGCACATGGAGCCAAGTGCTTGGTCAAATACTAGTCTAGAGGCTGCATTTGAAGGTAGTTTGTAGATGTGATTAAAATTCGCAATCATTGGATTTCAAGTAAAGTGGATTACCCTTATAATGTGGGTGGGCCTTATCTAATCATGAACCTTAAAAACAAATATGGGTTTTCAGAGAAGAAGGAATAATCCCTAGAAATCATGCCTGAATTTTCAGCCTGCCAGCCTATGCTACAAACTTCAGAGTTATACATTTCACAATAGCATGGAAAAATTTAAAATAAATCTCTCAGTTCTCTCTCTCTCTCTCTCTCTCTCTCTCTCTCTCTCTGTGTGTGTGTGTGTGTGGTGTGTATGTGTGTGTATATATATATATATATATATATATACATATACATATGTATATATTATTGATTGTATTTTATGAAGAATACCAAATAAAGTTTGCAAATACAAATTTCTCTCTGGTTGCCTGAAGGAGGCAGAAATATACAAACTACTTTTACTTTTGAATATAGAGCAAAGCCAGGCCTCATCAATCTCTTTTTGTGGTAGGGTATAGAGCAAAGCCAGGCTCAGTAACTCCATGTTCTTCTTCAAGATTTCCCATGGGACATGACTGATCACTGAAATATTAAGGCTCACTCTTCACTGTTCAGAACTAAGCACATGTTCAACATCAGTGGACTGTTTTTTTGTTTGTTTGTTTTTTGTTTTTGTTGTTGTTGTTGTTATGTTGTTGTTTTGTTTTGTTTTTTACCTATGGATAAATGACATATCTTAAACTATGTTATAACTTACTCTTCTCTACTATTGAAATGGAAATGATAGACATTAGGAATTCCTCCCAGACAAGTGAAGTAGAAAGCTGAACATTTATCTAACAGATCCTCTTTGGGATTTGAGCAGCCAGACTAATAAGATGCCTGAAATAATAAAGAAAATATTGATAACAGATAAAAATGTCTTTTTCTATCCCTATTGACTTTACCTTTTGATTTATAGTATTATTTCCTGAGTTCTTTCAATGCATCTTACATATTATTCAGAAGCCAGTTCTTGCATATCCAGAACAGAATGGAATAAAAGAGTTTTAATTATTTAAAGTGGCTCTCTGCAGTAATTCAAATCATCTTTCTATTCTAATTTGGCTGAGCATTTCTGGCTGTGGGTTGGTGAGGAAATTTTGAACATGCCCAGATTAAACCAAACACAGAATTTAAGCAGTGATTTTTATCAGATTCTTGGTAGATATTAGATTTAAAATAATTTTGTTTCTTACATATATGAATGTGAGGGAACACGCTTAGTAGTTGGAAATGAAGGCTCTGAAGCTCAACTCTCTGGATTCAAATCCGGCCTCACATTACCATGTGGAGTAAGCACTTGATTTAACAGCTTCATGACACATTTTGTCTATCAGTTAAATAGGAATAATATTAACACCTCATTGGGTGGTCGTGAGAAGAAAGCATATAGATTCACTTCTGGAACACAAATACTTAAATAGTTAGCTGTTTTGTTAAATAATCCCTAATAATTTTTTTTTTTAAGCTCAGGGACATTCTTTATTTCTCCCCTCGACTGCATAAGTCGCACCTTTAGCCATCTCGACACTCCCCACCAGGAAAGGCTGACAGGGCTCACTCAGCTGGTGCTAGGGCTGGTGTCCTGTAGTCCTATGGGGTCCAACCCCGGGACTCCCTCTGGGTCTCCTATGGATACTGCAGTTCTGAAGGTTCCAACCACTAGGCTCTCCTGAACCTGCCAGGGGCCTGGCTGTCTGGACTCCTCCTGCAAAGCTGGCAGGTGCTGAAAGCCAGGGCACAGACGCTTGCCACCCTTCTGTCTTGCATAGACACCCCCCCACTTCCAGCTGGGGCCGAGTTCAGTGTGCCTGAGGGTGTTCCTGGGCACCTGGGGGGTGTTGACCCTGAGTCTTTACCTCCCTTGGTGGGTCACTTCTGCAAGATTGCAGACCATGCTCTGTGGGGGGGTGGGGTGAAGTGGAGGTTGGCTCCCATCTAGGGTCAGGCACACAGCAGGTCCCCAGGCTGGACATGTGGAGCCAGAACAGAGCCCAGCTGCCAGTCCTCTCAGCAGACAAAAATATCACCTTTGAGGAGACTCCTTGACGGGCACTCAGCAGAGGACAGAGTAATGAGTGGCATGTCACAGAGCAGATGTTTGTGGGATAGGAGGAGAGTGCATAGAGAGCAGGCGGGACAGTTCAAGGTTAGGTGGGTCGAGACCTGCATTGGGTCCTGTGGAGTGATACAGGGCCCACACTCGCCTCACGGCGGCCCTTCACCCAGAGTCTGTGACTTCAGCATCCTCCTGGGTCTCGACCTGAGTCGACATCAGACATGGGGAAAGGCAAGGGGTGGTCTCCAACAGCACAGGGCAGCAGGGCTCCCATTAGGCAGCTGCAGATACAGTGTCCAAGAGACGCTTCTGCCCCTGGAGAGCAGTGGGAGGCTGGCCTTGCTGGCCCGTGCTTCTCAGCAGGAAAGGACAGCTCCACCTTCTGGCCCCAGAGGCTGAGGGACAAGGGGCAGAGGGCACTGAATGCAGGGCCCACTCAGTCCTAGGTGGATAGGGGTGCGTGGGGAGCATGAATCAGCTTTCCGATAATGACACATAAAGGGCACAGTTCAGGAAGAAGCCACCACGGGCTCTCACAGAAGCCTGCGGCCTGGGGGACTGAAGCCGGGGTGCTGGCCCTGGACACTGCCAGGCCTGGGGGTGCCCAGCTTCCCCAGGATTAGCAGTGAAGACTTCCCCTCCCCCGGGGTGCCCTGTCCCTTCGGCAGGCTCCGAAGGCCATGGAAAGGCAAGATGAACCTTTGACTCTTCCCCCAACCCCTCAGGTGCTGAGATCATGAGCCGGTTCCCTGTCGAGGAACTGATGCCTTGGGAATATGTGAACCTGGACGTCCTCGATGAGCTTCATTCTTTGTACATCTCATCCTCACCACAGCTGCGTGTTCCCCCTGGCCAGCAGCCCTCTCCAGATGCCCCTCGAAGCCCCAGGTGGCCCCAGCAGTCTCCATGCTCTGTGCTGACACCGTGCTGCTCCTCTTGTTCCTCTCCCACAGCGCTGTTCTCCAGGGGCCCTGACTTCTCTTCATGGGAAATGGCACTTCAAGGTCACCACCACGCGGTGGGCTGCTCCCTGCTTCTTGCTCTTCTCCTGCTGCAGCTCGATCGGGATGTCGGTGAGCTTGGCACGGTGCAGCGCCTCCGCCTTGTCCCCCTTGGCCCGGCTGCCCGCGCCCTTCTTGGACATGGGTAGTCAGAGGGACGCCCAGGGGTGGGTGCTCCGTCTGGGCTGGGTGTCCACGCTCCCACAGGTGTCTCCTTGGTGGCCGCTCCACTATATTGTCTCCTCACGCTCTCCACCCTCGCGGTTTCTGCTGTCCTCACTCATTTCTCATCTTGACTGTGTGAGTCTTTCTCAGCCTGTCCAGACTCAGCCTGGCAGGTGCAAATCAGCTTTGAGGCTTTCCCTAATAATTTTTTATCACACAGTTGTTACATCATGCCTAGGGATGTAGGTTAGTAGTGAAGCACTTGCCAAGCATGGGCAAAGCCCGGTGTTCAATACCCAGCACCTCAAAAACAAACATCTGTCTTTGATTACAATATTCAGTTAGCTGTTTGATTGAAAGCAATCCAAACCTAAGTCGGAGTCTTAATCTGCAAATTGGAATTTAGGTGATGTTGGCAAGCCAATAACTATGTTTCCTGACCTAGGAATTAGACCTGATACCTGCCATATCTATATCATTATAGAAACCAATCATGATTGTATTATTGAATGGATTAAGTTATAAAATTCTACACAACTATGACAGCCTGTTATCTATTCATTTAATCATTTATTTTCAAAACTACAATGACTACAATGCTTTTGCAGCTGGTGTAGCACAACCATGTATTGAAACATGTTCAAAAAAGCAATAACAGAATAACCATAATTATTTTAAGTATTTTTAAAATAAGCACTTTGTTTACTTGTCAAAAAGAACATAATAGTAAAGCACCATTGTTTCAGCTTAGCTGGATCTCTCTCTAGTTTTTCCTCCATCCTTTGACATTCAGAGTTTGTTTGTTTTCATTTATTGGTAATGCACACAATATCCAGGAGAAAACTGTCCCAAGTCCCCTTGCTGTTCCTATGGTCTCATCAATCTCTTTTCTCTTGAGTCTGCCTGAGTAGCTTTTTTGCTCTTGGTTTTCTCCTCTGACTTGGTCTACATCAGCATTAAAGGGGATGGGGGATAACCTATGCGGGATAATCAATATTGATCTTCCACTTTAGCCCAAAACACCAAAGCAGTGAATTGACTTAGAGAAAAATTCAGGCGTAAGAAAATCTAATAGTCCATTAAACCAGCAGCAAGCTGTTCAATGGAACCATGTCTCCAGCTGTTTGAATCCTTCTTCTTTTACGAGTTTCAAACTAAAATCATATCATGACTTAACTACATTGGGCCCCATATAGTCTTTTGAAAAAAGAAAAATAATGATGTAAATGTTTCAAAGTTAAAGGAGCATCATATTGAAAACAGTTAAAAAAAGTATGCAGGAAAGCTGGAAAACTATGATATTCTACTTAAATTCTATCAAAGTCACATAGGAATCTGGTCATGAAAAGACAAAAATTTGAAATACCCAGACAACTACCTATAGATTTCCTTTTTGTTCCTTCACTTGATCTGACTAATTTTTTTAGGA
This sequence comes from Marmota monax, assembly GCF_021218885.2. Classification (NCBI taxonomy): domain Eukaryota; kingdom Metazoa; phylum Chordata; class Mammalia; order Rodentia; family Sciuridae; genus Marmota; species Marmota monax. Next base: position 2,667,418 of record NW_026695208.1, on the reverse strand, counting down.
CATTTCTATTAGTACTCTGTATCCTATTTGCCAAGTCCTTTGTAGCCCTGATAGTTTCCAGTATTTGAGAGTAAACATTGTGGAATCTCTGGAAATAGAAAACCAGACTTGATTTTATCCTGCATGAAGTAATTGGACAATATCCAGAGACTCCGCTTGCCATGACTACATGCATTGCTCTTCCTCTCATTAAAAAGCCTCTTTCCCACACTTTCTCATGCATATCGTAGCCCCATTCATTAAGCTGTTCATAGTTCCAGTGTTTAGTGTTCTTTCCTGCCCTGTCTTCCCATCTGCAAAAAACCATAGCTATCTTGAAGACCAGATTAAAGGTGAATTATTCCATAAAGCCTTTGCGGATTCTGTAGTAGGAAGTAATGCTTCTGTCCTTTGATTTTCCATTCTTTTTTTTTTTGACCTATTTATTGTCACTTGCCTTTAACATGTATGATGCTAAGGTAGATTGCAATGCTGTCTTTGTCAATCTTGGGATCTTCTGCACCCTCTAATACAATGCCTTTCACATAGCTGACTGCTAGTAAACATGTAACTGTAACCCCATACATTCAGTGAATAATCATGAAAGCTGGGTGAAAGAGTTGTATCCGAGTGATATTAGAAGGGCCATGATATCTGATTTCCAACGATGACTGAATGGATGTTCTAATGAGGTGTTACCAACAGAGGCAAAGAAAATCCTGTCAATGACCAAAAAAACCAATTAGCACTTATTGAATACTGTATTGTTGTCCTGTAGCTTCTGTAACAAATTACAACAAACTTGGGGACTTAAAACAACAGAACTTCAGTGTTCAGAACACAGAAGACTGAAATTAAGGTACCTGTAGGACTGGCTTCTTGCTGACCGCCCTTCAGGAGAAGCCATTCCTTGACTTTTCTAGAGTCTGGTGGCTGGATAGTGGCTTCATCACTTCATTCTCTGCCTCCTTTCGTCACAATGCCATTTCCTCTTCTGTGTTAAATCTCCCTCTTCTCTCTTCTTATGAGGGCCCTTGTGATTATGTTTACATACCACCTAAAATAATTCTGTCCCTTCAAGATCCTTAGCATAATCACATCCACAAATGTCCTTTTCCATGAAAGCTTAAATTTATAGCTTGCAGAATTAGAAACTTATGTCATTGGGGTACATCCTGTTCAACTTGCCATAGCACCAACTAGACATATTCGTACATGTGGGATCCCTACACTCAATCTACACAACTGGTTTGCAAAGTGGTTGTTATTGTTCTGAGCATACAGGTGAAGAACAGTAGAGTCCAGGGTATTGTGTGACTCACCTGAAGACAAAAGTAGCAAAGGGTAGGAATTTGATTCAAACCTAGATCCCTCTGGCTACAACTCAATTTTATTCTTCCATTGTATCCTAGCAGCTTCCCAAGTATGAGACACACAGTAGATTTTTAGTAAATATATGTTGTTATAAAAGAAAACCACTGAGGTTTTGAAATTTGTGGCTTTATCATTTGTCACTCTTGCTAAATGTTCATTGATTTTTTAAAAGTATTTTATATATCATATGTCTCTTGTGAAAGTGTTTTCTAATGAGTGCGGTGTTTTCTCCAAATGGATTGCACTGAGGCTTAGAGGCAGTTTTGTCAATGTGACACAAGATAAGGGATGTGAAGATTCTGTATAGAAAGTAAAAGACTTGAAACTTTGAAAGTATGCAAACCATTACTCTAGAAATGATGAAAACGTACATCCTCAATTCAATTAGAAATGATTGCAGATCAGCTGTGTTGTTACTATGAAATTATGAGGTTTCTGTAAGCTTTGCACCTCAGGTCAAAACACTTTCAAATAATGTTCTCTTTGTTTCCCCTCTGCAAGCTCTAGACACTTTGAAGTTGCATTACTGAAATCCGATAATTGACTAGATACTTTCTAGTGAACATTTTACAAGTCTCACTTGGTAAAATGATTTTTAAAAGTTTAGGAAGCAACACTGGGTCATTTCTATTCCACTAGTTTCTGCTGCCTAATTTTCTTGGCTCCTGTAGGCATGAATTCCTTTTTTTTTCCTGGTAATGTAACAAATCTCCATAAATGTAGCAGCTTCAAATATCACCTGTTTATTATCCAGCAGTTCTTTAAGTGGAAGTCTGGGCACAGCACTGCTCAGCTAGCTCTCTGCCTCTGATTTCACATGCCCCAAATTGCTGGCAGGACTCTATTCTTTTCTGGAGTCTCAGTGTGAGTCTACTCCCAAGCTCCCTCAGGTGGTTGGTATAATTCAGTTACTTGTGCTTGTAGAACTGAGGTTCCCATTTCTTTACTGGCTGTGGTCTGGGAGTCATTTGTAGCTTTTAGAGGTGGCCCCTGTTCATCTTGTGGCCTCTTCCTCCAACTTCAAAGACTGCCATAGTGGAGGGTTTTTTCACACTTCAATCATCTCTGACCTTTCTTACTGCTTTACCTCTTCTATTCTCTTCTTCTACCACATTTGACTATTTCCCTACCCCTTTCTTCTTTTAGTCCCATGTGATGGTATTGATGATGATATTGTTGGGATAGTCCAGGTTAAACTCCCTATTTTGAGGTCCATTGATTGGACTCTTAATCTCATCTTCTAAATCCCATCACAGAAATACCTCAGTCTATGTTTGATTGAATACTCAAGGTACAGGAATATTGGGTAAAAGTCCAGAATTATGACTAAAACAAAGCACAAATTCTGAACTTCAATGTTCTTTTATTCTTAATTCTCTTTTATTAGCTTTAAAAGATCAGATTACTAGAGCAAATTTCTATTTTATTTTATAATCTTAGAAACTAATGTGTTTTCCTGAATAAAACTGAAGGGCAGAGTTTTTGAAATTTAAGACACATATACGCATCTACATTTTCATCTCGTGTCAATAATAAATGGAGAGCAAAGTTTAGACAGTAACTAAAAAATACTTCATTTATTCTCAAAAGTTTATACTAATTTGCATCAAGTAAGAGACACAGCCATGACCAAACATACAAACAAGCACCTACTAGAGTCTTTAATATAAGGATTGGCAAGATCAAAGTCTTACTGACAAATGGTGCAAAAACACTTTTCTGTAAGCTGTTTAGTGACTCATCATACATCATCTAAGCCTTACCAACTGTCTTATCTTGGAGTTAGATACCTCTATTTCTTTCAATTTCTCCTTTTGAAGTTATTCTAGCTGATGAAATGGGAATTTGCTACAAAAGAGAATTAGATACTGAAAGTTAACTCCTGCATGTCAACTTATTAAAAAAAAGACAATGCAGGTAAATATTTACTCTTTTTATATAAAAGAATGACTTTTTAATAAAAATTGTATTTCCCCAAAAATATAATCAATGTTTCAGGCTTTTTCAACATTTCAAAAAATGCCATTAATAAATGCAGCATTCAGATTAAATGCTTCTTCTCCTGGATTTAAAACATTTTTTTTAAGTTGGTAAATATCTGGTTACTATGTTATCCAAAGAGTAAGGATTCTTAGGAAAGTCAAATATCTTACAAAGAAAACAGAGCATATGTTATTTGGAACCGTGGCAACACTTTAATTTTAATTTTGTCTTATATATTTTCCAAATTTGTGATTATTTACAAAATCATATTATTGATTATTTTCAGGAGGCAATCAACATTTCTGCAAATGAAGGCAAATTGTGTTATGTTCACACCACACTGGTTTACAGTTAATTATAGGGAGACTGATGAAGGCTGTGGAAAATTCGGATTCAATAATTAATCAGACTATTCATTAGGAAAACATGGTATTAAGAATTTGATTAGTAAAACACTTCATTTTAATAGTATTTATTCAAGTCACTCAGCAATAATTCATTATTTTATCAGAAACAACAGAGGATATGTCACAGGTGCAAAGGTATGATGGAGAAACAAGGCATGTAACGTCTCTGCTCTAATGCTACTTACTTTCCAATAAGGAAGACACAAAAGGAATCAAGGAGGGATGAGAGAGGAAGAGGGAGTAAGAGTTATTAGTGACCATCAAATGTTGACTGAGTGAGTTCATTGCTTACAAAAATATAATATGAGAGAAAAGAATTGTACAAATTAATGCAGATTAAGATAGTCTCAACACATCAGGTCTCAATGAAGACAGTAGGTACACTATGAGTTTATGGAAATAGGAATTAATGATAGGAATTAGATATTATACAACTGTGGAAAGAATTGGGAGAATAAAGGTTCACAGTGGAGAGCTGAAATAGTAAGTGGTCTAATAGGTCATCAAACCTGATAGAGCTCACCATATCACCACTTAAAAAGCTGAACATCCAGCTGGAGAACATCCAACCACAGTGTTGGCGTAGAAGAATGTGGAAGTCCTTTGCCTCTTATTGGTTATTGCCCCTGTGAGTTCTCAGCCAAGCATGCAGAAGCGAACCAACCCGGAGATCCTGGTTCAGAAAGGTCAGTGGTCAGGAAGACTAAGAAAATTCAGAGAGGGGAAGAAGAGTGAGGGTAAACTGGGACCACCAAATATCTCTGTGTCTCTTTCTCTGCCTCCAAATACCATGGCCTTTTAGAGAATAACTGATGGTACTTCACTGGTCCAAATGTGGAAATTTATTTTGTGGCCAAGTAGAAGTTAGTGTCTTATAGGAAAGATGGTTCCAGGAAATGTGGTTCTGGATTAGCCAATCTGAAATGCATAAAACACTCTTTAGGATTTGGGGAGTATAAAATTTTCACTATTATCTTTGTTATGTAATATTTATATATATACTATTTATGATATAATTTGGCCTCTGGATCTGTAATTTCTGTATCCACAGATTCAACAAACTATAGATTTAAAATGTTTGGAAAAAATGTAACTGCCTTGAATATATACAGACTTTTATTTGTCATTCCCTAAATAATACAGTATAACCACTATTTACCTAGCATTTACATCATATCAAGCAAAAAAGAATATAAATAAATACAAATGATTTAAAGTATACATGAGAATATGTATATGTTATATGCAGATACTGAACCATTTTATATAAGGGACTTGAGCATGTGCAGATTTTGTTATTTGTCTGGGGTCCTGCAATCAATTCTGTAACAGTGGTTCACTTCACCTTTTAAATATAGGCGTCTTCTGCTCTAAGACTTTCTTTTCCTCTTCTTCCTTTCACCCTCCTTAACCTAGGGGCAGGGAAAAAGATTACCTTTGTCTATACTAGGCAGAGTTGGTTGTCCTTGAGCACAAATCCACCAGAGGAAGGAGAATTCACCAGAAGATGTAGGAAGTGACTATCTCCAAAATTAACAAGTGAATTTCAGCGCACCATCAGGATGCACTGGGACCCAAGTCAGGGCACACCTGCAAGGCAGCCTTTGTGCAGCTTCTTGAAAAGCTCTTTGTTTTCCCTGATGGGCCAGAATCACAGCCTCTGGACCTGAGCCCCCTCTGCTTCTCCTTTCCTTGAAAAGCAATAACCCTTCTTTTTCCTTTTTCTGAAAATTGTCCTTGTTATTATTATTTTTTTAATGTTTTATTGTTGGTTGTTCAAAACATTACATAGTTCTTGATATATCATATTTCACACTTTGATTCAAGTGGGTTATGAACTCCCATTTTTACCCCGTATACAGATTGCAGAATCACATCAGTTACACATCCATTGATTTACATATTGCCATTCTAGTGTCTGTTGTATTCTGCTGCCTTTCCTATCCTCTACTATGCCCCCTCCCCTCCCCTCCCCTCTCCTCTCTCTACCTCCTCTACTGTCATTCATTTCTCCCCCTTGTATTATTTTTCCCTTTCCCCTCACTTCCTCTTGTATGTAATTTTGTATAACCCTGAGGGTCTCCTTCCATTTCCATGCAATTTCCCTTCTCTCTCCCTTTCCCTCCCACCTCTCATCCCTGTTTAATGTTAATCTTCTTCTCATGCTCTTCCTCCCTAATCTGTTCTTAGTTAATCTCCTTATATCAAAGAAGACATTTGGCATTTGTTTTTTTAGGGATTGGCTAGCTTCACTTAGCATAATCTGCTCTAATGCCATCCATTTGCATGCAAATTCTATGATTTTGTCATTTTTTAATGCAGAGTAATACTCCATTGTGTATAAATGCCACATTTTTTTAATCCATTCATCTATTGAAGGGCATCTAGGTTGGTTCCATAGTCTTGCTATTGTGAATTGTGCTGCTATGAACATCGATGTAGCAGTGTCCCTGTAGCATGCTCTTTTTAGGTCTTTAGGGAATAGACCGAGAAGGGGAATAGCTGGGTCAAATGGTGGTTCCATTCCCAGCTTTCCAAGAAATCTCCATACTGCTTTCCAAATTGGCTGCACCAATTTGCAGTCCCACCAGCAATGTACAAGTGTACCCTTTTCCCCGCATCCTCGCCAGCACTTGTTGTTGTTTGACTTCATAATGGCTGCCAATCTAACTGGAGTGAGATGGTATCTTAGGGTGGTTTTGATTTGCATTTCTCTGACTGCTAGAGATGGTGAGCATTTTTTCATGTACTTGTTGATTGATTGTATGTCCTCCTCTGAGAAGTGTCTGTTCAGGTCCTTGGCCCATTTGTTGATTGGGTTGTTTGTTCTCTTATTGTCTAATTTTTTGAGTTCTTTGTATACTCTGGATATTAGGGCTCCGCCTGAAGTGTGAGGAGTAAAGATTTGTTCCTACGATGTAGGCTCCCTATTTACCTCTCTTATTGTTTCTTTTGCTGAGAAAAAAATTTTTAGTTTGAGAAAGTCCCATTTGTTGATTCTAGTTATTAACTTTTGTGCTATGGGTGTCCTATTGAGGAATTTGGAGCCCGACCCCACAGTATGTAGATCGTAGCCAACTTTTTCTTCTATCACATGGCGTGTCTCTGATTTCATATCAAGCTCCTTGATCCATTTTGAATTAACTTTTGTGCATGGCTAGAGAAAGGGATTCAGTTTCATTTTGTTGCATATGGATTTCCAGTTTTCCAAGCACCATTTGTTGAAGATGCTATCCTTCCTCCATTGCATGCTTTTAGCCCCTTTATCAAATATAAGATAGTTGTAGTTTTGTGGATTGGTTTCTGTGTCCTCTATTCTGTACCATTGGTCCACCCGCCTGTTATGGTACCAGTACCATGCTGTTTTTGTTACTGTTGCTCTGTAGTATAGTTTGAAGTCTGGTATCGCTATACCGCCTGATTCACACTTCCTGCTTAGCATTGTTTTTGCTATTCTGGGTCTTTTATTTTTCCATATGAATTTCATGATTGCTTTCTCTATTTCTGCAAGAAATGCCGTTGGGATTTTGATTGGCATTGCATTAAACCTATAGAGAACTTTCGGTAATATTGCCATTTTGATGATGTTAGTTCTGCCTATCCATGAACAGGGTATATTTTTCCATCTTTTAAGATCTTCTTCTATTTCTCTCTTTTGGGTTCTGTAGTTTTCATTGTATAAGTCTTTCACCTCTTTTGTTAGGTTGATTCCCAAGTATTTTATTTTTTTTGAAGATATTGTGAATGGAGTGGTTGTCCTCATTTCCATTTCAGAGGATTTGTCGCTGATATACAGGAATGCCTTTGATTTATGCGTGTTGATTTTATATCCTGCCACTTTGCTGAATTCATTTATTAGCTCTAATAGTTTCTTTGTAGAGCCTTTTGGGTCTGCTAGGTATAGAATCATGTCACCTGCAAATAGTGATAATTTAAGTTCTTCTTTTCCTATTTTTATGCCTTTAATTTCTTTCGTCTGTCTAATTGCTCTGGCCAGTGTTTCGAGAACTATGTTGAACAGAAGTGGTGAGAGAGGGCATCCCTGTCTTGTTCCAGATTTTAGAGGGAATGCCTTCAATTTTCTCCATTCAGAATGATGCTAGCCTGAGGCTTAGCATAGATTGCTTTTACAATACTGAGGTATGTTCCTGTTATCCCTAGTTTTTCTAGAGTTTTGAACATAAAGGGATGCTGTACTTTGTCGAATGCTTTTTCCGCATCTATCGAGATGATCATATGGTTCTTATTTTTAAGTCTATTGATGTGGTGAATAACATTTATTGATTTCCGTATTGAACCAGCCTTGCATCCCAGGGATGAATCCTACTTGATCATGGTGCACAATTTTTTTGATATGTTTTTGTATCCGATTCACCAGAATTTTATTGAGGATTTTTGCATCTAGGTTCATTAGAGATATTGGTCTGTAGTTTTCTTTCTTTGAAGTGTCTTTGTCTGGTTTAGGTATCAGGGTGATGTTGGCCTCATAGAATGAATTTGGAAGTTCTCCCTCCTTTTCTATTTCCTGAAGTAGCTTGAAAAGTATTGGTATTAGTTCTTCTTTAAAGGTTTTGTAAAATTCTGCTGTATACCCATCCGGACCTGGGCTTTTCTTAGTTGGTAGTCTTTTGATGGTTTCCTCTATTTCCTCAATTGATATTGGTCTGTTTAGGTTGTCTATATCCTCCTGACTCAATCTGGGCAGATCATATGACTAAAGAAATTTATCTATGCCTTCACTATCTTCTTATTTATTGGAGTATAAGGATTCAAAATAATTTTTGATTATCTTCTGTATTTCTGAATTGTCTGTTGTGATATTGCCTTTTTCATCCCGTATGCTAGTAATTTGAGTTCTCTCTCTTCTTCTCTTCGCTAGCATCGCTAAGGGTCTGTCGATTTTGTTTATTTTTTCAAAGAACCAACTTTTAGTTTTGTCAATTTTTTCAATTGTTTCTTTTGTTTCGATTTCATTAATTTCAGCTCTGATTTTAATTATTTCTTGCCTTCTACTTCTTTTCCTGTTGTTTTGCTCTTCTTTTTCTAGGATTTTGAGATGAAGTATGAGATCATTTATTTGTTGGTTTTTCCTTTTTTTAAGGAATGAACTCCAAGCAATGAATTTTCCTCTTAGAACTGCTTTCAATGTGTCCCATAGATTCCGATATGTTGTGTCTGTGTTTTCATTTATCTCTAAGAATTTTTTAATTTCCTCCTTGATGTCTTCTATAACCCATTGATCATTCAGTAACCTATTGTTCATTCTCCAAGTGATATATGCATTTTCCTTCCTTCTTTTATCGTTGATTTTCAGTTTCATTCCATTATGATCAGATAAGATGCATGGTATTATCTCTACTCCTTTATATTGTCTAAGAGTTGCCCTGTGACATAATATATGATTTATTTTTGAGAAGGATCCATGTGCTGCTGAGAAAAAGTGTAACTGCTTGATGTTGGGTGGTATATTCTATATATGTCAATTAAGTCTAGGTTATTAATTGTGTTATTGAGTTCTATAGTTTCCTTATTCAACTTTTGTTTGGAAGATCTGTCCAGTGGCGAGAGAGGTGTGTTGAAGTCTCCCATGATTATGGTATGGTGGTCTATTAGACTCTTGAACTTGAGAAGAGTTTGTTTGATGAACATAGCTGCACCATTGTTTGGGGCATATATATTTATGATTGTTATGTCTTGTTGGTGTGTGGTTCCCTTAAGCAGTATGTAGTGTCCCTCTTTATCCCTTTTGATTAACTTTGGCTTGAAACCTATTTTATTTGATATGAGTATGGACACTCCTGCTTGTTTCCGAAGTCCGTATGAGTGATATGATTTTTCCCAACCTTTCACCTTCAGCCTATGTATGTCTTTTCCTATCAAATGCATCTCCCATAGGCAGCATATTGTTGGGTCTTGTTTTGTGATCCATTCTACTAGCCTGTGTCTCTTAATTGGTGAGTTTAAGCCATTAACATTTAGGGTTATTATTGAGATATGGGTTGTTCTTCCAGCCATATTTGTTTATTTCTGTTACTAAACATGGTTTGTTTTCCTCTTTGATTATTCCCCCCCCTTTACTGTCCTACCCCCCACTGTTGGTTTTCATTGTTATTTTCCATTTCCTCTTCCTGTAATGTTTTTCCGAGGATGTTTTGAAGAGATGGTTTTCTAGCTGCAAATTCTTTTAACTTTTGTTTATCGTGGAAGGTTTTAATTTCATCTTCCATCCTGAAGCTTAATTTCGCTGGATACACAATTCTTGGTTGGAACCCATTTTCTTTCAGTGTTTGAAATATGTTATTCCAGGATCTTCTAGCTTTCAGAGTCTGTGCTGAAAGATCAGCTGTTATCCTGATTGGCTTACCCCTAAATGTAATCTGCTTCCTTTCTCTTGTAGCTTTTAAAATTCTCTCCTTATTCTGTATGTTGGGCATCTTCATTATAATGTGTCTAGGTGTGGATCTCTTATGATTTTGCACATTCAGCGTCCTGTAGGCTTCTAGGATTTGGGATTCTGTCTCTCATTCTTCAAGTCTGGGAAGTTTTCTCATATTATTTCATTGAATAAATTGCTCATTCCTTTGGTTTGGAGCTCTATACCTTCCTGTATCCCAATGACTTTTAAGTTGGTCTCTTTATGTTATCCCATATTTCTTGGATGTTCTGCTTTGTTTTCTTAACAGTCTTGCTGAGCTGTCTATGTTCTTTTCAGGTTGAAATACTTTGTCTTCATTGTCTGATGTTCTATTTTCTAAGTGTTCTACTCTGCTGGTAGTATTCTCAATTGAGTTTTTAAGTTGGTTTATTGCTTCCTGCATTTCTAGGATTTCTGTTTGTTTGTTTTTTATAACCTCTATCTCCCTGTATAGTTGATCTTTTGCTTCCTGGATTTGTTTGTGTAATTCATTGTCAAAGTGATCTTTCATTGTCTGATTTTGCTGTCTAATGTCTTCCTTGATACTCCAGATCATCTGAAGCATGTATATCCTGAATTCTTTATCTGACATTCCATCTGCTGAAGCTGTTACCTCTTCTAAAGTTGAGTTGACCTTCATTGCTTGTGGTTCTTTCTTTCCTTGTCTTTTCATACTGCTTGCATTTCTTTCTGCTTGGTGAAATTGTTGTGTTTTGGAAAATTTTTTCCCCCTATATATTTATATTGCTCTTGTATAGTTGAAAAGTCTCCCTTGCAGGGTGGGGCGGCGGTCTGCCTACCTTGCAGGCGCGGGCGGCGGCTCTGCTCTGCCCCTCCTCCAATTGGTGTGAGGTGTTTACCACGCCCGCGGACCCCTGGGCCTGTTCTGCCGGTCGGTCGCAGGTCTGCCTACCTTGCGGGCGTGGGCAGCGGCTCTGCTCTGCCCTTACTCCAATTGGGGTGTCGTGACTACCACGCCGGCAGGTTACTGGGCCTGTTCCGGGCGCGGGCGGCGGCTCTGCTCTGCCCCTACTCCAATTGTGGTGATGTGCCTACCACCCCGGCCGGCCGCTGGGCCTGTTCCACCGGTCGGTCGCAGTTCTGCCTACCTTGCGGGCACGGGCGGCGGCTCTGCTCTGCCCTTACTCCAAATGGGGTGACGTGTCTGTCGCACCGGCAGGCCACTGGGCCTGTCCCGCTGGTAGGTCTCAGGTCTGCCCACCTTTCGGGCACTGGTGGCGGCTCTTCTCTGCCCCTACTCCAATTGGGGTGTCGAGACTACCACGCTGGCAGGTTGCTGGGCCTGTTCCTGGAGCGGGCGGCGACTCTGCTCTGCCCCTACTCCAGTGGGGGTGACTTGTGTACCATGCCGGCAGGCCGCTGGGCCTGATCCGCTGGTCTGTCGCAGGTCTGCCCACCCTGCGGGCACGTGTGGCAGTTCCGCTCTGCCCCCACTCCAATTGGGGTCACGTGACCACCACACAGGCGGGCCGCTGGGCCTGATCCGGGTGCAGGCGAAGGCTCTGCTCTGCCCCTACTCCAGGTGGGGTGACGTGTGTACCTCGCTGGCAGGCCGCTGGGCCTGATCCGCTGGTCTGTTGCAGGTCTGCTTACCTTGCAGGCACGGGCGGCCGCTCTGCCCTGCCCCTCCTACCACGCCTGCGGCCACTGGGCCTGTTCTGCCGGTCGGTCACAGGTCTGCCCTCCTTGTGGGCACGGGTGGCAGCTCCGCTCTGCCCCTTCTCCAATTGGGGTCACGCGACCACCACGCTGGCGAGCCCCTGGGCCTGCTCCAGGCGCGGGTGGTGGCCCGGCTCCTCCCCTCTGGCTCAACACAAAGCGAGAGAGACTCGGGTGTCTGTGACTTACCCTCCCTACCAGGAGTCCAATTGTTTCTGTCGCCACTGGTATTGATGAAGTTCTCTCCTCTGCCACTTTCTGATGACATCAGATCTCTGCCATGTTGGTATCCTATGCGAATGGCAGCATTTCGTTCCCTTTGCCGGGAGACCAAAGCAATGGGTGAGTCCTGACCGGCCCTCACAGGCCCTGTCTCAGTCCTGTTGCCACTGCCCACAAAGGCTCGGTTGGTATTTACCTCCACAGTACTCAGCAGGACCTGGACCGAGAAGCAGTTTCCGCGGGCCCCTTAGCCCTGGGCCAGAGCAGTTCCGGGAGCCGGAACTCAGCCGCTCCGTGCTCGTTGTATGCTCTGATAAGAGCAGGCTCCAAGAAGCAGTTTCCGCGGGTTATTTAGCACTGAGCCTGAGTAATTTGTCTGCAAGCCGCAGGCGAATGGCAGCCTGAAATTACCTGTTCTATGGCTGAATGAGCTGCGATCAGTCGAAAACAGGGATGGTGACGTCAGCTCTCCAAGATGGTGGCTGCTGGCCTCCTCTGTGGTCTGACCGGTGTGGAGAACCGAAATGGACCGCTTCCTTCCCCTGTCTCGAACCCAGAATTCAGCACTGTGTACGGTGCTTGCACGGCTGGCAGAAACTGCAGCGCGGTATCCCTGCGTCGCTATCTCCTTGTTTCCCAGCGCACGCCGCAGACTCTAGCCGCGGGGCGATTTGCTGAATAAGCAGTGTGACCCTCCGTGCGACAAATCTCTCGCATTTGAGCCCCCGTAGCCGATCCTCATGCAATGGAAATCCTTCCTCCAGGTTCCGGAGCACCCCACTATTGCTGGAAATTCCTAACAAGATAGCCTTTAGCCGTCCTGACTCGTCATTCTCCCACACAGTGACGCGGCACACGGGGGCAATGCATTCCCCTCGCCGCCATCTTCCAGCCTCAGTACTCTGTCCTCGTTATTAAATTGACTTTGGGCCTGAGGTTTTAGTAACAATTTCTCATAGGTATCAAGGGAGAATGACTTCCTCTCTTCTCTCTCTCAATATCTATCTGTATATGATGTAAATAAATATGTATATGTAATTATATAGTGTATAATATTACAGTTGTGTATCTACACCTGATGAGACTTGTTAAAATTTTTTTCTTAGATTAAAAAACTCAAAGAAGACTTACTGAAATTCCTTTCAAGGAACAGATTTATTTAACAATATTTATTTCAAAATAAATCATAAGCAAAAATAAATACTTTGGGAAATCATGTTAAAAATCACAATTAGTAAACACGATGCTATGAAATTATGAAATCCCCCTCGCCTCTTCTCTTGGTGATTTTTATATGTTGTTCTGTTTATTCATCCAGTGCTTGCATTTGGTAAACATAATTTCAAATTCTTATGAAATTCCCAGAGCAGTGACAATTTGCCAGAGCATTTTTCTCTCATTTTTCTTAAAACGAGTAAGTGAAGCGAGGAGAAATGCACTGGCTTATGCAATATGCATGTCAATTTGATCCCCACAAGATGTTAGCCAGATGACTGCTCTACTCACTGGACTCTGCAGTGGGGGCCACATTCCCTATGCAAGAAGTCAGAACAGTTATCATGGAATGGAAAGAGTTGATATGCAACTGCAATGTTTATTCTCATCCTCAAATGTATGGAACAAATCTATGCATTTCATATCATTTTTCTGGAGGATGTTAAGTGCTGGCAACCATAGTGACATCAGTGATAAGAATCAATCAGGGCCAAGTTCCAAGTCCCCAGATGAGAAGATTGAACACCTGAGAAATGCCCAGATAAGTGCAAGTGTAGAAAGCAAGTATTATTTAAAGTATGGAACAGAAATATACTTCTCCAAAGAGAAGGGGCCCCAGAGCTGGGTGTCCAAGGAAATGGGGGTGTCCTGCCCCTTTTACACATTTTAGAATTCCTTTGTTCTCATGCACTCCTTCCCTCATCCTGAGACCAAAAGGTGGCTCAAAGGTGGAGTGATCCTGGACAAGAAAGGGAAGGAACCGCCCATGAGGCATCTGGAGGTATTAGCATTTTATTTCCTCATGAATCAGCCCCCATCTTTCTGACCCAATCATTTATTATCTACACTGACTTTTTGTCCCCTCACCTCAATAGCCTCAAACTGTCTGTCTTTATAGTTTGAAAATAAGACATTGCACACTTTAAACTGAAAGAATGGGTTTACACATAATTTAATAAATGTGATTCTAGGTGTCCAAATGTTACCAAAAGCTCAGACCTTTTTCCTGATTCCAATTCAATAACATCATTTTGAGAAAGGAAAAGGAAAAAGATTTATTGCTTTGCTAGCAAAAGAGAAGTACAGAGGCTCCTGCCCCAGAGGCTGTGATTCTGCCCATAAGGGAGAACAGAAGGTTTTTAAAGAAGACATAGGGGTTGTGATTCATTTGTGAATTGGGGAGATAGGCATTTCTTAGATCTGGCCATCCCTGAAATTCTAAATGACTTTTGGTGGATGTGTGCTCAAATACAGATCAAAAAGGTAATCCTATTCCCTGTTCCCAAGTTAAGGAGGGGGAGAGAGAAGAGGAAAAGAAGACGTGTCCATTTTAAAATAAGCTTCAGTGGCAGAAACAGCAAGGGTTATATTCAAAGCGTGAAGTGGACCACTGTTACACAAACATGAATTAACTTTGCTAGAGCTTAGGTATGTGATTGATATTATTTTCCTCTAATAATCAACAATCAGAAACCATTATTTGATTTTTTTATTCATTTTTTTATATGTGGTGCTGAGGATTGAACCCAGGGCCCCCCCGCACATGCTAGGCGAGTGCTCCACCACTGAGCCACAACCCCAGCTCACTATTTGATTTTTTAAATATGATTCTGCTCTTCTATTTAGACTACTTCTAAAAAACAAAGTAATTAGAATTGGAAAAAGATTTGACATTAAAGATGGATTCTTCAAACTGGTTTGTAGTTCATATATATTAATATTATCAGAATCCTATAAAATAAAATAATATTTATATCAATGGAACACTTTAAATTGGCAGTTGCTATGAAATTGAAATGGAGAAATACAGTATTTGCTTCAAAGAAATTGCTACCACAAGACCCAACTAAAAGCACTTCTCCCCTGTATATCTATAAAGTGGATTTTGAGTATGTCATGAAAATGAAAATAACCACCACCTATCTTCTTTTGAGACGAATGGGAAAATGCTTTCAGAGGAGGTAAATTACTTATTAAAGTAGCCAATTTTATTAAAACGTGGGGCTTCAAGTCAAAAGGTATTTCAACAAACCTGCTAGTTAGTTATATTCTTTGGTCAACAGTTGGTAGTTATGCTAGTATTTAATTTAATTGTGTTAGTATTTAAAATGCCTCTACAGGGAACTGTCAGTAATCCCTTTCTAAAGTAAAAATATTCTACACAGTGGCTGTCTTTGCATAAAATACTTAGTAAGAAAATTAATATTTAGAAAATTTAGATATGAAAATGATTACAACAGAGTAATAAAAGGTATCAGTAAATAAATTTGATCTCCTATTTTTACAGGAGGAATTGATATTGAAGTACACTAAGTTGAATTCTTGACTAGACAGTAAACAAACAAACAAAAACCTGTCAGATATAATTTCTTAATTCATAAACATGAACTAATTTTTCAGTTACAGATCTGGGGCCCTCTAAGAAACAAGACAGCATAAAGACCACCCCCCTTTCAGATCCTGATTCTTGTAACCAAATCAGAAAGATTTCAGACATGTCACTAGGAGTAACAGAAATGAGTTTATTGAAGGGATAAGGAAAAGGGAAAGGGGACATTCTCAAGGAAGAGAGTAGGTCTTCTCAGAGAGGAGAGAGATAATGTGCCTGTCTGTGAGGAGGGCCTTTTAGGCCTGAGCCTAAGCAATTCCATTTTTTTTTTTTTTGCCATTATACATGAGTTTTCTTCCTATTATTATTTGCATTACAATTCTTAATACACCTTTATACCACAATTCCATTTTTAAAACTCCAGTTTGAAAACTTCAGTCTCATTAGGCACACCCAACAGAGCCCTCCAGGATGGCCTTAGACGAGTTACTTCCCCTCACCCTGATAAACACAGTGAAGCCTTTGGCAGGCTCTCCTTGCCTGATTAGAGGGAAAGGCGAGAAGATCAGATGTTTCTGACCCCAGGGCAAATGATGTCATGGAAAAAATCTGATGGTAGCTGATAAGGACTAAAAGGGGGGTCCAAAGCCCCAAAATTTAGTATAAATGATAGAGCTAATGAACAGGGATTCAGCCAGCCGAAACAAGGATGCACTCGAGCTGGAGAGCCTGATGAGGACCTGACATCCCATCACTTGTCATCGTTTTCCAGATCCTCTGCGTGATCCTCACCGTTCTCAAACTCTACCGCCTTATCTGGACCCTGGAGAGAGCCACAACTTCTCCCTGCAACCCTCTCAACCAGTCGTCCACTCCACCCCAGGAAAAGCCTGCCTTGGTTCTGGACCTGATCACTGCGGTCTAAGTGAGTGTGCATCTGCTGGACATAAAGCCTAAGGCTTAAGACTTTTGAACTTAGCACACAGAGGGAATGTCCGTCATTAGCCTGTCATGATTAAGTGTGTTTGCAGTGCTTATTAATCTAGAATTGTTTACTGTGAATTGATTATGTCTATTGCAATGCCTAGCATTACGTATTGTCATTTTCTTGATTAAGAACATATAAAGTGAAATTGTATTGAGTAATTTGAGTGAATAAAACATTGAAAATGGCAGAAAAAGCAGATGGACATTTTTTATTTCTCCCCATCAATTGCATATGTCGGAATTTTGCCTCCTTGAGACACTGTCCTATACTCCAGTTTTATTTGGGGATCCCAAAGAAGTATCTAGAGAATTTTGCCCAGGTCTATCTCATAACTTTTGACTGATAGCAGGGTGACATCAGACTTTCAAGCCCCACTGTCTTGATAACTTTAGGTCATGTTGGCCCATGCTGACTGGTTCTAATTGGATACATAGCCATACAGATTTTATGGTCAGGTGGAACTATCCTTATCTCTAGAGATTCAGGATCTGGTCACAAAAGTCTGGGTATCTCCCATCAACATTATTTTGGGTCTGCATTTTTCCTGCATTAACTGTTTGCTGAGGAATGTGACATATGCTGTCCACTTAGGCCAGGCAGGGCTGCAAATAAATTGCTTCTTGGAATAGAAAGCATGTGTGTGTGTGTTGGGGAGTGGGTCAGCACAGTGTGCCAGTTTTATAGAATTATTCTCTTAACCTCTTGTTATATATAATGTACATACACAAGCTGTTTATATTCTCACCTTATTTATTGAGGTTTACTATGGCATAATTCACAAAATTTATTTATTTTCTTTGAAGTCTTCATGTAAGAGTGGTCCACTTCACCTTTTGAATATAGCCCTTGCTACTTATATGTTTCTGTTTTTTTTTTTTTTTTTTTTCCTCTTCTTCCTCTCCCCATCCCTAACCTAGGGTTGGGGAACAAGATTACCTTGAGTTATGTGTTCTGTACAGGAAGGAAATATCACAAGTAGAACTAGGAATTGACTATCTCCCAAATTAACAAGTGAATTTCAACACACATGGGGGTCACACCTGGAACACCCTGTCAGGGCACACCTGGAATGTAGCCTTTGAAGAGCTTCTTTATCTTCTTCCCTAATGGGCAGAACTACAGCTTCTGAGACTGGAGTCTCCTGTGTTTCTTCTTTGCTAGCAAAACAATAAATCTTCATTTTCTTTTTTCTCAAAACTATGTCTTCATTATTAAATTGGCATGAATTGGCATTGGGGACAAAGACCAAGCTTTCGGTAACATTCAAATATAAAAGGGTCAGTAGGAACCCTGAGAGTAAAGATTAGATTGCCTCTAATGCAATACTTTTTGGCTTTTAATAAGCCACTTTTTTTTTCCTTCCAGGAGAAGAAAACCTTACTTCTCCACAGCGGAGAAAATATTATTCTCTAAGAACTGTATTTCTTACTAATTATTACTAATATGCCAACACGTAAAATTATTTGACCAAAGGGGAGCCTACAATCCATTTATTCTAATATTAATTCTTTGTTGTCTTTCACCATCCTCTTTACTCCCAACAAAGATGGTCTTAACAATTTCCTGAACTTGACAAAACTTTATACAAGTTACTTGCTGACTTGTAGGCCCCTAAATTCCCTTTCCACAGAGCATTTCCTTTAGAAAGCTTGCAATTGCAAATTCTTTCTGTGCACCTTTGAAATATAGACAAATCTCCCAGCCTCTTTCCCTGTTTTATAAATCAGGAATGTCTTTGTCAAAGACCTGGAAATCATCCCTTTGAAATGTAATCATCAAAGAAGAGGGTTCTCCTATCTTCCAGTCTCAGTGGGCGGGTAGGAGCCTCAGTTGGCAAATGCTAATTAGCCAACTCAGATGGCCTTATCATAAAGAAAAACATTTGCAATCTCAGAAATGATTCCATGTGGGGGACACATCCCACTGACCAACCTCCACCCTAACATCCTCTAGTACTTTCCCACTAGCTCACCCCAGTGTTTAAAAACTCTCCTGCCTTTTGATTTTGTGAAGTTGATTTCCTTCTGTCTCTCCTCTTACAATAAAAAAGTCTTCTTTGCCTGTTTAACTGGGTCTAGTGCTACTTTTTCTTAACAGTTTCCTCTTTACCAAGCTTAAGTCCTATGGCTCATCACGAAAATAATGCTCTTGCCAAGTCCTCAACTCATTTACCCAAGCTCCAACTCTAGGTAATCAATGTCTCCAACTGCTCTGGTTGGAGAGAAACACACAACCAGCAGCTCGCTTCACCCTCCACACTAACTTCAGGTCCAAGAATACTAAAGCTCCCCCTCTCCCTGTGGTTTCAGTTGTCCAAATTTATATTTGGAAAAGTTTAATATGAGAATGACTATAACAGTTTAAAAATGTGCCAATAAATAAATTTGATATACTTTATTTTTTTTAAAGAAAGCATTTTGCCTCAGCCCCCAAATATTGAATGTACAGTTTCCAAAATAAACAACTTGCAAGCTTTAAATCATGCATCATTCTTAGTAGCATGAGAAAATCTCATGCTTTTCTATTCTGTGTTGTCAGGGATGTGAACCATTCTTCATCCAGCATAACCACACTATATGCTATCCATCCATTAGTCACTTAGTAGTGGACTCAGTTACCAGATCAATGACTGTTGTGGTGTTGATGTGGAGAGACCCGCAAAGCCAGAGCAACCATGGGAATCTGCAGCCACCAGTTCTTGAGACCCAACAGGAAAGATTTCAAGCCAGTTGCACACAGAGGCAGAAGTTTATTAGAAGGGAAAGGTAGAGGATTAAAAGACACTCTCAAGGGAGAAAGGGTGAGAGTGAGTCCTCTCAGAGAGAAGAGGAACAGTGAATGCCCCCTACTCCAGCCCTCTAGTTTTAGAGAAAGTTTCCAGAGAGTCCTGCCCAGATCCACATTTTTACTTTTGACTGACAACAGGGTTGCATCAAACTTCTAAATCCCATTGCCATGGTCTTACCCATAAGTACCCAAGCAAAACCCATGCTGAGTAAAATTTTAATAGTAAAATACTATTATAATTATTACCAAAAGCTAAATTCTTGTCCCCGATGCCAATTTATGCCAATTTAATAATGAGGACATGGTTTTAATAAAAAGAAAAGGGAAGGTTTATTGCTTTGCTAGCAAAGGAGAAGCACAGGGGACTCCTGTCTAGAGGCTGTGATTCTGCCCATCAGGGAGAACAGAGGGCTTTTAAAGAAGCTCCTCAAAGGCTGCATTCCAGGTGTTTCCTGACAGGGGTCCCAGGTGCACCCTGATGGTGTGCTGAAATTCACTTATTAATTTGGAAGATAGTCACTTCCTAGATTTTCTAGTGACATGTCCTTCCTATGATGGGTGTGCCTAGAATGGGAAAAGGTAATCTTGTTCTCTTCCCCCAGTTTAGAAAGGGAGACAGGGAGAAGAAGAAAAGAAAAGAAAAAAAACGAAAAAACATGTTCCCTTTTAAAATAAGCTTCAGAGCAAAGAGGGCTATATTCAAAAGTGAAGTAGACCACTGTTACCTAATGACATGCTAAAGATCCAAAGCAACCCTGGATCACCTTGGCTAACACATTGTCCTGACAGATTTTATGGTCAGTGGGTTTTGTTTCTAAATATATTTGTTTCTAAATACTATCTTCCTGGAATTTCTATCTGTATAAAGGTCACAAAAGCATCCCCCTACCAGCTTTGCTCCACTTATCAGTATGGAATAGTCTTGGGTCTACATTCCTCCCTCCAGCAGACAACAGGGTTTTTACCTGTTGTCTTCTTTAAGAGAGAGAGTATGTTTATTGGGTGGGGGTCAACACACTAGGCCCAGTCTGCAGAGCTTTCCCTATAAAGCCATGTCCCTAGCACTCCTGTCTGCTACCTATCAGTATCACAGTGATTGTGTATGGGGTCTGATACCAACCATACTTTTGAGCATCCACTCGGAGTCCCAGAATATATGCCTTCTGGATAAGGGGAAACTACTGATGTGACTCCATTTTTGAGAAACCAGCCTCTACCTCAGAGCAAAGCCTGTCCAAGGAAGGGGGTGTGGTCCTTGTCCTTGGAAAACCCCACAGAGCACTCCTAGGCACATTCCCACCCTGCTGAGTTGTTTATCTACAACTAACACCTGCTGCGACAGGTGTCCCTGACTCAGTTAGGCTAGGTGAGGACCCTTAACAACCCCCAAGTAACCACCAATCAGGATGAGACAGGGAAATATCTGGAATGCCAGATGACCCTCCCAGTAGTTTATGGTGGTTGATAACATGTTGGGAAACCATGTAGTTCAGCACATACTCTCCTCATGGCTTAAACCAATCAGTTCAAACGAATCCCCCTCTTGTAGTAACCAATCACCCCTACCCAACTTGTTCCCACCAGTGAATGTGCTAATCATGTTTTAGAGTTGTTTTATGATTTTCTTGCGGTGTGTGATGATTTGCTAAGAGATGCTATGATGTATGTGGGGTCCCTGCCTTCCCCAAAGAGTGTATAAAATTGCTGCAAACCCTGGGCTCGGGGCCCCTCAGTGTCACCAGTTGCTGTGTGTGCGGAGGACAGAGCTAGCTCGCAATAAACACCTATTTGCTGCTTACATCCATCTTGGTCTCTGGTTGTCTTTTGGGGGTCCTGAACTCAAGCATAACACTACTACATTTCATCTCTTCATTGCCTTCAATGACTTCCTTGTCCACAATTATTTTGAGCTGGATAATATCATTTCTTATTCCACAGATTAAGTAGAAGGAATAAGAAAAAAATGTCCACAGTTCCTATCTTTGTGTCCATTTACTCGCTTGCATCTGGGACCTCACATTCTGCCTTTCCTGCAGTTATTGTTAATGAACTGGCTATGCTTATAGCTCAGGCAACTGGTCCACTTGTGGCCCAAACCCCTTTATCCTCCATTAAGCTCGGTAAACTGTGCCATGTCTATCCTGTATAACTATTTTTACCTACTTAATTTTGCCATCTTAATCCATATACTGACTTCAGCTCCCTATCTTGAGAAGATGTTTATAGCTTCTCTCTTCCCATCCTCTTTTAAACTTACTTTATTTAAGCTTTATCTCTTGCCCACCAAAATTGTTATGGTCAAAGCTTCAAGCTTTTAAATCCAATTCTAATTTCTCAATTAGTTTATCTAGCATTTGACATAATCAGTTGTTCCTACACTTACTTCATGTGACTAAAAGAACAAATTATTGCTTTTTTCCTCTTTAGTAACTGCCTCATCTTTCTCAGTACCCTTACCCTTTCTTTCTAACTTCCACTGCCTAGTTAGTGTGACTGGGGCTTCCATTCTCAGACCCCTTCTTCAATCTGATTCAAATCCCTAGATGATCTCATCTAGTTCCATCGCATTAAATACTATTTAGATGCAAAGAATGACCTGGATTTTATCTCCAGTTTAGACTTCTCCCCTAAGTTCAGACTTTCATCTGACTACCTACTAGACATTTCCATTTGTCAACCTAATGGAAATGTCTAACATAACATGCAAAACCAAATTCCTGATCTTCATTCCAAACTTATAATTTCTGAATTTCGCCATCTCTGCATATGTCAATGTCATCCTTTCTTTTGGGGAGGAAGTGGAGTCAGAACATTGGAGTTAACCTTGAATCTTGTCTTATTTGACTTCAGAGAGTGATCTTTTAAAACTTTATATATTGCAATTTTGCAAACATTACACCAGTCACTTTCTGCCCCATTTGGAGTGAAAATCAAAGACCTCACAATGATCTACAGGGTAGTGCCCCGTCTGTTCTCTAAGATAGCAATTTTGCTGTTATCTACCTCTCTCTACACCATCTAAAGTTAACCCCTGGTTGTCCCTCAAATATGACAGCCATGGTCCTGCCTCAGAACTTTTGTTCTCATATTCATTTTGAATATTTTTTCTTGCAGATCTTTGTGGCTCACTCGCTCACCTTCACTACTCCTGGCCCATATTAATTAAAATTCTTGCACCCCTCTGGCACTCTCTCTCCTTCCTTGATTTCTTTTCTTGTCTTGTCTTCTTCCTGAATCTTTCTACCATATGGTATAACAAAACATATATTAATGTAGGCATGTGTTTATTTATTAACTATTCTTCTCGGCTTAACCTAAGCCTATGAGAACAGACCTTTGTTTTTCTGGTAACTAGAAAGTTTTTAGCATATAAATATTCAAGAGGAGAAAGGAAGGAAAAGAAGAAAAAAAAAACTATTGTCAATTCTATAGTATTAAGAATCAAACTGAGCATGGTAGCACACCCTTGTATTCCCAGCAACTAGAGGCAGGGCTGAGGCAGGAGGATAGAAAAATAGAGCCCAGCTTCTACAACTTAGCGACACTGTCTCAAAATTAAAAAAAAAAAAAAGTGGGGTGGGGGGAGAGGACTGGGGCACAGCACTGTGGTAAAAGACCCTCGGGTTCAGCCCCCAGTACTGAAAAAAATGATAATCTATGTGAGCATCATTAAGATACTTAGCATAGACTTCTTTTTAAAATGTTGTTGCATATTTGTCAACGGTTTGAAAGGCATAAGAATAAGGCCCTAGCTATTTTCCTAAAATTCCAGCAATAGTCATAAAAGTACTGCTTTTTCTTACTGTCAGTAATGCTGTACACACAGCCTCAATCTGATTTCAAATCTCCTATCTCCAAACTCTGTTCCACTGCTAGAGGAGTTTTTATTCCTCAAGGTTATATGAATGGAGTTTCTTCTCCTTCCAAACTCTTAGCTACCAAGAGACAATTAGGCCAGCTGGTCAGATTGTGTTTATTAGAAGATTTTATTTCTTAGCAGAGGCCTTGTGTGTAAGGATCTGATTCTCAGGGTTAGTGATTCTGAATCCTGAAGTTTTATTAAAATAATAACAGCCTCAGGAAGATATTGATTTTAAAAATGACAGTTTGATAATTTATAATAAAGAATGTATCTCTCCACTCATCAGAAAATGTTTACAGTATTTCACTTCTGACATTTCCTCCACAATAACCTTCTAATAAGAAATAGAATTTTAAACTCTTCTACTCTATAATAGTAATGTTATTTTCCAATTTAAATCTAAATTCCTTGTAGATACACAATGATTATATAATATCCAGTCTCAAGCTAAACTTATTTGTCTAAAGCTCTACTTTATTTCTGCCTACTTTCAACTGGAAGTTTCAATTTTTTCTAGGGTCACCAGCAATCCCATATGTATTTCCAGGGATTTGTTAACAGTACAAGGGTCTTATATAGTGTCCAGACAAAAGTCTGGGGAAGGAAGACAAGAGTGGTTCTTGACTTGGCTCCAATAATTTGACAGTGAGATATGCTTCCAGATCAACCTAATAATTCCAGATTCTGTGACTCACCCATATTCTGTGCCATGTAAAATATACAATACTTAGGAGAAAGGGTGGATGGCTCCATCTTCTCAGATACAACACAAACTTTCCCCTGGTGACTTCATATACCCTGTGAGCTGTCATGAACATCCTTTCTTTCTCCCTTCTCTCTCATTTTTCCTTTCCCCTTTTATAATTTTCTACTCCTGCTTCTCTCCACTGTTCTCTTTATAATCTTTGGGTTTATAGATGCAAGCCTCATGCTCCTTCTGCTCTTCTCAACACATATTGTTTATATCAGGAATTTTTTCCATAATTGGTATGTCTATTTTCTGGGGGGAAAAATATGGCCAAGTTAGGCCATATTCCTCCCTAATACAGCTTGCCACCATTTCCCCCCAAAATACTGAGCACAAAGACCACTAACTACTAACGAAGGAAATAAAGAGAGGAAAAGTTATGCCTTCACATTACAATTAAATTTCAAGTTCATCTCCTCACATCTACATTCTCCCTATATCCATTTCTGTAGATTGGATGGTGTATAACTTCTTGAATGTGTTTGCTCTTTTGAGTTTTCTAACCTTTAAACAATTAGACCTGTCTTCTGTTTGACAGATCAGTGAATCAGTCTTTATGTGTAAGCAGCAGTGTATGTGATATGGTGAAGGAGGGGGAGAGAAGGAAGCCAATGCCAAACCTTCATGTTGAAGTGTATTTGGGAGATGACCTCTTCTATAGGGAGACAGCTGAACACTGGCCAACGTCAAAGGTAGTAGGGGTCAATAATTCCTTTTTCAGATGAAAATACACATTAAATGTATTCTTACATGCATATTTGTGTGTCTACACATATACACATACACATATGTGTATTTAGAAATGGAGATATTTTAACTTTCACATGGATTCATTGACAACTTTGTGGAACCTAAAAGATGTGCACACCCCATAATGAGACCCTCTCCTTTATGTACGTTCACCTCTAATATTTTATGTATTTTAGCTACCATCTTAGTGTTTTAGCACCAGTTTTTTAGTCATGCTTCAATTCATTACTCCCAATTTACTTACATTAATTATTTGATAAGTTTTGTGAGAAAGGATAGTCACCTGGTAGTAATTAAGAACCACTTTAGTGTTAACAGCAGAACTTCCATACACTATTTCTTCCCAGGGCTTATCTTTACTGATGGACAAACACATACACTTTATGAAGATAATTAACTTTGGTATCATAGGGTGACATTTTCTGACCTTGTTCCTAAGTTCGGGGAATGAATCTTCCTGCTAACTGATCTGAACTCATCTTCTAACATTCCTAGCTAAACTCTTTTGGAATAGTTTTTTAATAGTAAGGATTTAGATTATTATTATTCAAGGATGTTTATTAACCTCCATCTACCACATGCACGTTTCTTTTCATAGTATCAACCACAGAGGTCCCTGTGCAGCCTATAGACTCTTCTAGGTTCATTGTTAACTCTAGCTAACTTTGTTCACAACATCTTTCTAGATCTCATCAAGGTCATTAATGATGTCATGTTGCTGAATTATATGATCACTTTTTGGTTCTTATCTTGACCTGTCAGCAGCTATCAGACTTGTTTTCCTTGAGAATAAGAAAGCCATTATCTCTGAGAAACAGCTCTTCCTGTAACACACTTGGACAGTTAACCCTCACCTGTCCAGCATTCAAATATGACTCCCTGCAACAATTGATATTATTTTTCATCAGGGTTCTACTCTCACAGCTTCAACTCTTGCCTTTACCTCGTTCTTGTCCCTTGTTGGCATGCTCCATTTTCTACAAGCTTTTGGTCCTAGTTCTCTGGAATAACCTGCCCACATCCTTCACATTTGATATGCAGCACAGGTATCCAGAAGACTTTACACACCCACAGTTTTCCTCTCTCTGTGTCTGGGTCTCAAGTCCTTCCTTCATGTTCCTGAGCACAACCTCTGTGGCAGCAGTTGTTAAGTCTTTTTAATATCGTTTATTTATAGGCTTTCCTATGAAACGATGAGTTCATCTAGCTATTACGTTAATATTTGGTGAATCCATAAAAGAATGAATGTTTATACTTTTCCCACATTTTCTTTTTCCATTTTTCCTAACCTTTTCGTATATGAGTATTAAAAGCAGAACTATTTTAATATAAATCTCATACCCATGGTAATATTTATAAAAGAACAACAAAAAACACATCTTTTGTCTTTGATTTTAAAACTCTTCAATGACCTTGCTAACAACAAAGACAGCATTTTCCAAAATATAAGCTAAAAATGAATTGATAGAGTTATTAAAATAAAATAAAATCTCTTTTGAATATTTAGGTTTTAAAATTAAAAATGTGAAATGCACAGCAGAATTTTTATTTTTCTAATATTCTCAAGTTATTTTTTAAAGATCTAGTGTGCTACATTTACAATGCAGCAATATAGTTTAAAAGGAAAAATGATTTAAATATTAAGCATTGCTATTAATTTCCTGATTTAAAACAGGCCTGAAAGGAAAAAAAACAATAAAATTGCAGCCAGCATGAAGAAATTGGATTGGGTTATGATTGCTATCTTTAAAGCTTGTGACCTTACATTATCCTGTCGTATGCCTTAAGGGCATTGAAAGTACTCTAAATTAATTTGGAAGATACACAAAAATGTTTCCTTTAATCACAGAATCCAAGAGCAGTATGTCCCTTGCTGCTCTGCTATCGTGTTTTTAATCTTCCTAACATGATTTTGTAATGTGTCTTATTTATAGAAAAATTCTGCAAATCTTGCTGCAAGTAATTTTCTAAAATCTTGTCAATAATATGAACTTCTATCTACATTCTCCTAGTATTTCTCTGGAGTAGGAGGAAAAAAATATATATATATATATATAAAATCATATGCTTAGTTAAACTGTCTTCTTTCAAGTTTAAATATGTTTTTAGTATTACCAATAATAGATGAGCAGTGATGCTCATATATCATAAAGATCCTTGTGAGATTTTTTTTAATCTTTATTTTTAATTAAATTTTATTTTGAGATAGTTATGGATTCACATGTAGTTTAAAAAAAGAATAATACAAAGTGGTCCCATGTGCTGTTTACCCAGATTTCCAAAGGTCAAAATATCTTATAAAACTGGTAAAATTCCATAACCAAGGCATGGACCCTGATACAGTCAAGATACAGAGCATTTTCTAAGTAAAAACTTAAAGAGAACTAAACTTGTACAAAGCTTAGAAATTTTCATAATAACCTTCTATTTCATTAATTATGTTATGTATAAGAAAAGTGAGGCAAAGAGAAGTTTAGTAGCTTGTTCAATAGAAGTCAGTTTGTAAATAACTGGAATTTTATTTCAAAGAGCCAACCTTAAAGGATGTCTGGTCTCAACATAGAAGATCATCCCCTGCTTATCTTCCCCCAACAAAATATGCCAAAATGACTACAGAGTTATTTAAAATATTGAAAAATGTTTACCAGCCATAGATACTAGATCGAGATTAACATTCTTATGCCTCCTTTGTCAAAGACAGTCTAATACAATGGGATGTAACTAAAAAGAATTCACTGAAGGTAGAATCATATTTTTTCTTGTGGAGAAAACAGTGTCCTATCCCTGAAGGCAAATGAAAGCAACCCTGAAAGAGTAGAAAATAGATTGTTCTCTGAGGCAGCAGGCTGTACCCCTGATAAGAGACACAGGGACACAGTACACCATGGGAAGAAGCTGTCCACATCAGAAAACTAGTAATGGAAAATGACTTTGAGGGCAGAAACTTATCTAAAAAAACAGAATTGAAAACAAAGAAAATGCCCATCATCAGATTATTCATGACTCTAATCAAACCAGTGTCTCACCTAAAGGGAACTGATAGATGAAAGCAATTTAGAAGTTGAAGAAAATGCTATCATAAGAATTATCTCTACTTGGTGTTTCCATTTCTCTTTCTTGCATTCTTTCCTGATCCTGTTCCAACAGGACTTTTACTTTTCTCTTTCCATTCAACTTTTTCAAGATCACTAATAACTTCAGTGCTATGGAATCAAAGGACACCTTCTCATCTTTCCCAGCATTTGACACAGATGAGCATTCTTTTCTCCTTGAATTGGCTAAATTAATTAAATTAAAAATTAGTTGAGTTAATGTATTAATTAAATTAATAGGAAGGTTCTTTCTACCACTTCACTCCTTCTCACTCTCTCTCTCACCTATAGCCTCCTCCTCACCTAGAATATGCTTTAAGCTATAGGGTCTGTGGCTCAGGGCTTATTCTCTTGAATTGTTTTCTCCAGCGCCATAGTTTCAAGTAACCAGTAATCACTGATGACTCTCATGTGTATGTCTTTAACCTGACTTTCTAAACCACAGATGCATGTTTTGAATGGCTTACTCTATCTACTTGGTTATCTTATAGAACCATGAGCTATAAATATCCAAAAATGGAATTTCTCGGCTTTTTCTACAATACTTTCCAATCTGAAGTCATAACAATTTAGGTTAATGGAAACTTAATCTGTTAATTGTTCAACCCCCCAAACCTTTGATTTTAAAACTATTTAAAACTTTATTTCAATCTGGAAACATCAAATTTTTTTTTGTTTATTTCCACTTAAGTACTAGTTACAGTGTTGAACTGTTTGGATGCATTTTTTTTCTGTACAAAAGTAAATGTAAAATTTTATGGTAGAAGTAAATGTGTATATTATTTATTAGGACAAAGATTCACATGATAATATTAAAATATTATTCCTATGAAAATAAAAAATGTTGTATATTTACATTCTTTTACAGGAAAAAATAGAATTTTGTTAAGTACATAATGATCCATAGTATAAAAATAACACAATCTCCTAACTTTATTATTTGTTAAAATCAATAGTGTACATGGATGAATTGCTGACCACAAAAAATTAGTATTTATTAATCAATTTCTGTGAGTAATTATTATGTCTTGAGTCACCAATCAATGGTTTGTATCTGCTAAATAACTCATAAAATTGACTTTACCAATGAAATTTGAGATTTAGAGCAGCCCCATTTTAATTTTATTTCTCCTGCTTAACTTCTGTGTCCTTAAATATCAAGAAATGATAAATCATATCCTATTTTGCATTTTAATTATAATTTCTGTTTAAAGTATTTTATATTTTGTAACATGCAATTGTTAGACTCCCTAGGGAGACACCAACAGAATGCTGAGAAGTAAGATATTGAAAAGAATTTCATCAATAACCCCATCGTATACAATAGAAAGAGTTAAGAAGAAACATATAACTATGGGTTTCCTTTTTAATGACAATAAAAAAAAATTGGTAAAAAGATGTGGAGTTCTCAAACTCATATGTAGCATCCAACAAAACTGACTGAATTCTGTGTCATAAAACTCAGTTTAACACCTGACAGGATGGTACACACCTGTAATCCCCCTGGCTCAGGAGGCTGAGGCAGGAGGATCATGAATTCAAAGCTAGCCTCTGCAAAATTCAGGTGGTAAGCAACTCAGTGAAACTCTGTCTCTAAATAAAATAGAAAATAGGGCTGTGGATGTGGCTCAGTGGTCAAGGACCCCTGAATTCAATCTCCAGTCCCTGCCTACCCCCACCAAAAAAAAAAAAACAGTTTAAGAGAATAAAAACTATATAAAGCATATTATCATATCATGATGGAGCTCTACTAGAAATTAATAAGAAAAAGACATCTAGAAAACATCCAATCATGTAAAGACTGAAGAACATACTTCTAAATAATATGTGAGTTAGAATTTTTCTTAAGAAAAATTTTAAAATATTTTGAACCAAATAAATAAAAATAAAAATACAGCTTATCAAAATATGTAGGGTGCAACAAAAACAGTGGTGAGAGCAGTTGTATACTAATATGTATAAAATACCTTAGAAAAGAAGAAAGATCTAAATTGGTAATCTAAGTTTCCACCTTAAAAACTAGAGAAAGAAGAAAAATTTAACCTTAAATCAAGCAGAAATACAAGACTTATTAGCAAGTGATATTGAAACAGAAAATAAAGAAAAGTGTTTTTAAAAGGTGGGCCTTTGAAAAGATGGATAAAACTGATGTGTCTAGCCAGACTGTAAAGTACAAAAGAGAAGTCACAAATCAAACATATCAGAAATGAAAGCAGAGACATCACTACTGACCCCTTGGACATAAAAAAAAAAAAAATACTACAAACAACTCTATGTTCACAGATTTTGAAGTTCTAGATAAAATAACCAATTTGTTTAAAGACACAAACTAAGAAAACTCACCTAGGAGAAACAGATCATAGGAAAGTGCCTATGTCTAATAAAGAAATTGAATTTGTAATTTCAACCTTAAGTAGAAAACCTCATGCCTACCTGATTTCACTGGTGAATTCTAACAAACATTTATGAAAGAAATGATACCAACTTTTCAAAATCTCTTCCAGAAAATAAAAATAGAGCACTTGCTAACTCCTTCTGTGAGATAAATATTACTCTAATACCCAAACATGTAAACAAGTGACAAGAAATAAAAAAAAAAAAACTATAGACCAATACCTCTCATGAATATAAATGCAAAAATTCTCAACAAAATATTAACAAATCGAATTCCAAAATATGTAAAAATATCATATACCACAACAAAGTAAAATTTATTCCAGGTATGCAAAATTGCTTTAAAGTTCAAAAACAAGAAATTCTGTCAACTGACAGAAAAAGCACTTCACAAAATCCAATATATATTTAAGATAAAAATGTCTCAGCATTCTAGGAATAGAAGGGACAAAGATTCATACAATAATATTAAAAGATTATTCTCATGAAAATAAAAAATGTTGTGTATTTACATTCAGTTTGACAAGAAGAAACAGCTACAAAATACTTATAGACTTTTCTCAGATCAGGAATCAGGCAGGGTGTTCTGTCTCACCACTCCTATTTAACATCTTACTGGGATCCCAACTAGCATAAAAAGAAAGTAAAAGGAAATGAATGTTATGTAGATTAGAAAGGAATAAAATAAGGGTTCTTTTTCACAAGATGAAATGACTGTCTATGTTGAAAATTAAAAAGAATCAATAATAGCAAGCAACCCTCTTGAAACTAATAAGTCATTACATAAAAGTTGCAGGGTATGAAGTTGATATACAAAGTAAATTTATTTTCTATATACTAGTAAAGAACAATGGAATTTGAAATTTAAAACAAAATAGCCATTTACACTTGCAACCCTCCAAATTAGGCATGATAATGTAGTAATATGCCTTAGGAGCAACATGCAAAAACCTTCAAAATTCTAACTAAAGAAATCAGGAAATAAGCCTCAGTCCAGTTTTACCACACAATTCTGTGAATACTTACAATGGATTTTTTCATTTCATCGTGTCTTTATAATAAATTCTTTGTAAAGAGAAGCATTATTTCATAAGGAAAACAAACTAAGTTTATCCCTTGACACTTCGAAGTTTCAAGGTCTTTTCAACATGTACAAAATTATTAAGGGTACAGATATATTGATAGGAAATAGCACATGCTAATAATTTATAAACACTAAGTACTGGGGCAGATGAGAGAGAAATAGCAGACTGGAGATTCTAATGAGCATGAGTATATTCTACTTCTTTCAGGAGTTTTAACTGATCATTTAGATCATCTTTCAAGTAATAGTTTGGTGCAATGATCATGACCTGATTTTACACTTCATGGAGTGACGTAAAGACTTGTGGTGCTAGGAGTGCAGTGGGACCCATGTAAATATTCACATGATGAGGATGCAAGGGAAAAGTCCCATATGGCTTGAATCTGACGATGTTTTATATCCAGCTTACAAGGCAGAATGGAAAGGCATCTGGGTAGTGAATTTTAGCTTTATAGCAGCCAGAAATAATGACCATTAATACTTTATGAAAGTTCTTGTACTTTGCAATGCTACCTTTTGTCTCCATCTCCACCATAACAGAAGAAAACAACTTATAGAGACACATAATACTGACTAAATGTGTATGGTATGCATACAGTGGAGAAGTTGCTGTTTGATGAATCAAATGAGGACAAAAGAGTTGGGGGAAGAGAAGACATCTCAAATAACTCTACACTGAGCTTACCTGTGAACAAGGCAGATGGTTTGAGATGGCTCACTTCCAGATGTTTATAGAAGAGATTCTAGCCAAATGGGGCTTTTACAAAGCCTGGACATTGGAGAGGCAGGGGCAGGGTCAATGTTCACTATGCCTTGCCAGTACGAATTTCATGCTAACATTAACACTTGATACATCTTAACACTCTACCATTTATTTCATACAAATTCTCTAATGATATCTTCAGAACAACTCTCTGAGGTGAATTTTTTATCATAATTTTACAGATGCAGAAACTGAGCCTTAGAAAAGCTCAGTAATTTGACTTAGATCACACAGCTGGTAAGGGATGGACATCAGACTTGCATCTAGAATTGCCTGATGTCAGACACCAAACTTAAATATGTATTTCATTGTTACTTAATATACCAACTTTTAACAACACAGAATGAATTCATTTCAAGAGTAATAACACCTAATATCTATTTAGCACTTAATATATATCAGGTACTGCTCCACCTACATTATTTTATTCAATTCTCATCAAAACCCTCTGAGTTAGATTTTAGTTTCCCATTTTACAAAGGTAGAAACCAAGGCTTAAAGAAGTTAGATTATTCACTCAGGACTTAGTCTCACAGTGCAAGATGAAGGACTGAATTCAGTTCTGTCTGATTTCCAATATACCTTTTATGTTGCAAAAATCAACACTATTAAAGTCTTCTTTTGTAGAAGATTCCTGTTATATAGACAATAATAAATAAACTATGACTATAAAATATCATGGCAACCTATAGGAACTCTCTTCTTACATTATAATTGCATTTCACATTTATTTAGTAGACATTTATTGAGCTCCTACTATGTACCATGTTCAACATATTGCACAAAGTGGATCATAATAATCCTGTGATAGATCCAATTCAGCAACTGGTCAGTCCTTTAGGGAAATTTTCCTTCAGGGGGTTTTATTTTTGTCAGAATTATTTTCTGTTTCAGCACCGCTTAACAATGCCCTTGCACCTGAAAAAACATCATTCATCATTATGATTTGGGGTATCCAAATGACAGTATGCCTGATGTTGATTTGTTTCCCCTGTGAGAAATGAGCATGTTCACAACACTGAAGAGGAAAGCAAAAACCTTCTTTCTGGCCAAAAAAAACCCCCACATCCAGGTCCCTCTTCAGTTTTTGAACACAGCAGCTGCTCTGAATTTAACAGAAGGAGAGAATATTGTTGGAATGAAAACAGCATTAATTAAAATAGTCTATTGAGTTCCAGGCCAAATTGCTAAGTTAGAGCAAAGAGAACATGAAGCTGTGTTTTTTATAATATAGAGATAATCTCCTGGGGTTATTTATAAATCATTAGCAGGCTTGCCCACAGTTGTCAGGATCTTCACAGGTAGACTCATTTTTAGAACATAATTATTAGCACCAAGATAATGTATGAGCAAAAGATTTCATTTGATAGATAAAGCTATTAAAGTAATAAAATTTATGAGTTTCACTGATTATAAAAACATTATTGACTGACTGTAGAAGTCCCGCACACTCAGAAAAGTATAAAAACAAAATGTAGATTGCCCTGTAATCTCTGCTTTAAGAGATTTTCATTATAATGTATTACATTTTTATTTCAATCATGTCAATAATTTAATAATTGTTTTAATTAAATTCTGTTTAAATTTTTATTATAATTTTAAATTGTTAATCATATATATTTTTTCATAGTTGAGACCTAAGTGAAAATAGTGTTTTTAATTTAGCATCTGATTTTAACAGTTTTCATAGATACCATTTACCAAGGATATAGGGTAGAATTTACCATGGACCATTGATGTTCTATATACATTTTTTAATGGTTACCTTATTGTGGATCTTTTTTTTTTTTTTACAAAATGAACTCTAAGGTATTTACCTAGGAAACATTTATGATATAAAAAAAAACTTAATTTGGTCATTTATCATAAGCAATCTGATTGTTTTCTTTTTGTTAATATTAATGAATTATTTTCAATTGTTTAATAGTCTTCTTTATGGGAAAACCACTGTTGTTTTTATTAAAATGGCCAGTGTTCCTTTAATTTGAGTGCTGAGTCACCTCATTTACTGTCAGATAGTCTCCCAGGTCAGTGTCTGGGCTCAGTCAGTGCAGCCTTGACAGTCATTTGCATGTATAAAATAAATGGCATATATGTGTGTGGACTTGTAAATTGGATGAGAATATTTAGAGAAAAATAATATTTGTAAGTTTTCTGATTTGTTCAGTGTTTTTTAAACTGAAATTTAAGTCTTTGATATTCAATCTCTGAGCTTCTTATGAAAAAAAAATGTTTAAAAGCCTTTACTTTTTTTTTTTTTTTTTGGTAATACACTGTGATTACCGAAAGGTGTAATCTTCATAGAATCAATACCTACTAGGCAATGCCATTAGGAAAATGAGAGTGAATCTTTAAGAAATAGTTCTAATGTCTATCACACCGTTATCTTCTGCCTCTTTTAGTCTTTATCTGCACTTTCTTAAAGGTGGATATCTATGCTAATACAGTTTGAAATTTTCAAATATAAGAAGGAAAATAAAACTGCAATGATAAAGCAATAAAGAAAATCAGTAAGTATTAATTTACCTAAATTTGTGCTTACTGTAATTCCCAAGGGAAACTTGTTTAGTAATTGAAAATTTAAGCATATTCATGTTTGTGCATATTGAGCTGCAGAGGTTTAACTTCATTTAACATGTTGGAGCTAACACTAATGACCCTGGATAAAAGAGTGCGAACCCTACATAGTATTCATATGTCAAACACAGAGGAACAGAACCATGAGTTATTTTCATTATATTGACCTTATGTGACAATTTTTTATTCTTTCAAAGTTCTCTATAGCATAATTTTTCAGTTATAAGCAAGATATTATCATCTTACACTTATTTCCAATGTTGCTGAAAATACTAAAAATTTCAGGATGAGAGTGTCATTATAGTAAACAGAGCTCCCCTACAAATTTCCTTTTACTTCTTTCTGAAAGAGAATCCGTGCTATAAATCATATACAACACTTCTGTGACCTTTGCTAGAGTCTCTTGCATATGCATATATATTAAAAAGCACACATATAGAGTTTTATTTTGTTTTTTCACCATGCATCCTTTCTCCTTTCTGAACATTTTTATATTTTTGTCCTATACCCTCCCATAGGTATGCTGAGCTAGTGATGTCAAGATTGTTGCTGGTAAAAAGGCAACTGCTGATCAGGAATCAGATCAGTTTTCATCTTATAATTTTCCAAAGTCAGATGATTTGGGGCTTTTTTCTCAAATCAGTTGATTTCCCATCAGTTATATATCCAATATACTATTTGACACAAAGCTGATATTCTAAAAAATGTGACTTTAAGTTAAATGCTTAGAAAGAAGAGACAATAGTGCACTTCATATCCCTTCAAATGCTTCAAATATATATGGATGATTCTGACATCTGAAATAGCAACTGGAAGAGAAATAACTAGCTTTTTTTCATCTCAATAAAATGACTAATATCAAAATGTAAATGTAATTATTTAGTTTCTGAAACATTTAAATTCAAAAACTCATTGAGCAAAGAAGATTAAGTCATTCAACAACATCTATGTGGGGTAATTGGGAATTCTTTTAAAAGGAGTATCCGAATTAGGGTCCATCCATTGGCAGGGTGAATAGTAGGAGCAATTGTGTCCCTTCAGATTATTATTGAATTTTGCTTTGGTATAAAAATACTTTAGAGTTTGAAAATTTCAAGTATAATTTCAATACAGCTAGATAGAAACACAATGACTGCAAAGAATTTGCTAAATGCCATTGTAAATTTTTCTAGTATGAAGTTCTAAAGCATTCAGAACATGTCTTTTTTAAGATGACAATTAACAGAAATATATGTTATTAATTTTCTTTTGAATAAAGAAAACACATTTCACTTTCCTATACATTATTATAATATGTTATAATTTGTACTATATAATCATACATAATTATAACAAATCAAATTAAAAAATCAAATATTATGGGAAATATTTATGATTTGTATACCAGATAAATAGTTGACATATTTGACAGTGTACTTGTATTTTTTGTTAGATATGTAATAAAATCTCAGATTTAATACAATCAACTGTAACTCTTATTTACAAAGCACTTTCTCATTCCCTAGAATTTTTCAGCCCCAGTTAAATGCATGACAGCAACTCAAACCAAAATATTAAGACTGATATTTGACTTCTCTTTCTCTGTTTTCACATCTCACACCTAATTTTCTCTCAAGTCCCATTAGCTGTCCCCCAAGGTATATCCTGAACCATACATTTCTTTCCATATCCATTGTCCCCATTATCAACATCAGCACTCAAGTGACACTTAAATGCTTTCCCTCCTGCTATTATTGCCTTCACATACCCAGAAAATTAATTCTCTATAGCAGTAAATTTTTTTCTTCAAAAAAATCATTTCAAGTCACTCCACTAGCACTACTACTTAATGGCTTCTATTTGAAGCTAGAATAGAGCCCAATAATTTCCCAAAGTTAGCTAAGTTGTATGGTTAATATATATATATATATATATATATATATATATATATATATATATATATATTTATACTAGTATATTTTATATAAATATATTTTACATTCATAAACTATATGTATTTACATTCATAAACTATATATATATATATATATATATATATATATATATATATATACATTCATAAAGTATATATATAGATATATATATTTTTTTCAATGCTTGGAATCAAACTCAGGCCTTGCACATGCCAGCCAAATGCTTTCACTGAACTGTAGTCCCTGTGTATAATTTTATAATTGATAAGTAGTTTTTCAAAGTGTAATTGTTTTACTGTGTGTGTGTGTGTGTGTGTGTGTGTGTGTTGCTGGGGATTGAACCCAGGGCCTTGTGCATGTGAGGCAAGCACTGCACCAACTGAGCTATATCCCCAGCTTCTTGTTTTACATTTTTAACAAAAGTGATGTTGCTACAGTAGAGACATATTAGAAGAGACTAAGCAAGGCAGCCATAGCGTTCCTTGCCCCAGATATTTGTCTTCTTGCTTGAGGGGATTCCAGGTTAAGACCCAAGTAAAAGAGTAGCAAAGTTTATTAGAAGGCATAGGAAAAAGGGAAAGGAGGATACTCTTAAGGGAGAGAGTGGGTACTCTTGTAGAGGAGAAGGACAGAGTCCCCCTCCTGCCCTCCAGTTTTATTGGAAGTTCCCAGGAAAGTTTCCCTAGAGTCCCACACAGGTCCACCGCTTAACTTTTGACTGACATCAAGATTGCATTAAACTTCCAAGTCCCTACTACACGTGGTAAAGATCTAGGGCAACTCTGGATAACTTGCTCTTAAAGATTTTATGGTCAGGGAGAATTATTCTTATCTCTCTGAGTTCTGGAAAGGTGCTCTGTGTAAGGGTTAACACCACCCCCCATACCCCTGCCCACCAAGTAACTTGTGCTTTTCTTATCAGCATCATTCCTGGTCTGCATTTCTCATTCAGATAACAAGTTGTTTGCTGAGGAATGTATTTTACCATATTGAATTAAGTGAGACAGGTCTGCAGGTAAATTAATTTTTTAAAAGAAAGCATGTGGGGGACAGCACAGTGGTCCCAGTTTGTAGAATTATTTCCTTAACCTCATGTTCCTACCACTCGTGTCTGTTACCTATCATTGTGAGTTTTAGTTTCTCCCCATCCTCACAACAGTTCCTATTGTCATTTAATCATTTTTGACATTAGTGTTGTCTAAATATTAATTCACTTACCTCCTGCTCATTATCGGTGTTGAATATCATCATCTATGGGTTTACTATCCTTTTGTGTAGATCTTAATTTGTGAAATGTCAAATTTGCTATCTTTTTTTGTCTTTAATTTTTTTTAGCTATAACATTAAATCACAATTCATGAAATAAAAACAACAAATTAGACTTTATTAAAATTAATTGTGAAAGACACTATTATATTGATGCAACTAGAATAAAATTTTCAAAACAGATCTGATGATTTATTTATGAATAAAATATCCAAAAAAATCAATAAGAAAACAACCCAATTAAAGAGAGACAAAAGATCTGAATAAAGACCTCACTAAAGAAGATATACTAATAGCCAATAGACATGAAAAGATTCTCAAAATAATTTGTCCTACGGAAAAGTAAAATAATTAACAATACAGTATTTCTACATACCTATTAAAATGTCTAAAAACTTTCAAAAACTGACAATGAAAATTGCTGGAGAAGTTAAGAAGCAGCAAGAATTATCATGCATTGCTGGGAGATGCAAAATACTGGTCATTTTGGAAGACAGTTTGGCAGTTTCTTACAAAGGCAAACATTGTATTACCATATGGTCCAGCAATTAAATTCATTATGCCTTTACCCAATGATCTGAGAACTTATGAATGCAAAAAAATGTTTTTAGTTTTATCCAACTGATGATGAAAATTGAAGTAATTAAGGCATTTTTCAAAAGGTAGGTGCATAAACACATTGTAGTACATCCATTGTTGGAATATACTTTAGCAGGCCATGAAAGTCATGGGTAAATGTTAAACCTATATTTCTAAGTGAATGAAGAACCCTGTTTGA
This sequence comes from Marmota monax, assembly GCF_021218885.2. NCBI lineage: Eukaryota > Metazoa > Chordata > Mammalia > Rodentia > Sciuridae > Marmota > Marmota monax. The sequence goes on along the minus strand of NW_026695208.1, from coordinate 2,628,812 downwards.
AAAGGCTACATAATGTATGATTTTGCTATTCATTTTGGTAAAGTGAAAAGTATAGAGATGTAAACAGATTAGTGGTTGCCAGAGGTTTGGAAAGGTGAAAGGTTAAGTAGATTAGCGCAGAAAACATTTTAGGGCAGTTAAACACTATTCGTTTTGCCATAGTACTGACATTATATATGTATAAAACCCAAAGAACCCTATAGCACAAAGAGCAAACCTTAGTATATGCAAAACCCCAAAAAACTGGGAGGTCCAGGAATTCCAGGATAAATAGTGGACTATGAAAAAATGCATGACACAACTTCACTGAAGAGGATAAGGGAGAAAATTGCTGAACTAAGTAACTTAAGAAATTAGTGGAAACTATGAAACTAAAGACTAAAGGAAAGGTATATAGTACTTGATTTGATGAAGGAGTACAGGTTAACAATACTGAACCCCTAAATATAGGTAGAAAGTATATACATCTATATACATGTATTTGAATACATAGTTAGATGTTTCTGTGCACATACATATGTACAGAGGTTAATAATTAAGTTGATGGATAATGGGTGTTGGGAATAAGAATATACCGTTGGAATGAAAACTTGCAGGTAATCATTGATAGATAACTACATGATCATGTGGTATTGGATTAGAGTTGCAGACATCAGTGTGAATTCATATAGTGTCTAACTTATATGTCAATGAAGACATATAGATATGTGTTCTTGCATGAATTAGTGTGAACATCTGAATATTCTTGCTCTGCCAGCTCAGAAGACCAAGAAGTGATGATGTTGTTATGGGGCAACTGCTCAGGAAACACACTAAATCTGAATTTGAAACAAATCAAAGAATTTTATTTTATCTATTTTTTTCCTGGCCAGGGACTGTTTCTGACAGAGTCCAAGTAGTTCTCGGAAAGAACAGCCTCAAGCTATTTGCTGTCCAAGTATTTAAGGAAGAAAACCACATGCTATGGAATTTTTCAAATTGCAAGCAAGCGGAGTACAGGGGCTAAGAACACAGTTAGCAGAGCAAATACAGACAACCACATCCTGGGGACTTTACATTTGTGGGTGTACAAAGTGCAGAAAAGAAATTTTTAATCATCTTAAAAATAGCTCATACAAACACTATTCACTGTGAGGTGACTAGAGAGCCTACATTTTGGGAAGAAATCTTTACCCCTCACACATCACATAGAGCCCTAATCACTATGTATATAAAGAACTCAAAAAGCTAAACATCAAAAAAAAAAAAAACAATCAATAAATGGGCCAAGGACCTGAAAAGAGACTTCTCAGAAGATGATGTACAATCAGTCAACAAATACATGAAAAAATGTTCATCATCACTAGCAATTAGACAAATGCAAATCAAAACCACTCTAAGATTTATCTCACTCCAGTCAGAATGGCAGCTGTTATGAAGACAAACAATAAGTGTTGGCAAGGATGTGGGGGAAAAGGTACACTCATACACTGCTGGTGGAACTGCAAAGGTGCAGCCAATATGGAAAGCAGTATGGAGATTTCTCAGAAAATTGGGAATGGAGCCACCATTTGACCCAGCTGTCCCTCTCCTCGGTCTATACCCAAAGAACTCAAAAACAGCTTACTACAGGGACACAGCCACATCAATGTTTATAGCAGCACAATTCCCAATAGTTAAACTGTGTAACTAACCTAGATACCCTTCAATAGATGAATGGATAAAAAAATGTGGCCTATATACACAATGGAATATTACTCAGCAATAAAATAGAATAAAATCATGGCATTTACAGATAAATGGATGGAGTTAGAGAAGATAATGCTAGGTGAAGTTAGCCAATCCCAAAAAACCAAAAGCCGAATGTTTTCTTAAATATAAGGAGGCTGATTCATAGTGGGATAGGGAGTGGGAGCATGGGAGGAATAGATGAACTCAAGATAGGGCAGAGGGGTTGAAGGAGAAGGGAAGGGGCATAGGATAATTAATGATGGTGGAATGTGATGATCATTACTATCCAATGCACATGTATGAAGACACAAATTGGTGTGAATATACTGTGTATACAAACAAGAGATATGAAAAATTGTGCTCTATATATGTAATAAGAATTGGAATGCATTCTGCTGTCGTATGTAAATAAAAAAAGTAGGTCAAAAACAGTTTCACATGGGCATGATAAGGATGTAGTTACTATGGCTATTACCATTTCATTTATCTATATTTTCTAATCTATAACCTATAACTTGTATTGATTAACTCAGACCATAAAAATATAACAATACCTTAGTAGCAACAAGCATTCCTAGGTCTTAGTTTCAAACACTATTCTCTGAGGTAATCAGCACTTATTATGGCTGATCTGGGGCTTAAGCCGACTATATACAATGTAGGTTGAAGCATCTTATAGTGCTAAAAAGTAAGGAAAGGCTAAAAAAAAAAAGGACAGTAAGACAAAAACAGAAAATACCATTATGAGGGGAGTATGTGAAAGAGAAAAGGGGGTCAATTAAAAGAGCACCAAGTAGCTAAAGCTGGAAAGGTTTGGCCAGTGAAGCATTGTCTTATAACTCAAAAGTATAAAATAAATGTCCAAGAATCTATACTTACATAAATGAATAGATAAGAACAATACATCTCTAATGTTGAAGTATTCTAGATATCACATTTGATATTGTACCCTGAAGGAGATAGATAATAACTCCCGCCCCCACTTTAAGTGTATTCAACATTTAGACTTCCTATCAAGAGTACCATCTGGAAAATGGGGAGAAAAGAGGAGATTTAACTTAAAGAAACCTGACCATCATTGCCCCAGCATGGTGAATAAGGTTAATTTCCAGGTTTCTGTTCTTGCGACTAAAAGGCTCAGAGGTCACTCCAGGTGAAGTGGGCTAAACTGGGCTGCGCAAAATAACCACACAAGAGACACAAATAACTTTTTCTTTGGGGTCGCTGTAGTGGCTCCTCTGACCTTAAAGGTCCACAGGAAGAGAGAGAGAGAGAACACGCTGACCCCTTTTATTGAGGAGAAGCTATTCAAATGAGGCAAGAGGTCAAGTTTCAGTGGGCTGAGTCTATCTTCATGATGTCCACTGTCAGCAGACTGACTAGGCCACACCCAAGGGCACAGTAAGAGAAGGGGACACACACAAGGCACTTCCCTGGAAGATTCTACCCTAAACAGGGCAAGGGGTTATATTACAAAGGAACAGGTGAGCATAGCTTCACCCATGGGGCTGTAGCAAGACATGCCCAGGCAAGAAGACAGTCACTCGAACCCTAGAAGAGCAAGGCAGTCTAGCAGCATGGGTGCCTGACTGCCACATAGCCCAGCAGGGGAATTAACTCAGTCACACGTGCGAGGTTGGTCTCCCACAGTTAACATTGACAGTGAAAGTCAAGTTCATAGCATAATAACCTTGATATGATATAATGAAAATGGTGCTTGACCTCTGTGGTCTTTCTGCCAAATCCTTAGGTACAGTGAAATCATGAGAAAAAAAACATCAGACAAAAACCCACTGGAGCACTGGGGTTATGGCTCAGAGGAAGAGCACTCAGTTAGCATAAATGAGGCACTGGGTTCAGTTCTCAGCACCACATAAAAATAAAATGAAGGAGGGAGGCGCAGTGGCACACGCCAGTAATCCCAGTGGCTTGGGAGGCTGAGACAGGAGAATCGCAAGTTCAAAGCCAGCCTCAGCAAAAGTGAGGTGCGAAGTAACTCAGTGAGATCCTGTCTCTAAATTAAATACAAAAGAGGTCTGGGGATATGGCTCAGTGGTGGAGTACCCCTGAGTTCAATCCCCAGTACCAAAAATAAATAAATAATAAATGTATTGTGTCCACCTACAACTAAAACAATTATTAAAATAAAAACCCACTGGGAAATGTTCTACAAAATATCTGAGCATACTCTTTAAATCTATCAAGGTCATCACAAGCAAGGAAAATCTGAGAAACTGGCACAGCCAAGAGGAGCCTAAGAAACAGGATGACCAAGTATGATGAAGTATCCTGGATGGGACTGTGGAAGAGAGAAAAGGACGTTAAGCAAAAAATAAGGATACCTGCATAAAATTTGGACTTTGGTTAATAATAAGTCAAATGCACTATATTGATTCTAGAAATAGAGGAAAGCTGTGGATTTGTGAAACATTCTGCACAATTTTTGCATTTTTTGTGTTAGTGTAAAATTTTCCTAAAACAAAAAGTTCATTTAAAAAAATAATATGTTCAGTGAAATAAGTTCTATACAGATGGATACATACAATACAGGTCCAGTGGAAGTACAGTAAAGACCATCATAATCTCTAGTAATAACAAGCATGCAGGTTAGCAATTGCTGAACTGGGGACAGCAGATGGGGACTGACTGGTAATGGGCATGAAAGAATAATTTTAGGGGTGATAAAAAATTCTATAACTTATTGTCACATGGAGGTGGTTTTTGTCAAAACTTGACAAAGTCTACACTGAAAGTGTGCACATTTTTTTATGTGTGAATCATATCTCAATAAAGCAAAATTTTAAAAATATGTTTCAAATATGGACACTACTGTGATTCTGAGAAAGTTTCATGTGTTGAAAGCTTGATCTTCCATGTGGTGATGTTAAGAGGTGGTAGAATCCTTAAAAGGGAGAGCTTAGTGGATGATCACTTGGGACCTCACAGCCCAAGAGACCCAGGTAGATACTTTTGGACTTTGATTAGCTTTCATGAAAGAGGTGTTATAAAAGAGCAAGGCTGATCCCTCTCCACTCTCTATCTTCCTGTCTTACCATGTGATCTCTTCCTCTCTCACCATGTGACCTCTTCCTCTCTCGTGCACTCCCGATATTTTGCCATCTCCCAGGATGTGTTGCAATCAAGGGGCCCTCACCAGAGGTCAAAGAAATAGGGTCACATGTTCTTACACTTTCAGTCTCCATAACTGGCAGGTAAATGGCTTCTTTCCTTTCTAAAGTATGCAACCTAAGATATTTTGCTAAAGCAATGAAAACAACACTAACATAGGTTCCATAGTGTTTGGAGCTGGAAGATGAGGAAACACTTTAAACTTGAGTTTTCAATTACATTTGGACTGAAAGTTTCATCAATTTACTTTACAAGGCCTACTTACATTCAAAACAATCTTATAGGCCATTCTAACTGAAAATTGGTTCCAATGTCTTGGAGTTCAGACTTAAATTGATCATTCAAATACAAACAACTCTTTTAATTAATTTACTTTATCAGAATCTTGGAGTAAAAATCTGCTTTGTATAAATTGAGGATTTACTTTGCCTCCCATCTTCATAGATTTTGGTAGAAAAGAGCTGATGACTATTTGCTTCATCTTCCTTGAGAAAAATGTGTTTTTCATGATTAAACCTTTTCTTTTATGATTTGCTTTTGACTCTTTATTTGGCTACTTTCTTTGTGGAAAATGACCCTCTCTGAGGGCCTGATAATAATAATTCATAGAATTCATGATGCTATACAGAATAAAGATAATAGAAATATTACCTTATGTGGATATGATATATATTTCAAATAACATAAAGAGATTCATACATGCCATTTAATCTCAGGTCTGAAATCCTCTCCAATTTACTAAGATGTCAAGAGAGCTATTAATAACTGAGAGCTGAACACCACTGTGAAGTGTGGGTGCTGACTTCTTAAACTAATAGGAAAGGAAGAGCCTTTTAATTGGACTAGATGCTACATTGCCAGAATTACCAGGGAAAAAATCATATTCCTTAGCAGAAAATGATTCCTGTTCATATCAATGATAAAGAATAAAATGGAGCACCTTCTTTTCTTCTCTTATGAATTGTTGAAAATCATATTCAGACATTCAGGTTCCATGTGTTTATTAGCGTAAATGAGGTGCAGAGTAGTTCACTGGGCATAAACATTACTACTGCATGCCTCTAACATTGGATTAAAGTCAAATTGAGGACTCTCTCAAGCAAAAAAGTTATTTTTATTCTCCACTTCCTTGCACAGCCGAGAAGTGATCTAGATTTGTGTGGATACAAGATTTTACAGAATAAAGCAATATTTGCAGAGTAAAGGTCATATTCAGTTTTATTTGAAATACAGATTTTTTTATCATAAAAACATTTCAGCCCCCTAACCTTCTTAACTAGAAGATTGCTCACTTAAACCAAGTGTTTGAATTACTAAATGACCTAAATAATATTTATGTGAGTGCTGTACATTATTAAAGGTAAAGTTCTCTCTTCTTTTCTATGTCCCCTTTACCCTGCCAAATAAAAAATAAATCCATAGTTATTCACATACATTAAAAAAGATATTTTGGTAATTAGTACATATTTCCTCCCAAGGTATTGCACTTTAATAAAAGTAACCTACAGAATTTTATTGTCCTAATCTTTTTTTTTAATAATTAAGCATTTAGTTGATTCAAACCAAACTTCCCTATAAAGTGATAACATTTAGTAGTCTTGGCTGAATTAGTATAAGGAGATTTTATTAAATTGAAACTCAGTAAAATGAGGAATACAAAAGAACTATCATACTTACAAACAAAGATTTTATATTGGTAATCATGAATCTGAATACTCAAGATTCAGATCAAGTGAATTAATTCAAAATAGATGTCCGTATTTAAATGATCTGCCTAGACCAAACTCTAAGTTATTGGAAGCTATTTTCAGTAGAATAGAATAGAAGGGTGTATTTTAAAGATATAAGCAGACTTTTTAAAATAAATTGATGAAACTTTTCAGTTAAATGGCTTTCAAAATTCATGTATGGAGTGTTTCCTATTTTCACAGCCATGATCACATAATAATGATGGAGAAAATTAATGAGGTAAGCAACTAGTAGACAAAGAAGAGGACATAGGAAATGCTGAAAATCCTGTGGGCCTATGAGGATGTGGATCTCTAAGTGGGATCAGGTAGTGGAAAGTTTAATTCTGTGAAGAAAAATAACAAAAGTGACCCACAAGGGGCAAGAAATGAGCAGAACTGGCTATTTAAAATCAGGGTTAGGATGGGGCTCTTCCTCATAAAGGACCTGCAATATTACATATGAATATGTTATAAAGTAATTTTGTAGTACATGTGTGTGTGCACATACATGCATTTGTGTAAAGTGATGGCAGAGAAATCATTGTCAAAGACAATATATGAAATATATTTAAAATATAAATATTTTCCCAAATAAGAATCTAAGACTACCAAGGTGGAAACTGCATATCCTACATAGTTTGTATTAAAACTGTAAAATATAGAAGATAAACACAGTAATTTTAAAGGCTACCATAGAGAAAAGTGATGATCTAAAAAGGAAGGAAAATTAAATGGGCATGGATATTTCATCTGTTTTGATATATGTCAAAAAGAAATAGAGTAAAAGATTCTAAATGCTGAGATAAAATAACTGTCACCAATATATATTCACCTAAACACACATCCAAGAATAGGAGCACAGAGTAATACTTTACCACCTAGAGATACAGAGTCAGATGAAAGAAATGGTCAATATATGAGAAGAGATTCATTGCTGGGTGTCAACCTGACTGTGCCACTTATTAAGCATATATCCTTGGGCAAATTACTTAACTTCTCTGTACCACTATTTCTTATCTGTAAAATGAAGATAATAATAACTACTCTATACCATTATGAAGATTAAATGAGTTAATATTGATAAAATTAAATATTATATGGTACAAGATTATAATACATTTATACATATTTTAATATATATGTGTGTGATAAATTCAATTATTGACTATGAAAATATTTTGTTAAAAAGTGAAAAACTATAATCCAAGGTAATGGACATTATGTGAAACAATGGAAAGTTTAACAATGAGAGATAATGTTGTAAAGTATCTGAGCTCAGAAAATGGAGTCACATGTCCTAGATTCAAATCCTTCCACCTGGCTGGCTGGGTGACCTTGAAGAAGTCACTTTCTATGTATGTGTGTCTCATTTTCTTCATCTAAAAATGATAGAAATAGCAAGAATAATAATTTAGATTTCATTGGGTTATTATAAAAATTAAACACAATAATAAAACATATACCAGGCATATAATGCAAAACAAATACAGTTTATTATTGATATATGTGTCACTTAAAGGTATTGCATAGAAATATATCATATGGATAAAAATGAAATCAGAACATTAATCAAAGGAACATTATGAAATAATACATCATTGGATTAGGATGAAGCTGTTGAAAAATTTTTTGAAAATTCATAATATTCTTTATTGGATATTGTCATACTCATATGAAGAAAAGATACATAAACATGAATGAAAGAAGGAAGAAAAATTTAGACCTGAAGAGGTAAAGGAAGAATATAAACATTTAAAGCAAATGATGCAATGTAAAGAAAATCAAAGGAGACACAAAGACAAGATGCAGAAGTTACATAACTTGTTAGTACCGTGACTACATTATGACTGAGTATTCCTTTAATCCCAAGTGCTAGATAACTGTGATCAAGTCCATGCAAATTAAAACACAGAGCCCTTTTCTCCAAGGTTATCACCATAGAAGCTAGACAGTGCGCCAGTGTAGTTATCTCACTAGCCTCAAGGAGAAATTGCTGGGTATTCCAAGTGTGGGAAACAGAGTGCCTGTTACCCACCGGAGTTTGCTCACCAGAGGAAGTTTTCCCTGTACATTTCCACCATCAGAATACCCACAAGGCAAGTTGTTTTATATTTGTTTAATCTGAGTGGTAGATATTTGGTCGTTTATTAAATTTGTTTAATTTCTGTATATTAAAATACTTTGTTTTAAAAATACATGAAATAAAACCGAAAGTGTCTCATCTTTTGCTGTATTCCTGAATACTTCAGTAACATCGTTTGTTAGAACTCTTTCGTGAAATGATCTGAGTCTGGCACATTTTTCAGTAGTAGATCTTCAGCTGCTTGTAAATTTAATGTGTATCTTCCTGTGGGTATAAGAATGTGTTTTCGTCTGTTGAAGGTTTCTATCTTTTCTCAAGGTAACTTTGGTAATTTAATTTTTTTTTAGAGTATCTGGGTTTTGAAATTAGAATTGATTTATTATTTTCAACTCTTTCTAATCTCTGTATTATTTTCTGTTCATATTGCTCTTTAGAAAAACAACAACAGGTACTAAATACAAGGAACACAGTCAAGTATTGCATTAAATTCTTTGTATACATCAATTTGAATAAAGAAGATAATTTCTTATGAACCACTTTATTTGAAACACCAGAATATATAAACTTGTGTAACAGAAAAAGACTAAAAATTGCTTGCGGGGGGGTGGGGTGGGGTGGGCACTGGGGATATAGCTCAGTCGGTAGAGTGCTTTCCTCCTATGCACAAGGTCCTGGGTTCAATCCCCAGCACCACCAAAAAAATAAAAGTAAAAAAGTAAAAATTGCCTGGGGACTGCAGAAGGGACTGAAGGTTCTCTGCAAGGCAGGATCAACTGAAAACAGTAGGAGACAATTCCTCTGGCAAGGGAACTCTTCTCTATCTTTACTGTGGTAGTGGGAAAACAATTACATACAACAGTTCATCATCCTACTGTACCCTTTATAAAATCTTCACTTCATTGTGATAAAAACACAACATAATATCTGTCATCATAATACATTTTTGAATGATGATACACAGTAGTTGACTAGAGGGGAATATTGTGCAACAGATATCTAGAGTTTATTCATCTTACTTAAGTAAAACTTTGTGCATATTATGTAGCACCTCTCTATCTGTTTTCCTCTTCCAGTTTCTGGCAACCAATTGTATCTTAAAATAGATTGATTGTATCGTATAAATAATATAGTAAAAATACAATGTTTAATGTATCTTGAAGCTCCGCTACTGATATATACACATTTAGGATTGTTTTGTCTTTTTAGTGAATTGGTTCTTTTATTATTGTTCAATTCCTTTTAATCTCTGTGAATGCCCTTGTTCTAATATTTACTCTGATTATTATTATATCCACCATCTTTTCATTGATTAGCATTTTTAAGATATATATTTTCCAACCTTTTCCTTTTCATTTGTCTTTTAATTATATCTCAAGTGGGTATCTGGTAGACAAAAATGGGGTTTTGTTTGTTTGTTTTGTAATTAATCTAGCAGTCTCTCTTTTAGTTGTGTTTAAATAGAAAAAGAGAGATAAATTAAAACAAAATTAGAGATTTCAATGCTATCTTAGTAATTAAAATAGAGAATCTTAATTTAATAGACATTCATAGAATAATCTACGCAACATCATAAAAGTATTATTTACTAGCACATATGTGTTTTGGTCAGCTTTTTTGTCACTGTGACCAATGTAGTTGACAAGAACAACTTAGAGAAGAAAGAGTTTATTTTAACTCATAGTTTCAGAAGTTCAACCCAAGGTCAGCTATCATAGCTCTGGACCAGAGGTGAGGCAGAACATCATGGTGGAAAGGCTTCTCAGAGGAAAGCAGCTCAGGACATGACAGCCAGGAAGCAGAGAGAGCTCTGTTAGTCAGGGACACAATATAAAGCTCAAAGGAATGTGCCCAGTGACCAACATCCTCCAGCCACATCTTACTGGCCTACATTTACCAGACAGTTAATCCATTGAATGGATTAACCCATTGATCAGTCATGCCACTTATATTCTAATCATTTCACCTCTGAAAATTCTTGCATTGTCTCACTCATGAGCTTTAGGGGGACACTACAAATCCAACCCATACCAACATCAATAATTCATCAATAAAAATTATATCCTGGATCATAACACAAATTTTAACAAATTCAAAAGAATTGATATTATACAGAGTATCTTCCTGACCATCTAATCAAAATAGAAGTAAACAATATTAAATAACAAAACCATCAAGATCTTCCAAATTATTGGAAATTAATAATCCTAAGTAACACTTGGATCAAAGTAGGATTCTTGGGTAATTAATATTTTCTAAATTGGATTAAAATTAAAATGGAATCTTTTTCTCCTCTCTCTCTCATCATTCTCATCAACAGTCTATAAGTTCCTCTCCTTCTATATCCATATCAGAATTTGCTTTGTTTGTTTTTGTTTGTTTTCATTACAGCCATTCAAATTAGAACAAAGTGAAGTCAAATTGTAGTTCTGATTTGCATTTTCTTGGTGATTAGTGATATTGAACATATTTTCTTATACCCATTGGCATTTTTATATCTTTTTTTTTTTTTAGAAATATCAATTCAGATCTTTTTTCTTTCTTTCTTTTTTTTTTTTTTTTTTTTTGGTGCCAAGAATTGAATCAAAGTGTCCTTAACCACCAAGCCACATGCCCACCCATAAGTTGCTTGGGGCCTGGCTAAATTGCTGAGACTGGCTTTGAACTTTTAATACTACTCCTGCAGGCTCCCAAATTGCTGGGATTACAGGTATGCACAATGGTGCCCAAGCAATTTAGTAGATCTTTTTCCTATTTTAAAATCAGATTATTTGGGTGGTTTTGTTGTTGCTGGTGCTTTATGCTAATGAGTTGAGTTTCTCTTTTATTCTAGACATCAGTCTCTTAGTCAGTGTGTAGTTTCCAAATATTCTCTCCCATTGTCTAGGTTGTCTCTTCACTTTGATGATTGTTTCCTTTGCTGTACAGAAGCTTTTTAGTTTAATGTAATTCCATTTATTTTTTGCTTTCTTAAATGGATAACCAGAGAATACTATGAATAATTCTATGCATAATAAATTTAAAAACGTAGATTAACAGATCAATAAATTGAAATATAAAAATTGTCAAAACTAACACAAGAGAAATAGAGTTCCTAAACAGAAACTGAATTGGTAGTTTAAAATCTTCTAACAACAACAACAATAACAAAACCTCTTGTTCTAGATGATTTCCATGTAAAAGTACATGAATTTGCATAATTATACAAAATAGAATGGAGGTAATGTTCTAAAATCATCTTAGGAGGCCAACATAACCCTAATACCAAACAGAGACACTGTAAGGAAAGAAATTACAAGCCAATGTTAAGACAGACATGCAAACTCGCCAAAATGTTACTGATTAAATTCAGCAAAATTTAACACAAAAGTAATAAATCTCAGTGAAATGGGGTTTATCTCAAGATTGTCAATACTAAAAATTGATCTATATAATCCACCATATTAACCAACTGGAGAAGAAGAACTGCATGATCTTATCAATACATGCAGAAAGTCATGAATGTATATCAATACCTATTCATGATAATAGTTTCAACAAACTATGAATATGAGAAAAAAGTTTTTATTCTGTCTAAGAGAACCTCCATACTTAATAAGCAAAGCCTGAAGACTTTCACCCAAATATCAAGAACTGGACAAGGATTCTCTTCTCATCACCTCTACTCAACATCATAATAGAAATCATAGCTAGTGAAATAGGTTGAGGGGGAAAAATGGTATACAGATAGGGCAGAAAAATATAAGACATTCTATTTTAAAGACATTATTAAAAATACAGATTATCACAAGAACCTACCAAAATATATCTTAGAACTGGTATGTGAATTGAATGAGGTCACAGAATACAAGGTCAATGCAAAAACAAACATTTCTATATAGTAGCTTTGGGCAATTATAAACTAGGACTAAAATAAGCATCATTTACAAAAACAAAATAATAAAATACTTGAATGTAAATCTAACAAAATAAAGGCATAATCTGAATGTTGAAACTCTAAAATGTTTATGAAAGATATCAAAAAAGAATAACCTTAATATGTGGGTATAATTAAAATAATAATTATTCTAAAATTGATATATATTCTACACAGTCTCAACAAAAATTCCAACAATTCTGTGGAGGTATTGATAAGCTGATTACAAAACATAATTAGAAAGGCAAAGAATCTAAGAGGAGTTTAAGTTTGATGAAGAACAAAATTTGGAAAGCTTCACACAACTTCTCTGTCACAATGACTATAAAGCAATAGTAATAAAGACAATGTAGTGTGAACACCTAGATCAATAAAAGCCAATAGAGACAGATGTACAAAAACACATAAATGTGTCAACTGACTTAATAAAAGAAGAAAATCAATGGTGAAAGAACAGTCTTGTCAAATAATCTGGAGCAATTATATATTTATATGCAATGAAATATCTGTAAGTAAAAAGAATAATAACCTCAATCTGTACCTCACACCATATAGAAATCAACTTAAAGTGACACACAAACTTATAAATATCTAAAACTATAAAAACCCTAGGAAAAAAACCATAATATCTTTTAAATATCTATCATTTACCTTTATTAAGAATAATTATCAATTAATGTTCTTGACTTCATGTTATAAAATGCATTGTCATTATTTTCTTTTTAGTCAACAAGTAGTAATTGTATATATTTTGAAGTACATTATGAAATAAACATTTTCATCACCACACATACTTTTCTTTCATTTTGTCATATGAGCATTTAAAGTCTGCTCTCAGCAATTTTGAAATACATATTACATTATATTAACTGTAGTCACAATGCCTTGCAATGGATCTCAAAAACTTATTTCTCCTAACTTAAAGTTTGTACCTTTGACCAACATACCCCCTTTCTTGTCCACCCTGACCCCAGCTCCTGGTAACCACCATTCTATGCTCTACTTCTAAGTTTGACTTTTTAAAATTTCACACACACGTGGGATCAGCCATTATTTATCCTCCTGTGCTTGCTTTATTTTTCTTACCCCAATGTTCTACAGGTTCCTCAAGCTAGATAAAGACTTGTTGGACATAATAATAAAATTATTAGTAAAATAATAATAACAAATGATATTTCAGAAAAAATTTTTTGATGAATAAAATACTGTTAAAAGAACAAAAAGATAAGAGACTTATTGGGAGAAAACACTTTCAAATTACATGTCTCATAGTGTACTTAAATGAAGAATGTATAAATACTTTTCAAATGTCAAGAATAAGAAAAAATTCCAGTTATTTAAAAATGGATTTGAACAGATACTTCATCAAACAAAGTAAGTGGATAGCAAGAAACAGAAGATATTCAATGCTCATAGTCACTAGAGAGATATAAATGAAACCTGCAATAAGACACCAGAATACACCTATTATAAAGGTGTAGAAAACCCAACAAAACTAAGTTCTTACAAGATATGAACAACTAGAACCTCCATACATCTTCAGGGAAATGCAAAATGGTGTAGTATGGAAAGCAGTGTGGCAGCCTCTTTTGAAATTAAACTTTTCACATGACTGAGCAACCCCTCTCCTAAGAGGTTAGCTTGGAGAAATAATAATTTATATTTATTCAAAAGCCTGTGCTTAAATATTTATAATATTATTATTCTTAATCACTTAAAATTGGAAGGAACCCAAATGTCCTTTGATGGGTTCTTGGACTAACTGTTTGTGGTACACTCAGCAATCAGAAGCCCAAACCAGCATTACCAACAATAGTAGGGGTAAAATGCGAATGAACTATGGTAACTTACTGAAGGAAGCCAGAGGAAATGATTTTCAATTTCATGTAATTCCACTTAGATGACGTGCTGGAAAATACAACACCATAGGAGTGGAAAATATACCTACCAGTGTTTGTCAGGGATGCAGAGCTGCTTGATTATGAAAAGACAGCACCAGGGAGCACTTTGAGGTAAGAGAAGAGTTCTTCATCCCAGTTGTGGAGGTTGTTATGCATCTGTCAAAACTCATCTAACTTTACACCCAAAAAGGAGACTCATACTATATTCATATTATGCATCATTATCATTGAGTTGTAAAAATGTCTCAATTAGTTAAAAGTTTAAGATCTATATGAATGTCACTGCATGTAAATGTTCCTTAATAAAAAATACTATAAAACTAGTTTTCAAATATATCTTTAAAGAGACTTTCTATCTATAAGATTTATCTTATTCTCTTTGTTCTATTCACATTATTAATATATTCATATTCATCAATCCTTGATTAGGTCAGTCATCTTTCATGCACAGTTGCCCCTGAACATGTAATTATTGAATATATGGATAAATGAGATAATTAATGAGTTGATTAATAATGATGGACACCTAAGAAGATTTAAACTTCAGAAAAGTTGTCTGTCAAATCTGGGGAAAGATTAGTTGTACAATGAAAATTTATCTCCAAAACTTATTCATTTCTGTTTTCAAGTTGGCTTTACATATTTGAAGATTGCTCTGATAATTACAGTCCTTGTAATACACTTCATAATGTTCTGTGTTCTGTTTTCCTGTTTGGCATTTTAAATAAGGCTTCCATTTTTTCTCTAATATAAATTTCTCTTCTCTGATATTATCCTTTGTTTCCTTTGTTTAACCTATAAAAATATTATTTATGTCTTTGGTTCTTTAATATCTTTTTCACTAAAGAGGAGACAGAAAATCATTTTCTTTCTTAAAGTTAATGTTAAACAATTATATATTGCTAACTATATGAAGCTGTTTTAATGCCACATTTGTCATCTCATTAATGATAGCTTCCAAAAATCATTAAGTTCTGATAAAATATACAGCAGTCTCCCTTTATCTACAGAGGATATATTCCAAGAAACCTGAAACTGTGGATAGTATTAAACCCTGTGTATGCCTTTTTCCTATACACACCTATGCATTCTGGTTTGGATTTGGAATGTCACCAAAAGCTCATGTGTTGAAGGCTTGTTTTCCAGTGCAGCAATGGTCAGAGCTTCAGGGAAGTGATTGTATCATAAACTTAGGCTCTGATCTCATTAATCAATTCATTCAATGATTGGTTGGTAATTTAACCAACCATTAGGAAATGGTGGAAACTATAGATGGTGGGCCTTGTTGGAGAAAGTAGGTCATGTGAGTTGTGCTCTGCAAGGGTGTATCTTGTCCCCTGACCCCTTCCTTACTTTCTCTCTCTGATCCTAGCTGCCATGAGGTGTAAGCAGCTTTGTTCAGCTGTGGCCATGGTGTTTCTGCCTCACCACAGGTCCAGAGCAGTGGAGTCAGCTGACCATGAACTGAAACCTCTGAAACTGTGATCCAAAAGGAATTTTTCCTCCTCTTGAGTTGATTTTCTTATTTTGTCACAGCAACAAGAATCTAACACTATGATAAAGTTTAATTTATAAATTATACAATAAAAGAGATTAATAACTAATAATAAAAAAATAGATAATTATAACAATACACTATAATGAAAGTTATTTAAATTTTATGAATTATTTATTTCTAGAATTTTTCATTTAATATTTTTAGGCCATGGTTTTTGCAGGTAGCTGAAACTATGAATAAAACCATAGTTAAGGGGGGACTACTGTATTGTAGTGTTTACTATTTTCAGAATTTTTAATATGGTTATGAAAATGGGAATTAAATCACTGGATAACATCTGAACAATTCCTGGAGTTATTTTCAGGAACTGAAAACACTGTCCCTAAAACATGTGATTTGAATGTGTTAAAAGGGCATGAGAAGCTCAGAGAATATTATCTTTAAGACTTTTTCCTAAAATGCAAGCACTTACATTCTGTTTTTCCTTATCCCCATATTACATTATACTACTTCCTCAATTTATCTTTCTGTTTTAAAGGATTTCATATGCTGTTCCACGTCTCCCGTCTAAACTACATGTAGATTTAAGTTATAGATATGTAGTTATCTGTGTAACAAGCCAATTTTGTTGAATGAATGATATTTCCAAAGAAATTAAGCAAAAACAAACAAAAACAGTACTTCTATAGTAAAAACTAGTGTTTGTTACTCAGAAAGCAACTTCCTGGTGAGCTCTGACTCTGCCACCTAGAGCTTGTGAGGTATTGGGGGAGAAGAGCAACTTGAAAATGCTAAACACTAAAATAAGAAATAAGCTAATATCTTTATGTAGTTAATATCTTCATGTTTCATAATAGCTTCTGAAGAAAATGAGGATTACAGTAACACTTACCTCACAAGATTTTATTGTCCTGTTAAAGGATCAGCATCTGTAATGCATAAAACAGAGCCTGGCACACATTTAATGCTATAAATCAGCAACAGCTAATATTATTATTACCATTCTTGATTCTCACCAAAACTATATAAGAAAGATAAGAGAGTCACTGTACCATTGCAGAATAGTGTGGTGTGTTCCTCACAAGGAATCTAGAAATTAAAAATTATGTTTTAATATGTATAAAAGAGGTCAAGTAGAATGAGATTTTGTAATCACAGTTGTTTTGACAAAAGGGACACAACAGATCCTGTCTTGTCCTGAAAACATACATTTCTGTTGTATAAACAAGTCTATTTGGAAATACGGCATTTAGAAAAGAGGCTGTTCTATAACAAGTGCCCTAGAAATGGTAGTGGTTGTATTTATTATTTCATATTTATTTGTACTAGTATCGTGATCAATATTATAACTTCTTTTTATAGGTCACATTTTATAATACAAGTAACTCCTTTTAATATTTTATTCCTAGAAAATAAATTTCAGATCTTAATCATTTATATATCCTTCACGGGAAGACTACATAAAAATAAGGTGGGTGATCTAACTCTGCAAAAGTTATAGATTTCAGAAATAAAATTTCTAATATTGTAGAGGAAGTAAGTTTAGATGATCTGCCTGAACTAAGAGCTGGCAAATCAGGCTTCTTAGGTGGCAAGGCCCCGTGCTACACTCCAAAACTCAGCAAAATCACTCAGCTAATGGGAGACCGATGGAAAGCCATTCTTAGGAAAAATCTCTAACTTCAATTCTGACCCCACTTGAAATTTCCCATACCAAATTTATGTTGCCTACCTTCTGAGGTGCCAAATTTCTCTGAGCTTTTGGTTACAACAAAATTTTGTTAAGTTTACTTTTACAAAAGTAATAAAATATCAGTCAGAGAAATGGAAGAATACTAGTCATTGAAAATAAAAATATTACAATCAGATCTTGGGTATACCTATCACATCTAAGGTACCATGCTCAGTACAGGGGTAATGAAGATAAGACGGGTGATCGGAGGGGACAGGTTCAAAAAGTAATAATCACAGCTTTCTGTAACATTAGTAGCAAGCATGGAAGTATTGGAGGAGAAGAGCAACTTGAAAATGCTAAACACTAAAATAAGAAATAAGCTAATACGATTCTAAACCACACTTACATTATTGTTCATGCTTCAGTGGGAAGATAAGAATGATTTCTAATTAGTCTTTCAATTGCTTGGTTTTTAAATGTGTACTTTTAAACTGAAAAACTGTGCTTAAAAGCAGCTCTTTCTCCATTAAATTAAATACCCTTTCTAATCTCTTTTAGACTATTAAATTTATTTTAATAAAACCTTTCCTCCTAGATCATACTAGGTAAATGAGGACTCTGAGTTAATGGAAAAGTACAGCTTTTCTCATATTAAACACATTCAGAGACAGAATGTCCTCAGTACTGTATTTTGTGCCTCTAACAAGAGGGCCAGCATTCTCCCCCAAAATATGCAACATCTATGTGCAGTGCTTTAGTCCCTGCTGAAAACATTCAATAAAATTCCTTGAAAGTTATTTCAATTTGTTTTGGTTTATATAAGAATTTCTGAGAAAAGCTAGAATGATAATGTATAATTTTAAGTACATTGTAATTATAAGAATAATATATGTACTTTGAAACTAAAAGTTCTGAGTTTCTATTTTTATCATGGGTGATATAATTGAAAACCACTTATATCAAAGGTTTGACTCTTGATTTTCATTGGTTAACTCTCATTAATTATTTAACAAAATTTACTGTGATGTTCACATAAATGTCCAGATTTTTACTTGACTACTAAAAATTCTAAGGTTTTTTACCTTTTTGAAAAGTCCTATACCAAGTTCTGGCTTCTGGTAATGGTGAACTATTTGATACACTAACCCTACTGCCATTAATAATAATAAACTGTGAATGAAACACTAAAGGAAAATATTTACAAGAACTTAAAGTATGAAGAAATTAGGGGTCACATCACCCTTGAAAAACCCATATTTATTTATTTTTCCTTTGGTGCACCCACCCATTACCATAACAAAGCAAAGATAATATCCAAGCACAAAGTTGTAGTCTTACTAGGTTGAAGAGTCAGAATTTGGATTTCAAGACTGTCAAAGAGAAAGGAAAATAAGGTAGGTAGGCACTATCCCAGAAAAGGAGATATGAGGTATACCTCATACAATCTTTCCACCCATTCTTAATAACCCATAAACAGTGAGACTCCAAGAGAAAGCACATGAAAAAGGATACAAAAAGCAAAAGAAAAGGGAGGCATATTTCATGAACCAGTGATGCTTTATTTATTCAGCACCTGAGAAGGCACATCTTTGGAGGAAAATGGCAATTGGCCACCCAGAGGGTCTGGATTTTATAGGATCTTACCAGAGCCAGGTCTTGGGAGGAGTTAGTTACTTTTTGGCAGGGCCTTTTGTCTGGCCGAGCCAGGTCATGGGAGAAGTTTTGGTGGCAGGCTCATATAGGGCGGGGCAGGGCAGGAAGGGGACAGACAGTAAGAGAAGTTCCTTGGGGCCTATTTTCCATATCCTTCACCTAGGAACTGAGAGAGAAAATATCTGGAAGTATAAAAATATTAAACAAAGATGTAAACTGCTTTCTACTGAAGGTGAGACAGAGTTTGGAGTTTAGTCTCCCCAAATTAAAGAGGTTTAGAAAACACTTAGGCTTTTCATGAATGCTTCAGGACTCAGGGGCACACTCTGATCAGGAAAGCAAATCCTAAACAGATCCAACTTACAAAACCTACAACCAAGCTTGCACAACATAAATATCACCAACTAGTAATTGAAATGCTTGCTACAACAAAATTCATCATTTTCAAGAAGGAAATAACAGAATCTAGTCTCTATATGTCATTTCCAGTGCTCAATTGAAAGTAAACTAGAGGGGAAAAAAAAGATATAGGAAAATTTGATGAACAGAGAAGAAAATTAATAAAAACAGATCCACAGATGAGGCAAATGTGAGAACTCCTAAAGACTTAAACAATTATAGGTGAAATATGATATGATAGTAACTACTAACAAACTTTCCTTCCTGCCATAAATGACTAGAAAACTGAACTAAATATGGGAAACATGTTTGTATACATGGAACAATAGGTAGTTCAGGAAATGGATCTCTTCAGGAAGAGAAAAAAACAAGTTGATTGGCCTAGCTTTCTGCTTAGAAAAATACCTGGAGACCACAGTACAGGGTGGAGGGACAAAAGTGGAGCATCATGGTCAGGCTGAGTTGAGAAGACAGAGATCAGAGTTTGGGATGCTTTCAGCAACTGGAACAAAGTGTTATAAAGGAAAAATATTACAGAGACAGAGCTCCAGAAGACTACATAGGCCTCCTAAAGAATCTGTTGTGAGGACTGGGATATAGCTCAGCTGGTAGAGTGCTTGCCTCACATGCACAAGGCCTTGGTTTAATCCCCAGCAACACACACACACACACACACACACACACAGAGAGAGAGAGAGAGAGAGAGAGAGAGAGAGAGAGAGAATCTGTTGTGAATATTAAATTGGACAGGCATATGGTGAAACTCCTCAAGGTGAGGCAAAGAAATATCAAGGAACTGCAAGCTGATCAGTTTCAGGAGGTTGAACTTGTCAAGTAGCCATTTTATTTCCCACCAGCCAGAATCGATTCACCTCACTGAACTCCTGTGACATTCAGCAGAATGCTAGAAGGGTCATATTCTAACTCTAGAGCTAAACTCAGCCCTGGAAAAAGCCTTCTGTATAATTGCCTCACACTTCTTTAAAACTAGCTTCTCAAGAATAAAGGAAGCTTATTTGATTCTAAACTTCACAGTATTTAAAGGAAGAAAACAAAATCCAGATATTCACCACCATGATATTCATGATGTCCAGCAATGCAAAAATTACCAAATATGCAATGAAGCAGGAAAATATTACTTGTATGAAGAAAAATCATGCAGTGGAAGTCAAAGTGACAGTGATGATGGAATTAGGAAACTAGATGTTCAAAAATATCCAATTTTAAAAAGGTTCAAAGTTTAAAAGGAAAAAAGAAACACAATGAAGACATAAATTTATTTTAAAAAGAACTAAGTCCAACTTTTGGAGTAGAAAAATACATTATGTAAAAATTTTTTTTTTAATTTTTATTGTTGGTTGTTCAAAACATTACAAATTTCTTGACATATCATATTCCACACTTTGATTCAAGTGGGTTATGAACTCCCACCTTCACCCCGTATACAAATTGCAGAATCACATCAGTTACACATCCATTGATTTACATATTGCCATACTAGTGTCTGTTGTGCTCCGCTGCCTTTCCCATCCTCCACCCTCCCCCCTCCCCACCTCTCCCCTCCCCTCCCCTCCCCTCCTCTCTCTCTACCCCCTCCACTGTATAACCCTGAGGGTCTCCTTCCATTTCCATGCAATTTCCCTTCTCTCTCTATGTAAAATTTTTAAAAATTCCATTGCAAAGTCTTTACAGCAGATTAGATATCATAGAGGGACGATCAAAGAACTTGAATTCGTGGCAATTGGAAGTTACCTAAAATTAAGCACAAAGGAAAGCAAGAAAAACTAACAGAGCTTCAATAAATGTCATATATAAAAAGTTGAGTCATAGAAAAAGAATTGGGGGAATATGAAGAAACCATGGCTGAAAAATTTCACAACTGATTTTTTTAAAAAATGAAAATTCATAGATTCTGAAAAAAAGCAATGCAAGCATTGAGACAGTCTTGAATTAGGTACATGCAGGGAAACCAGAAGCATCTACTTACTTGGGGACAGATACCATCAACTGTGTGGCAATACAGGAAATACCATTCCTAAGGTTTTTCTTCTAGAAAGCCTATCACATTGCACACAGGAAAGATCAGAAAATATTCTGAGAAAGCTATAATTTTGTATGGTTGAGGAGACATTGTTCATTGCAAAACCTCCATTCCCACACATCTCCTCAACCTCTTATAGAACAAAAGCCTTAACCTGAAGAGAAAGGTCATCAAAATCTGTGAACTGCTAACACAGGTTTTAAGATGAATAATCAACATATTAACAACTACAATATTCCTCCTATTGAAAATAAATAATTGGAAAATAATTTTAAGTAATTTGATTTACAATAGCATACAAAATATTTAATAATAATGAAAAATATGTAAGATTGCTACACTGAAAAATATTGTACTTTGCTGAGAGAAATTTTGAGATATGTAAGTAAATTAAGAGATATTACATGTCCCATATCTGGAGAATTTAATGCTGTTTAAATAGACATTTTCTTCAAAATAATTTATGGACTTAATACAATCCTAATCAAAATCTCAGCAGGAGTTTTTATGGAAATTGAAAAGCAGATTTTAGAATTGATGTGGGTAGTCAAAAGATCTAGAACAGCCAAAACAATTTTGAATAAAAATGTGGTGCACTGAAAAGGTTTCATTTGAAATTTTGCTTTAAAGAATAGTGTTGAAGACAGAGGGAGAAAGTGGCATAAGGCTAAACAATTATTTGATTGATTTGGGTTTTTTTGAGGGGGTGGGTGTACTGTAGATTGAACTCAGGGGCACTCGACCACTGAACCACATCCCCAGCCCTATTTTGTATTTTATTTAGAGACGGGGTCTCACTAAGTTACTTAGTGCCTCACTTTTGCTGAGGCTGGCTTTGAACTTGGGATCCTCCTGCCTCTGCCTCTCCAGCTGCTGGGATTACAGGTGTGCACCACTGCACCCGGCTATTGGATTGATTTGCAATAGAGATTTCAGTCCATACATACAGTCAATAAGGTTTTTATTATAACGAATGTCAACAGAAAAAACTGTAGAGCAATTTTTACTCTATTATTTTTACAAAATAATAATTTGAAGATGAATAATATGGACCACACCTAAATATAAAGGCTTATAAAACTATACCATGCCTGGAGTCAATCTGAAAAAAAAAAAAAACCTATCAAAATGAGAAAAGCATATATACTAGTTGGAGTGACAACAACACATAAATATGTGCATTTATATATACTGTTGTCAAAAGTCATTGGATTGTATATTTGAAATGTGTATATTTTATGTAATATACACTTTAATAAAAGTAATACCAAAAGAGAAAAGGGTTAGTATGAATGGGAGTATAACCAGTATTAAATATAAAAAATAAAGATATTAGAAGAGGATGGTCAAAGCTAAGATTTGGTTTAAGAAACCAAACAAAGGTTTGCTAAATTTAAAAGGTCCACATCTGACTAGGGCTTAGTGTAAAGTAGGGATCAGTGCACTAGATAGGTAAACAATGTTAACCGATTATGCAGAGGATAGAATTCTCCATTTACTTTGCTTCCATAATCATTCTTAAGGACGTTACATTAGCAAAGTTTTTGTTTCTAGGCTCTAAACAGCTTTAAGAATGGTGCACTGGAGAGGATCTAGAAGGATTGCCTCCCAGCATGGGAAGCGACTTCAGATGGCCTCCACACACTACTATAGGAGGAATCCTGAGAAGAGGAGATAGAATGGAAATAAAAGCTTGGAAAATGTACTCCCCAATTTTTCTTAAGAAAGGAGAGGTGGGTTCTAAAAACTGTGATTGATGATTTTTATTTCAAACCACAGAAAATTCTCGAATGAACTACTAACTACTTCACATGGACTGCATAATCTACAGGGGAACTCAGTAATCCCACCAATCCTCATATGGTGTTATTATAAGTAAAAATTTATACTTTATGGCAAATTTGTTAGTAACAGAAAAAAAATTAAAACAGATGTCTGTAAATTCACCTTCTAGAGCATTTTCCTACAGAAGTAATCTCCCAAGTTTTATACAAATATATGTACAAGGAAGTTCAATGGAATATTTTTGATGTAATGAAATATTACAGACAATTTAAAAATCATCAGTATGTGTAGACACCAGAATTCTGGTCAGAAATCAATTACTTGTTAAAATTTTATAATTTAAGCAGAATTTAATAAAGGAAGAATTTGAAAATGTATTGGCAAGGGGCAGGAAAAGTGGTGCTGGTAACAGCAGGACAAGTCACCAGTTCTGTGCCTAACAAGGAATATGGCGTTGTAACCAGAAAAAAAAAAAAGGAGAGAGCTGACTTCAGTGGAGCTGGGACTTTTGTTCATATGAATTTTTGTTCAAGGCCTGCCTACCTTAAGAGGGAAGAAAACTCACCTCCTCTCCACTCTTGCTGGTGCTTTCTTTTAGCTCTACTGAACTGAAAGTCAAATAGTGGTGGCCAGCCTGGCTAAAAAGAGCAGAGAAGAGTGGCAAATAGCTATGGAAAAACATAAGAAAATATCTAGATTTGATACAAACATCAATATGATTTATATTTTCTATGAAAACAAATTGGGCAACTTGTTCATCTGTTTGTTTTTTGATCCTGGAGATTAAATGCAAGTACACTTTACCACTGAGTAATGTTCCCAACCCCTTTTATGTCTTGAAACAGGGTCTTGCTAAGTTGCAGAGGGTCTCTCTAAGTTGCCCAAGCTAACCTCAAACTTGTGATCCTCCTGCCTCAGCCTTACCAAGTCACTTAGATTACAGGTATATACCACCTCACCTGGATCAAATTTAATAAAGTAAAAAGCCAAGTCAATAATCAGGATAGATGCATTGCATACATTTGTGGGTTTGTTAATGTATCATAGACATACAATCGAAGGAAGGTATAAAGTATTGTTGTGGGGCAGGTTGCTCAGAAAACAAACCAAGTCCTAGTTTTGTCCAAATTGAAGAGTCTTTATTTAGTTGGCCGGTAGCGACTGCTCCCTACAGGACCGATAACTGTCTCTGCAAGCCTGAGCATTTTAGGATATTTAAGGCAAAAACTGCAAAACCCACATCCGGGTTGATGTAGCTGCAAGCAAGCAGGTACAGAAACTGAACTGGGCATTTAGTGAGACAATGCAATGGGTACATTGGTATTTCCCACGGGGACTTTCTAGGTTGACAAAGCAGCAAGCAAGCAGAAGGGAAGTGGGTCAAAACAACCCTAGTTCAGTACAAGTTAGAGAATGGTTACTAACTCTAGACAATCAATCTCTGACAAGGTATGTTGCCCAAGGAAAATGGAAACCAAAGAGAATAACTTTACATTGTATAAGACTTGCTATTTTGTGTTGCCAAGTATGTTATGCTAGGTAACTATTAATGGGTACAGAGGTGGGGCTTTCTCATGGGAGAAGCATTTCTTACATGATTTGGAGGCTCAGGGTAAAATGGAGTCTGTTTGGTCATTGCCCATATAGCCTGGCCCATAACAGTATTTATATATTATTTATATCCGTAATCATACCTATAGATCTAGGGTATAACCAGATATCTATGTGTACATTTGAATATCAATACAAAACAAAATATTTGAAAACATATATGCCAAACTATTAGAGGTTTACCTATTGAGTTGTGGCTAGACTCTGGAAAGAATGAAGATTTTCACTTTTCAAAATTCCATGAATTTTATTTTTATAATAAGAATGTATTACTTTTATCTTTATTTTAAAAATAAAACATAGGTAAAAGAAAATAACTTGGGGCATGAAAAAGAAAAAAAAAGAAAGACCATCATTTTTAGGACCCTGTATATCTTCAATAAGAATACTTGTCACCTCATGTAACTTTTATATAGACTTAATAATAGTGTAGATGAAAGGTAGAAGCAAGATATTTGACAGTTTCTCAAGGTATCTTTGAAGACAAAGAGAAGAAATGTGTTTTAGTTGATTATACACCTAGAAATATTTGGATCCCAAACCCATGTGAGACCTTTAGTGACATAGTCTATGGGTCTGTGTTCTGCCTATATTGATCAAATTTATACTACTAACTAAAGTGACAAGATGAAGATTCACTGCCAATCAAAATGTGTAATCTAACAAAATAAGAAGCAAAAAGGGGGAGAGGCGGGAAGAATCCTGACAAGCAGAATAAAAGATCAGTAAAAATAAGGCATTGGCAGTTATTACACTAAGATCCCAAAATTGAGATAAAACAAAACTATTTACATATACTACATATACAGAATCAAGTAAATATATGATTTAGCAGACAAATTTCTAACTTAAGTCAGTAAGTATTAACATTATGATATAGCTCATTACAAAACTCAATTGATTTACACCACATGGACAAAATAGTAATTTCCAGGATGCTAATTAGATTATACGAACCCTTTTACTTTAAGTGGAGCATGCTCAGAGTAGAGCACTCCTATTCATGGTGGAGCATTAAAACCATATAAACCATATTTTATGAGCAATAGTGAGATGTGTCTTTATTTAGTCTGAAGAATTCATATGACACATTAGCTGACCCAATGTAGAAGATAACTTTAGAATTTTCACGTGATTCTGAAGTTTGGACCAATAAGAGAGGGAGAGAGAGGGAGGGGGGAGAGAAAGAGAGAGAGAGAGAGAGAGAGAGAGAGAGAGAGAGAGAGAGAGAGAGAGAGAGAGAGAGTCCAGAGCAATACAAAGATCCATCTGACAGAGTCCTGTGACCAGAATGGACTGCCTTATGAGGTAATGAACTCCCACAACTGAATAAAGGGGGTCAAACAGAAAGCAAACGTTTAGAAGATAATCTGTAGATGATATTTAAGCAATTAATACCTTTCAGATGCTTTCAACCTTGGGATTCTGTAATCCCATATATCTTCATTTTTTCTTTTCATACAGGAAGTTATGATTTCTTCTGGCCTCCGAATCAACACCTTGATAACAAATTTATATTATTCTGTTTTTCAATTTGTATCATAAAGATAAGCACCTAGGATATGAAGAGTATTGTTAATAAAAGTGCCTGTTAACTTGGCTGCTCAACTTCTGCTAACCTGCAGGTAAAATCATTCCCAGTTTTCAAAGTTCTTCATGGACTCTCCCTTTCATACATAATTTTCTACCTGTGAATATCCCTGCTTGATTTTATGTTCTCTGTTTTCTCCTCAGGTGTCTTACTTCTGAGGTCTTCCTTCTGGAACTATTTACCTCCTATGACTTGCCAAGTTTTACTTTCTAACTTCTCTTTGACTAAGCTGTGATTGACGCTCCACTCTGATGACCCTTCCCCTCTCATTAGCAATGCCTTTTTTTCCTCTTTTCATTATAGATCATCTGAGAGAATATGTAGTTCAATCTTTTCAACTTTTAACCTATTCTTGCATTACTATCGCTATATTTTATTAATTTCTTTTCCTATAGTTTTTCTGTGTATATTTGCAACCATTTTATCCATGAAATGTTTTAATTATACTAGCATTTGATTTTTGAAAGCAAAACCTTTCATTGCATTTGTGACATGTGGCTTGTGTATTTCTCCAAGTACATGATATTCTTTCTCTATCATTACTCCTCTCCTGTTGTTTTAGTCCACTTTTTTGTTGCTATGACCAAAAGACCTGACAAGAACAAATTTGAGGAGGAAAAGTTTATTTGGCACCCACAGTTTCAGAGGTCTCAGTCCATAGATGGCTGACTTCATTCTTTGGGGCCTGAGGTGAAGCAGAACACCCTGCAGGAAGAATGTGGTGGAAAAAAGCAGCTGGTAACATGGCACCAGGAATCAGGGAGAGAGACAGTTCTTCTAACCAGAACAAAGTATAAACCCAAAGGCTAGCCCCCAATGCTTTGCCTCCTCAAGTCACACCCTACCTGATTTCAGTTACCAAACAGTTAATTCCTATCAGGGAATTAATTCACTGATTGGGTTAAGGCTGTCATAACCAAACCATTTCACCTCTAAACCTTCTTCCATTGCCTCACATATGAGTTTCTGGGGACATCACATATCTAAACCACAATATCTGTCAACCATTATTTCTCCCCATAGAATAGAAATATTCCGTTTATTGATATTTAATAACCAATAGAAAATACTCACTGCAAAATTTATGTCTTTTACTTCAAACATTCATGAATAACTGTTCAAAGGGAGATGACATAGTCCCTTAAAACCAAAACTTACTCTGGCCAGTCAAGCTTATGGAGATTTCAACAACATATACTGGGATACTCAATATTTTAGGTGGGTTTGACCATGGTTTTTCAGGTCATATATTCTCCATGGGACTAATATGATCAGATATGATCTGAAGTAGTTTTCAAGTTGTAATTCGCTCTCAGCTTGTGAGTTGACCCAACACCAACATTTTATAGACTCTCGGAATATTCCATATATTCTCCCTTCTTCAGTCAAAAATAAAATATTTTTCCTTTGCAGGACTTCTTCTTCTTCCTCCTCTATAGGTCACCAAATATTCATAAACCCTGAATTTTTTTGGATATTAGCTCCAACAACATTAGTATTGTGGTTCAACAATTAAATTTCACTTCTCAACTTATCTCCTAATGGTTATAGAATCATCCTATAAATTTTGAGTTGCAGAATGAAATGAGTTATTTATCTTCAGCATATGTCTGGGCTCAAGAAAGGAAGATAAATCAGAGGAGAAGGGAAACAAAATCAGTTCTCCACAGCAATAAGATACTGTGGCTTTTCTACCCGTCTCAAATTGAATGTAGAGAGCAGCCTGATAGGTACACTTGATATTTCACTGCAATCAAACCTTGAACATACAATATGAATGCCTTTAAAAATCAGTTTTGAAAGTTTGAAAAGATAAAATGCCTCAAAATAGAGACTCTGATATCAAATAGAACAAGCCTGGAAGCAATTCAGCTATAGTGGTAGAGAATGGAAATAAGGGAAGGGGATCATGGCTAGGAAAGGACTGTCCCTAGTGCTCAGAGGTGAGTGGGCAGGTGAATATTCCTAGAAGATGCTTCTGCCCTGTTCTCTTTTTCTCTTTGACCAAGATTCAGATTGCTATATAAAGTCTTTTCATTAAAATATACCTACCAGCAAGTTAAGATTTACACTGAAAATAGTTCCATTTCTATTCCAGGAAAGCAGCAAGTACTCTCTACTAACACTTTGCTTCGTTTGTTTGCAGGATTTTGTGCTGGTTTCCTATGTTTGTTTAGGGTTGTCATTTGTGATATTATCTACCAGAGATCTTTAGGGTGTATTAGTTTATAATACTCACTATGACAAAAAATTTAATGGAAATTTTGCTGACAAAAGGTTTTCATATAAAACCTGGTAAGAATTTAATAATAGAATAAATATTCATAATGTCTTTAGGGCTGGGGATATAGCTCAGCTGGTAGAGTGCTTGCCTCATATACACAAGACCCTGGGTTCAATCCCCAGCACCACACACACACAAAAAATCTCATAATGTATTTATGCTCTCCCAAGTCTGTCTCTCTGCATGCTTAACTGAGGAAATATTCAAAGAAAATTTCCCAAGAAATAGAGACCATGATTTTGGTATTTAGAATTTCCTTGATAATTTTAAATATTGTATTTATCATTGTTGTTGTTGTTGTTGTGTGTGTGTTTGGTACCATGGATGGAACCTAGGGGTACTTTACGACGGAGCTGTATCTCCAGTCCTCTTTATTATTTATAAATAGGGTTTCATTAAGTTGCTAATATTGGCTTCAAACTTTTGATCCTTCTGCCACAGCCTCATGAGTTGCTGGGGTTAAGGGTGTGAGTCATCATGCCCAGCTAATTAAGAATATTTTAAAGTTAGTTACATCAAACTGATATTTTTATAAAATTATTATAAGTAAGACAAAAAATATAGTGGAATATTTCTCAACACATACTAAGAAGTCACCATGAATTTGGAGAGAAGTCTTTCTCAATTTGGAATTATATCAAGAAATATTACTCCCCTGATCACAAACATCTAATAGTGCCTCCATATTGTGAATATTTTTTTTTTGTACCAGGGATTGAACCCAGGGATGCTTAAGTACTGAGGCACATCCCTAACCCTTTTTATTTTTTATTTTGATATTGAGTCTCTGTAAGTTCAATTTCTAATTCTCCTGTCTCAGCCTGCCTTGAGCTGCTGGGATTACAGGCACATGCCACAGTGCCTGGCTCCTGAATTGTTATATATTTTAAGATTTTTACCACTTCCCCGCATCCCATTTAATCTATAAGATTATTCTTGCCATCATTATCTTCTGCCTTAGGTTTTGCATGTTCCTCTCTTATGAATTACTGTCTAGATTGCCCTTATTTTACCCTAACCCCAAATTTATAATCTTCCTGAAAGTCCCATTCAAACCTAGTTTCCTACTTTAAGTCTTCCTACACCCCAGTCAAGTGTAAGTGGCAGCCATCTTTTGGAATTAGCATATTTATTGCTGATAGCCCTGATTAGACATCTATACACACAATATTTTCAGTATTTCTTGAATTTCTGACTTTCCCTTTACTTACTCTTCAATATGCTCAATCATATCTTTCAAGCAAAATTATGAGTTGCACAAGGGCTCATTAATGTTTCTACATAAATTAATCTTTGAAACCCTGGGTGGGCCATCACAATGTTATTGTATAGGAGATGCCTAATAAATATTAGCAGTAAGTCAGTGAATGAATAAATGGATATCTCTGAGGAAAAAAATTGATACTGTCATGTTTTATTAGAGTGAATTCAACAATATGCTAGGGTATAAAAATAGATGGACATCACTTGAGTAAGAATAGAGGTTATTTATGTACAGCTTACTCCAACAAAGGAGTCACCATCACTTGTATTTTCAAGAGGCTCAAAGGCAGGCAAGGGAACTGAAAAGCCTTGTAGTGGGAAAGAGAGAGAGAGAGAGAGAGAGAGAGAGAGAGAGAGAGAGAGAGAGAGGCTTTAGAAGTGCTCTGATTGAAGGCACGTGACATGGGGAGGGCAACCTATGCAATTGGTTTGGGGACCGTTTTGGCTTTCTCAAGTTGATTCTGAGTTAGAAGTGGAGATAAGGTAGCAAAAATAAGGAATCTGGGGGTTATTGACCCAGTCCTAATAGCTGCAGAGTTTGTGGTTTGGTTTCCCAGACTAGTTGCTGCAGAGGTTGTAGATCTGGATTCTGTTGTCATATATGGTCTCCCCATGTGTATATATCTTCTGGCATATCCATCATCCTAATATAATTATAGCTTACATGTTGATAGCACATTATGGGGTCCCTAACCCTATGGAGACTCTATTAATTTGACCTTTATGGCCGTATTGTGAGCCTGGCAGATATTAACTCTAATTTTACCCAAGAGGACTGAGATTTGGAGAAGCAATCATCTTGCCCAATAGAAAACGAAAGTAAGCATCAACCTGATCAGTTGGAATTTAATTCACTTCTCCCAACATGGTGCACCATTGGCTTGAGCAATTCTGTGCTCTCTGGGTATTTGCAGCCTAAAAGGTCAGAAAGACTTGTAAAAAGAGCCTCAGTACAATTTTAAGATGTTCCCAACATAATCCAATCAGTTTATTAGGGAAAAAAATTAGGAATATTAAAGAAGAAAGTGAGGGTTTAGCATCTACCAGAATGCTATCTACCCAAGTCTGTTTAGCAGAAATATTCATCAAGAAAATAGTGCTGGAAGTCGAAACAGTTTCAAAAAGATATTAATAACTCAGTCACTAGGTGGTCCTGTTGCTAATAATTGTTGCCTTAAAACTAGAGAGAAAGCTAAAGGGAAACAAAAGTGTATGAAAAGGATAATGGAGGCTTTTACAGAGGCCTGGAAGAGAACACAAAGAGCTGGAAAATTTGTATAAGGATTGCAAAAAGCTTGGTGGCTTTGTTTCCTTTAATCATGGACCAGTTGTTACCTACTCTATGAATTGCTTCCTGATAGCTCTCTCCTTCTCTTCTCAGATGTATGCACGTGTTTTCCTGAAATTTGACCCTATTTACTGCTATAGGCAAAGGTTATTAAGATGATGGTGTCATCCCCATCGACATTGCCTTCATTCTTGCTTTATACACACTGCTTACCTTATCAAATAACAAGCCCTCCAACTCCAAAATCCAATCATTACTGTAATTTATGGAAATAACAGAGACCTAGCAGCTCCTTACAAATGCTAATTTGTCCCCATCTAAATGAATTTTGCTTTTTTAATTATAAGGAAATTCTCTGAAAGCCCCTCATTAACATTTTCCCTGTGCCATAGTGACAGCTGGCTTTCCTACATATTTCAGACTTGCAAGTCTAGATCATGTATCCCTTCCCACACCTAAGATTCCAGGGAACTCAGCCTACCTTTGGTGATAACCTAAAGGTGGCTACCCTGAGATGAATGCTCTGCTTGTGGCCTGTTTATGGCTTCAAGGCCCTGTGGGAACATAGCAACTTATCAGCTTTACCAAGGTGCCATGTTTATCATTTCTGTTGGTATTCCCTGTCCACAGAAAATGAATCCCCATAGTTATGTGGGAAGTCGGGGCCTCATTTCATCAGTAGGGAAGTTAAACTGAAACCACTGGACTAGCATACAACACAAGTAGAAATATTTCAGGTAGAGGTATTACTCATATTCCTACATGACATACAGAGAATAGTGAACTGAGGGATATTTTTCAGCTATCCTAGTAAATTTATGAGGGCAGAAAGCACAACATACATATAGTTACTGGAAGTCTCTGTGCTCTGTTAATCAAGCGTTTGTTCAGTTCTTATTTAGTTAGATAACCAGCACGTAACAGGAAAGATTACTCACTCAATTCAACTCTGGTGAGGAGCTCTCAGAGTGATACATGATTTGGTTAAGCCAGGTCCTGGGGGGATGAATTCATGGAGTGGCTTCAAGGAATACGACTCTTCAGAGTTGATTCAGCAATTCTGTTCTGTCTCATTTTTTCACAGAAACAACATCACTCACAGTTTTATGAAATATGAATATGGTTTCCTTTCTTAATGTGTTACTAGATAATAGTATAATATTTTCTAACCACTACATTCAACCTACCTCCACATAATAAGAACATTTTTTTGTTCTATTACTATTGCTGCAATGATTATTAGAAAACCAGATGTTCCCTCCAGTAATTATCTTAATTATTTTTTATTCAAAAGGTGACAAATTATTTTTATTATTTTTTCCATTTCACATGATGGGGAAACTGACTACCACAGGGTTAAACTGCCACCAGTTTCCATAATCTGCGGTGGTCTACAGAAGCATCCCTGACAAGCCCTGTGCTCACACTCCTATGTCAGGCAGCATCCTATGCACACTTAGTATTATCCATATACTCATATCTTATAAAGAAATATGGTTGCTCAGAATTAGGGTTAAGATGTGATTATTCCTTGCTTTTCAAACCTCAAAAGCACTAAATGCAGAATTCCTAGAGAGGAGTTTGCTCTGTGCACTGGACCTTTCGGTCATCTTTAAGGCAAGTGAGATTTGTTTCACCAACGTTCTTCCTTCCTTGGGTGCGTTATTAGGGGTGTGTGGTTTAAAAAAATCAGTGAAATCATTGACAGTTATGTTTTTGAGGCTTTATTGCATACAAATTTTTAAATAAAAATTCTTCAAAAAATACCTTCATGTGAAAATTTGCATAGTTATAATGTTAGAAAGATATTATTTGTGTGGTAAAGAGAAAAACCAAATACTTGGGAATTTCTTTTTAAAGAATCTTTATATTAAATAATTCAAACCAAATTTTAACAGCTTCTAATGTTAAAAATAAAATAGTGGGGGGGATTCTATCATTAAATAATAGATCTTTAAACTATTTCTGTTGGAAAGATTTGAAGGAAAATTTCCAGAGCAATGAGTAGTTTAATTTTTTAAAATTCTGGTATATTCCTCTGTATGTCTGTGAAGCAGAAAGGGGCATGTTTTATAGCTATGTCATCTTTTTAAAGATCAAATTGAAAAAAGAAGTTATTTGAATGAGCTTTTTATCTTCTTTATCAGTTTGCAGAAGTATTAATATAAACTCACATAGAAGTTTCTGAGACATTGGATTTTTTTCATTTTTCTGTTCACAGCACTTGAAATTGTAGGTATGTTCCTTGAACTTTAATATTGATGAAATGCCCTTACTAGATGTAAATTCTAATGAATTACAAATAGATTATGAAAATGAACTATGAGGAATTACCATTAAAGAAGTTAAGTATTTGAAGATAAGGCTATTCCTTGTAGAAGGGACATGGTGATTAAATCTAGGGCTTAGAAACAGCTGTTATTATTCACTTCAAATAACTATAATATAGTTTCTTACCCCCACTCTAGTGATTCCAAAATGACCAAAGGGTGTCTTGCATACTAGAAAGATTTTATGGAAGAGGTAACATTTTATATGTGCTTTGAATGATGAGTAGGAATCAATGTGTATAGATTTTGCACTTAATATTCTGGGGAGAAGAAGCAGATCAGAGAATCACTTTTATCAAAGAATACAGTAATCAGATTGCAAGGACCAGTCTGTTTGGTTAGGACCAATCTAGGATGGTTAAGCCAGACTAGTGAAAATAGGAGGCAGAAAAACCTGCTCTCCAGTTAGGGAAATTAATCTCTAGTTCATATGAGAAGAATAAAGCCTAAAAAGGGGATGGAGATGGAAGAGACTGTTACAAGGCAAGCCAGGCATAAAACTAATCACTGAAAATTCAGGATGGCAAGAAGCATGATGGGTTCAGTCACCTTGTAGCTCAAAACCTAGTTTAGAGCCTGGAACTTAGTGGACACTGAATATTTATTGATGGACTTCATGAGGGATTAGATAAACATTCTCATTTTTGAAGGCTTGATCCCCAAAGTAGCATATTAAGAAGTGGGGCTTTTACAAAATGATTGGCTCTTGAGGGCTCTAACCTTTTCAGTGGAGTCATTCATTTGATAGATTTAATAATCTGAATGGACTACCAGGAGGAGGTGGAAACTGTAGGCAGGAGGAGCATGGCAGCATGCCTTCGTGGGACACCTGTCTCATGTACATGGCTCCTTTCTTCACAACCTCTCTCCTTCCTGGTTGCCATGAACTGAGCCACTTTCTTCAACCATGCCTTTCTGCCATAATGTTCTATCTCCCATCAGTCCCAAAGCATTGCTGATGGCTAACCATTGACCTCTAAAACTATGAGCCAAAGTAAATCTTTCCTTTTCTTAGTTGTTCTTGTCAGGTATTTTGGACACAGCAACAAAAAGCTGACTAAGTTGTTTCCAATTTAAATCTACTGCATGTGACATGGCCAAAAAAAAAAAAAAAAAAAACACTTGGATATGATTTCTTATGTAGATATGCAACAGTTTATATTTAGAAATGGAATTGATGGGCACCAGGAATGAAAATCTTTAACCTACTTAGAAGATGAAACAGCTTTCCAAAAAAGGACTAAGCACTTAACACTCCATTAATCAGGTCCATGAGTCCTCATGTTACTACATATTTTCTACACTTGGTATATTAAATGTTTTGATGTTTACTAACCTGGCAAATGATTAGTGATATTTCTTTCTTTTTTAAAAAATTAAATTATTTATTTATCTTAATTTTTTATACATGATGGTAGAATGCCATGTTACATTCATATTACACATATAGAGCACAATTTTTCAAGTCACTCTACACAAAGTATTTTCACAACATTTGTGTCTTTATACATGTAATTAGGGTAATGACTTTGAAATAGCACCAATGTAATTAGGGTAATGATGTCTATCTTATTCCATCATCATTCCTACCCCCTTGCCCTCTCTCCTTCCCTCCCTTCCCTTTGCCCTATTTAAAGTTCCTTCATTCCTCCCATGCTCTCCCCACATCTCCATTATGAGTCAGCATTCTCATATCAAAGAAAACATTTGGCCCTTGGTTTTTGGAGGTTTGGCTTACTTCACTTAGCATTATATTCCCCAACTCCATGATTGGTGCTATTTCAAAGTCATTATAATTTGAGTTTACCAGATTTCTAGTGAGGTGTATTAACTTTTCTTGTGCTTTTAGGCCATTAGAATTTCATGTTTTGAAGGATCCTTTCAGTTCTTTTCCTGTTTTGCTAGTTAATTATCTTGGTTTTATTAGTTTATAGAAACTTTAATATTGCATGAATATCATCAGCTCTTCCACTTTGTGGCTTATATTTTCATGCTATTTTATGGCATCATTTGATGAAGAGTAGCTATTCATTTTATGTATTCCAATTTACCAATCTTGTCACTTAGTCACTTATCATTTTATCAAAATGGCATGATAATATGTTGTTCTTGTGAAACAATCCAAAATGGGAAGGTTAATATATATTTTAAAAGGCATTAATATACTGTTTCAGCTTTTCAAAACATCATAATGAATAGTGAATTTTCAAGAGAAAAAAACAGAAGATCAGAAGCAAAAAAGAAAAAAAAAGGAGGTGGGGAAGAGAGTAATGCAGAGAGTTAGGCCAAGAGGTTAGGAGAACAGTCAAGGTTTCACAGTGACTCAAAAGAGAACAGGAGCAGTACAAGAACAAGGAATGCTTTTGGGGAGTTTTAAATGCTACTGAGAGACTAGTTGTTCATTCTTCTTTTTCCTTTCTTCTTCTGTTTTCAACAAGGTACTGCTTCCCAGACCTTCATCTGCACACACATTACAGGTGGGTCACTTTTGGGCTCCCTACCCTTGCTTCCTTGTCTCTACCACCTGTGCATGTTAGGGTCCTAACACCTTTCTATAAAGCAAGTTGGCTGCCATTTACAGATGGAAACACAGGGACCCACATTACGTGATCTGTTCAAAATCATCAAAGACAGCCAGACAATTGGCCAGTAAGTAGAATTTACTGATGGTTACAATGCAGGACATGAAACCCCAGTGCTCACGAGACAGGACTCCACCGTCAGCCTCTGTCCTTCAGCTATTTATACTCTGAGGAAATTAAAAGAGAAGTCAAAAGATGAGCACTCTCAAGATAACTGTAAGACATCTCCAAAATGACAGCATGTCTTAAGAGTGGAATTAAATTAAATTTTAACATTGGAATTTACTGAATCTTTTAGTATCACTATCTTCACTGGGGCATAATATGATCCTATCACCAAAATGCCCGATTCTGCAGATAACTGAACTGATATAGAGTTTTCAATCCCTAAAAATAATACTGCTAGTGGACAGATGAATAAATATGCACTACAGTAATTTTCTGCACTATTTTGAGAAAGTCTTGTATGACTAATGACATGTGATTTGTCTTTCTCTGTAACTTTGAATAACAAGGTAATTTTAATGCGTTTTTTTTTTTAGTTGATAAATACAGTTGACTGTTCATTTAATCTAAGGAGGGATGGATGACAAAGTAACTATATTCTTAATAAAATATATTTTATGAGAAAGTTATTTTTTCTTTTGAAACTTTTAATGGAGTTAACTTCTGGGGTTTTATCTAAAGAGACTTAAAATGTTTTTCAAGCTATTACCTAACACCATACTTTCCATGTGAAAAGTATAAACATCCATGATTGGATTGGAGAGGAATACAGTTCTTTATCACTGCTTAGTTCTGTGCCTTTCCTCAAATAGCAGGCTATCAAGAACCTCTCTAAGGTAACTATGGCTAATGACACCTTCTACCACCTATTAATTTGCTGTTTCTTATCTGCTATGTGTTCTGAAAACTCATAAGAAAGACTTCTTTAGAATTTCATAACAAACAAAAATCTGGAAAATTCTGAGTGACTACCTTGAACCTAGTGGCTAAAAATAGGAGTTAACAATTGTAAGTTCTAACCTTGAACCAGTATTAAAAATCTCAAGAAACCTGATTCTTTGTGTGTGTGTGTATGCTTCTGTGTATGTCACCAAGGATTGAATCCAGGGGCACTTAACCACAAAGCCACATCCCTCAGCCCCTTTTTTGATCTATCTATCTATCTATCTATCTATCTATCTATCTATCTATCTATCATCTATCTATTTATTTACTTGAGACAGGGTTGCTTAGGGTTTTGCTATGTTGCTTAGGGCCTTGCTAAGTTGCTGAGGTTGACCTTGATCTTGTGATCTTCTTGCCTCAGCTTTCTGAGCTGCTGAGATTACAGATGTGTGCACCAAACCTGGCTCAAGTTACTTAAGTTATCTGATTCTTATCCCAATCCTATAAGATAGATATTATTATTACCTTTGTTCTACAAATGAGGCAAGTGGGAATCTACTATGTGAAAATCCTGAGTGGAATATTTTATATCTTTCTTACCTCCTACCTCTAAAAGTAATAAATATACCACATAGGTAAAAAAAAAAAAACATTCTACTCAGTTTGTCTGAGTTTGGTAACTAAGTTAATGTCAGTTTTATTTACCTTACATTTTCAAATAGTAGGAAAGAAACTTCTTTTTGATGAGTTCTTAACTTGTTTCATATTTTTGAAAAGGCGTTAAAGATACTTGGAACGGTAAAAAATGTGATGCTATTGTTATGGCCATAACATGAAGAGATTTTTTTGTGTCCTATCAAGCGGAACTTTAGTTGGGGAAAGTGATTCCTAGCCAATTACCTTCTTTTTTTTTTTCCACAAACCTACTGCTGAATTTTTGAATTGTCTAATTCATGAATCAAATTTATTTATGAATAACTGTTGTCATGGAACTTTTTATGTTTTATTTTTTCCCAAAGAAGACACAGTTGCTCAGTAGAGAGACAAAAAGGGACACTAGCATAGAATTCTTGAAGCATGTTAACACAAAATACACAACAGACAATTTAAAACTCATTTAGCAGTTAATTGCCAGGGTTATAAGCTGGTGGTTTTTTTTTTTGTTTTTTTTTTTTAACTCCAAGATATGCACATTCTTCCAAAATGTACGATTTTAACAGAGGACATCTCTTCTCAAACAATTTTCTTCATAAAGTTCTTTCCTACATAACAAATTACCTTGAACTTGTTAACAAAAATTTGTTCCCTCACAGTTTTATGCCAGAAGTCTCAAAATAAGAGATCAAAAGGGATATGCTCCTTCCAAAGACTCTAAGGAAGAATCTTTCTTTGCTTCCTACAGCTTCTGGTGCCTCCAAACATTTCTTGGCTTGTGGAAGAGTAGCTCCACTCTACGCCTGTCTTCACAAGGCCTTTTCTTCTGTGCTTATCTCCAGGTCCTCTTTGATTTGTAAAAGGGCACCCATCATGGAATATGGGGCCTATCCTAATCTAGGATGATATCATCTCGAGATCTTTAATCTAATTACATTTGCAATGGTCTGTTTTATAAATAAGATCACACTCACAGATTCCTGGTATATTTATCTTTTGGGAGCCACAGCTCAATTCATTATGGAGACTGATCTATGGAGAGTAGGAAAGAACTTTTCATATACTTGAAAAGCTATCAGTGGAAAGGATTGTACTGTATACTTTCAGTATAGTAATTAAAAATACAAAAGCTTAACAATCTATGATATTTAATGAAAGGCGACATTTAAACATTGTCTTGATTCCTAGTCACAACAAGACTAAGTATAATTTTATTAAAATGAAACAAATTTAGTTTTAGAGAAAGTAGTTAATTCACCATTAAGCCCCCCATGAACCTGATTATAAATCAGGTTCAAAATCAGATTCATGTACCAGGAATCTGAATGGATAATAGTGTACCCTAAAAATAAAAGCAAAGTCAGAAAATGTCAGAGGTACTTTGATGAAATAATTTCACTCATTTCTTTCATAGTGGGCTCCAGCTATCTTATAATTGTTCTAAAATGTTTTTATAATGTTCTCATTTGGGAACATTAAGTAAGTTGTGTTCTTTTTGAGATCAGTGAGTGTCCTGAATATAAAACACAATTGGGGAAATCTAAAACAGTGGAATTTTTTTCTGTAGTGTAAAGACAAAAAAAAAATATTCACTTAGATTCGGGAATATATTTCTCAAATAGGAAGCAGAAGCAAATTTTATTCATTTATTTATTATTTTTGTGTGGTGCTAGGCCAGGGCTAACTACATCTGAGCTATATCCCCAACTCCTGCAAATTTTAAATAAAAGAATAACAGAAAGGAGAAATATCGCTGCATGGTTTGTTTTTGTCTTTAAGAATCTTCCCAGAGAGGTGGGCAGAGAGAGGGAGTTAAATGAAGGAAGAAGGAGAGAGGAACAAAGGAGGGAGAGGAGAAGTGGGAAGGAAGAGAGAGAGGGAAAGAGAGAAAGTGTGTTGCTCCTCTTGCAATCTAGAAGGAAATGCTTGTATTTTCTCTCATATAAGAAGAATTAGTTAAAAAGGAAAAGGGAACAAAAGCTAGAACTAGAACACAGCACTGGTGAACTTAATTCACTAATTCTGATGAAGTTCTCTTTTGTTTTTCTGTACTAAAAATCAAAAATCTATGTAATCAAAATCTTACTCTACTTCATAGAAATTTTTGCATGTGAAATCTGGTCATTAATATTTGGGAGAGACAACATGGGAAACCTTGAACTATTTCTTAGATCTGTTTTTTTTTTTAAATATTTAGTAAATTAATGTAACAAAGACAGTGATGTTCACCAAGGATTTCATCAATCCCCCTACATTTTCCAGTCCCTTTGTGGTGAGGAAAGAACATGATTAGTTCTGGGCAGGTGAGCTGAAGCATTAGGGAAAAGTCCCCTTAGATTCTCTAGCTCTGCTCTTACCCTTGAGGCCAGAGTCGGGGTCACATGTTAATGGGCAGTGCGGGGTTTAAAACAGCCTGAACAACAGCCATTACACTGAGCTCAGTACTCTAGATACAACCTGCAGTGAACTTTACATTAAAGGAAAAATACACATATTGTAAGCCACTGAGATTTTGAGATGGAGAATATCACAACATGTACCTATCCTAATATATCTGGTATATCCAAATTGTATGAGACTAGCTAAAGTAATCCCTTAGTAGATGTGAAACAAAGTTAAATGCTGCAAAATGAACAGGCTTTAAATTTGCTTTTTAAATATTTTATTCTTTTTGATGCTTTTGCTACTTTTAAAGGGAAAAAGAATCTTTGTGATTCTGGACTTATTTGCATGAGTAACATTATTTTCAATTTTACTAATTTAGATTAAAACCACAAGCAAGCAAACAAAAGGATAACATACATCCCAAATTCCTCTTATACTTTTCTTAACCATTGTTATCTTTTAAAAATGTTTTTATTAGTGCACTATAGTTTATATAATGGTGGGATATATTTTGACATAATCATATATGTATGGAATAAAATTTGCTCCATTTTAGTCCCTGGCATCTCCTCTTTCCTTCTATAACCATAGTTAAAGATTTTTTCACACAGTCAAAATTTCATAGAAAAGATGGAAAATCATTAATTTCTTAATAGGAAAACAATTCATCCACATATTTATACATGTAAATGACATATAGTGAACTTGTTATCTTGTATGAGTTGGTGAGTTTTTTTTTCTTATTTGTTGACTTGCTTGTTTTATTTCCATTTTTTCTAAAACAAAAATTGAAACTTACAGCTTTTTATTTTTAATTTTTTTTATCTTGGCATGATTATTTTGGTAAAATAGAGTGGATTGGGGAAATCACCAAAGCCTACCTTAGCCACATAAATCTTTCTCAATCTCCCTCTCTCCTTCTCATCTTTTTGCAACACAGGGGATTGAATGCAGGGTCTTGCACATGCTAAAAAAAATGAACCATTGAGCTACAGTGCCAGCCATAACTATTCTTTTATTAGATCATATAAGAAATAATAAGATTATGAGAGTTGTTCTTCAGTCTGTGGGCTACCTAAGTGACTGAGAACCCTTTTAAAATAAATTTGCATATCCATATTGAATATTGAAACATGTCTTGTTAGTGATTTCGACAAGAAAGAGACATGTGACTCCCTACTTATCTCTATCTTTAATCAGTATATATTACTAATATATACTGAAAGAACCTATAACCCTAAGATCCTTTTGAGAATCAATTGTACATACACATCAAGGCTATGATAACTACTTGCTGTACATTTATTTTTATAAACATTATTAGAGATAAGTAGGTGGGGTCTTTATGTTCCATCCAGTCAAGTTCTCTAACAGATGATGTTTCAGTGAATGCACATATCCAACTAAATTCTCCTATCCCAGAAGAAAAATAACTTGCTCTTTGGGACAGGGAGTCCCTCACTTCCACATACCAAGTAACACTGTTAAAGTAAATTGTCAGGTAGACAATTTTTCACTGCTAAAATTTTCCTCCAGAGCAGGGAGGAAGAGCAGGAAGAAAAGATTAACATTAAACAGATACATGAGGTGGGATGGAAAGGGAGAGAAAAGGGAAATTGCATGGTAATGGAGGGAGACCCTCATTGTTATACAAAATTACATATAAGAGGTTGTGAGGGGAATGGGAAAATAAACAAGGAGAGATATGAATTACAGTGGATGGGGTAGAGAGAGAAGATGGGAGGGGAGGGAGGGGGGATGGTAGAGGATAGGAAAGGTAGCAGAATACAACAGTTACTAATAGGGCATTATGTAAAAATGTGGATGTGTAACTGATGTGATTCTGCAATCTGTATTTGGGGTAAAATTGGGAGTTCATAACCAACTTGAATCTAATGTATGAAATATGATATGTCAAGAGCTTTATAATGTTTTGAACAACCAATAAAAAAAATTAAAAAAAAAAAAAAAGACTCACAGACAACCTGTTGCCCTAAACCTGGAAGAAGTTCTACTCTAATTGTAAGACTTCCTGCTAATCAAGTCACCTGGGCCTCAGTGAGCAGCACTCACTCTTACTCAACAATTGGTTAGGAAATGAATGAATTTAATAAGAGAATGAATGATGAAGTGAAAAGAAAAAAAAAATTTGTATCATATATCACAATATCATTTGATATTCTTTTTCATGTGAATATCAAGAAACAGAAATCATCTCCTTGAGATTCTCCGATTAAACCACAAAATAAAAACATGGGAGTTGACTGTTAATCAAAGTTATCCACATATTTTGATGCTTTCGGTTGTAGAAATAAATGTCATTCTAAAAAAATATATAAATGTGAATGGAATGGAATCATTGGGAGACATGAGGACTTTATTTCAATAAAAAACATTATTTACTAAAGATAATTAAAAAACACACTAATAAATCCATGACATATAATCAGAAAGTCACTCAAAAGACTGAAGAAACAAACCTAAGCATATTAAGTTAACTAATTTTTAACAAGGTCATCCAAGAGACACAACAAGAAAAGAATAGTTTTAAATAAATAGTGTTGGGAAAACTGAATCTCCACAGGCACAAGAATGAAATTGGACCCCTGTCTTCCACCACACTCTGAAATCAACTTGAAATAGATAAAGACCTAAACATAAGATCTGAAGTCATAAGTCTCCTACAGGAGACACAGGGGAAAGCTCCTTGACATGGCCTTGGCAATGAATTTTTGGCTATCACAACTAAACTCAGGCAACAAAAGCAAAAATTAACAAGTGGGACAGCAGCCAAAAAGCTCAGCACACAGCTTAGAAAACAGAGAATCAAATGAAATGGAGCCTATGTATTTGGAGAGAATATTCTCAAACCATGCATCTGATAAGGGCCTGATATCCGGAACATATGGGGAGTTTGCACAGTTCAAGAATAAAGCAAAACAGAACTGAACAAAGTTTTGAAACAACCTGATTAAAAGGTGAGCAGAGGATCTAAATGTATATATTTTTAAAAGAAGATATATAAATGACCAACAATATATAGGTACATACGAAGGTGCTCAATATTATTAATCACCTGGGAAATATCTATCAAAACCACAATGAGCTCTTACCTCACACCCATTAGGATAGATATAATCAAAAAGAGGAAGGAACCCTTGTGTACTGTTAGTGGAAATATAAATTGGTCTAGCTATTATGCTTTAAAAAATAAAAATAGAATTTTTCTGTAAGCCAGCAATCTCTCTTTTGGGTACATGTGCAAAGAAAATGAAATGAGTACCTCATGGTACTCATTTGTACTCCTATGTTCATTGCAGCATTATTCATAATGGCCATGTATGAGAACAACCTAAGTGTCCATCTATAGGTGAACGTGTGAGACTTATAAAGTCCAGTGGTCCATTTTCAATATACAGTATTTATCCTTAAATGTAATTATTTGGGATGTAAGAAAGGCAGCTGGAGAGGAGAGCAGCATGAAAAGTTACAACAGTTAACACTTATAAAAATTCACAGCCCCTTGACAAACAGGAGGTGAGAAGAAACCCACCCTCCCAACAAAGCTAAACTGTGTATGTGCCAAAAGGCATTCAATCCAAGGGAACTTTCCCACTACAAGAGAACAAAAGGAGGAGAGAACAACTAAAGGTATATTTCTTTAAATAACTCATAGGAGACAATAAAACCTAGATGACATTTGGGAAGATCGTGCATTCCATAGGACTCAGCCAATGAGGAACTGGGGGAGGGACCTTGTGCTCTAGAGGATAACATGCTGAGTATACCCAATCTGTGGGTCTTGACCACCAGGCACCTGATCTTGGAAGAACATCATTAAAGTAAAGCCTTGATTTTTGCTGTACCTTGTATCTTTAGTCCACTCTTTGAGTTTGGACAGGTGAGTGTGTTTCTGACAAATGGATGAAAATACACACACACACACACACACACAGGAATATTATTTAATCTTATATAAAGAAGATTCTGCCTTTTTTGTGGAAATAGGAATGAAGCTTTAGGACATTACTTTAAGCAAAATAAGCCAGATGCAGAAAGAAAAGTACTATATCATCTTACTTATATGGAGCTAAAAAAATAACTGAATACACAGAAACAGACAGGAGAAAAATAATTACTCTGGCAAAGGAGTGGGGAATGTCAGCCAAAGGGTACGGAGTTGCAATTATGTAAAGAAGTGAGTCCAGAGACCTACCAAACAATATAGAGAAGATAGTTAATAATATTATAGTGCATACTGTGATTTGCTCAGAGAATATAGTTTAGGTGTTCCTACCAACCCTTCCCTATCCTCAAAAACTAAAAAATTAAAATTAAAAAAAAAGATTGGCAGCCATTCTGAAGTCAAACAACAACAAGTGCTGGCGAGGATGTGGGGAAAAGGGTAATCTTGTACATTGCTGGTGGGACTGCAAATTGGTGAGGC
This sequence comes from Marmota monax, assembly GCF_021218885.2. Classification (NCBI taxonomy): domain Eukaryota; kingdom Metazoa; phylum Chordata; class Mammalia; order Rodentia; family Sciuridae; genus Marmota; species Marmota monax. The sequence continues at coordinate 2,583,969 of NW_026695208.1, read as the reverse complement.
CAATTTGGAAAGCAGTATGGAGATTCCTGGGAAAGCTGGGAATGGAACCACCATTTGACCCAGCTATTGCCCTTCTCGGACTATTACCTGAAGACCTTAAAAGAGCATACTACAGGGATACTGCCACATCGAAGTTCATAGCAGCACAATTCACAATAGCTAGACTGTGGAACCAACCCAGATGCCCTTCAATAGATGAATGGATAAAAAAAAATGTGGCATTTATACACCATGGAGTATTACGCAGCACTAAAAAATGACCAAATCATGGAATTTGCAGGGAAATGGATGGTGCTAGAGCAGATTATGCTAAGTGAAGCTAGCCAATCCCTAAAAAACAAATGCCAAATGTCTTCTTTGATATAATGAGAGCAAGTAAGAACAGAGCAGGGAGGAAGAGCAGGAGGAAAAGATTAACGTGAAACAGAGACATGAGGTGGGAGGGAAAGGGAGAGAAAAGGGAAATTGCATGGAAATGGAAGGAGACCCTCATTGTTATACAAAATTACATATAAGAGGTTGTGAGGGGAATGGGAAAAAAACAAGGAGAGAAATGAATTACAGTAGATGGGGTAGAGAGAGAAGATGGGAGGGGAGGGAGGGGGGATGGTAGAGGATAGGAAAGGTAGCAGAATACAACAGTTACTAGTATGGCATTATGTAAAAATGTGGATGTGTAACTGATGTGATTCTGCAATCTGTATTTGGGGTAAAAATGGGAGTTTATAACCCACTTGAATCTAATGTACGAAATATGATATATCAAGAGTTTTGTAATGTTTTGAACAACCAATAAAAAAAAACCTATGTGAGATGGTGCTCATGTAAATTTGCTTGCATATGGTAACCATTTTACTATGTATAAATATTACAATATGATAGAATATATACATAATATTTTTAAAATAATGTTCCATGACATGTAATGGCCTACAATTGACTCTATGTATGAACTTGACATCTTTTGCAAGAGAATTAAGGCAACATAATAATAAAATGAGTAATTAGCTTTTAATTAAACTCCTGGGATAATAATTACTAGGTGATTGTATTGGCATGCTTTTCATTATATACAGACGGATGCACATTTATTTATTTTTGTTGTCTGGTGCTGTTTGTACAAAAAGAGGATAAGTAACCCAGGAGAATTAGTAACCACTTTGACTTTGCCTATGTAGATTTAGCAAAGCAGTTTTATTGTTTAACTTCACTTGAGACTTACACTAATGAGGATAATTTTAATCACCAAGAGAGAAAAGTATCTGGAAGAATATTTAGCATAAGAATAAATCCTATATTCTCTACCCTACTACCTTCTCCATCTCTAATTTCCTCTTGCCTACCCCCACCCTGGTCCTGTACACAAAGTACCGATTGTACCAGTTCACTATTCCTGAGCTTCTCTTTCCCACTAAGTTTTCATTCCCTGGGAAATAAGAGATGATCAGAAACCACTGAGACTGTAATGTTTTGAACAACCAACAATAAAAAATTAAAAAAAAAAAAGAAACCACTGAGAAACTGGCAAGTTGCCATTTATAGCAGCATATGTTTGGCAGCAGGACTTGGTCCTTCTATTAAAAAGAAGATTCTTGGTGGAAGAGAATCTGAAAAACCAAAAAAGAGTCCCCTGATGTTCTCCCAGAGGAGGAAACCATTTCACTCCCTTTTAACAGGCTCTCTATGAATGCTCTTTGAAGGGAAAATCATAGTTCTTTTAATAAAAGTTCTTTCTTTCAGTTTCCTTTCCAAACTTCATCTATTTCTTTTTTCCATATCCTGCATATCCTGATGGCTCCGAGTTTATTAAAAGGATTCTATCTACAAAGCAGAGAATTATTATGCTGCTTCAGGACTTGTTCCTAGAGGGAATTGTCATAGTCTAGTATCTTTCTTCTATTTTAACTTGATTCCACATTTCAGCATGAGTCTACTTCAGTCAATAATAATAAAATAAACAGACTTTCATACATGCAGAAGAAAGTGTACTAAGGACTTAAAAGTAAATATAATTATAGATTGAATATATTTGTAATACACAAAGGATTTTCTATAAATATGTATATACATGTATAGATTTTCAAGCACATTATCTGGATATATGGATAGCTCTTAATAATTGCCTAGTGAAATAGGTAGTTAAAACATATGATTTTGAAAACAAGATAAAATATGAACATTAACAATAATAAAATAATAAGAGCTAGCATTTTTTGCAGTAATACATATAAACCAACTAAAATTTTGGATGCCTTAAATGCATTGTCTCATATAAACTTTAAAATAGGACAATTAATGTGTCATCTTATTATCTTAGTCTTATATGTGAGAGAACTAAGGCACAGTTAGGCTAACTATTAGAATGAGACTTAATAAATACTTTTTTAATTGAATGAACTATTTACTAACCAGAGATTTAATTAAATATATATTTAATGTATAATAGATATGATAAAATATGATATGTATGCACATATTAATATAGAATATGTTAATACCTATATGGTATAAACATAAATATAAACACAAAGTAAAAGCATACAATATTACATATTACATATCTTATACACATACACACTAAGAAGAAAAGATAGAGAATTTTTATTTTCAGGGATTTTTTTTTTCCCTGCAGGTCTTGTTAGTCTGTTCTTCCACTGTTTTGAACTATTATCTTTTCAAGGATGTTTGCTTTATAAACCACTTTGGAAGACAGAAAAATATCTTTGTTTTGAAGGAAGAGATGCCTGCATATAGCCTTGAGAGAAAAAGATATTTTCACCCTCCATGGGAAGGCCTGGGCTGCTAGCTGTTCATTAGAAAAAAAAAAAAAAAACAGGTTCCCTATGCTCAGGGTTTATCTCCTATAATGTAATCTGTGGTGTGTGCTAGTAAGGTTGAGGCAAAAGGTTAGTCAGTGTAGGTAATGGATGACTGGGTCAGGAAGATGGGGTCTGATTCAAAGGAAAAAAAAATGTGAATACTTGCAGAGCACTTCTCCCTCCTCCAACCTATTGCCAAAGTTACCTACCTCTAGAGAATTGTTCTTCAGTGCTAGGAGTTGCTAATAGGTAGTAGTAGCCCCTGGGTGGCTCCCTTCCCACCTATACCCCTGGTGGCTTCCTTCTGCCCTTAGGTCACTCCACTTCTTTGGGTCAGTAGGCAGAATGGGAGGAGGGGGCATGAGAACCAAGGAATCTGAAATCGATAAAAGGGACAGTACATCCCCACTCCCTCAGGCAGCAGCTTTGGCTCCTCTCCTCTTGAGGAGAAGTCTCTGTCTCTGTCTCTGTCTCTGCCCCCGCCCCTCGCTTTAATCCTTAAAATAAAACTTTTTGCTCTTGCCTCAGCAGTTCTCGGGTGTTGAATCTTCAACACTGGCGAACCGGACTGAGACCAGGACTCAGAACACAGGTATCATCTCTGATCTCAGACGGGGGCTCACCAAGGATCGTCACTGAGGTAAGCTCTTTCTCATGCACCCCACATCTTTCTGGAGGACAATAATTGGCACCCATGGCTAATTAAATGCAAGCCCCCATTCTACAAGATTTGTGTGACAGAATTCATGGCCTAGGAGGCTCCTAATCACCGGCCCTGGAGGTCGGGCATGTTGGCTTCTGCAATGTCATTTCTCACTATCCTGTCCAGGCTTGGAGCACATTAGGTGTCTCTAATTTCTATCTGCCTTTGGATGTGTGGAGATGAACAAAGGGTTGGAATAACTGTGACATTTTGGCTGGGGCTACTCCTTGGTACACCTCAAAGGTTTCTTCCCCAACTCCTCTCCTGACCACCCTTTTTGGGTATCCTGTGGTGTCTGGTCAATCAAGTAGTAGTGAGCAAAAACCCCAATAACATATGTACCTCCAAATAAGCCATAATGCACTCTCCCCATGCCTGCTTCTCCCAAGTACCCTCTCCCCTCACTGATCAGTCTCTAGGGTTGAGAGAGGGATATGGAGTGGTTTGTAAAGAAATGCGTCTTCCCTTTGTTTGCATATGAAGTCTTTACAAGCTTGTAGGTATTCCCATTGTTGTTTCTGTGTTTCTGTGTGCTTCTGTGAGTTTCTTTGACTGCAAAAGGGAGATTTATTTCCACAGCCCACTGAAGATTCCTTTGGCCCACGTCAAGACTAAATTTTTATTCCAGACTTTACCCCTAGTTTCTTTCTGCTGCCAAACATGGTCTCAATATGGACTCTCTATCTGATAGAGAATCATGGCTATCAGAGGGAAATAAATTTTAATACGACTCTACAGCTCAGCCTGTTCTTTACAAAGGAAGAAGATAGTCCGAGGTTCCTATATGCAAGTCTGAGGACTTCTCACACCTTGTTTAAAAAACCCAAATTGCACCAAAAATGTAAATTAGGTTCAGCTATGATCAACCATTCTAAGTGAGGCCATATTTCCCCACAAAATTTATTAACTAATGGGAGGCTCGACACAGACAGGTCAAGATTCACTTAAAAAATGGGTCCCATGTTCTCCCAGGGCTTACAGTCACATAATAAGGGTAGATAATCTGGAGGCTTGCATCATTTTCATGGCTCCCCATATAAAAGCACATGAGTTATGACCACAATGGTGAAGCAGCAGTTAAATCCAGAGGGCATGCAAATAAGGAGGGGTGGAGACTGCTGGCCATTAGAGGCTCCAGCACTGGGGAGATGTCCCCTAGCCAAAGGGACAGTCTCTTGGAGCAGGTACATATGGGAAATGAACTCTTTCATTCCTTTGTTTCATGTTTTGTTCAGAGTGGAGCCTCTTGCTCAAATGTAATGGGAGATAATGTCTCATAATTTTCTGCATCCAATTCTGGCCTGATTACCAACTAAGGAAATGAAAAAAAAAAAAGTTTAAAATGCCATACGCATGAAGTTTTGCTCAAAAAAGCAGCTCTTTCTCTCTCCAAGGCTTGCATTTGATTTGTAAATTGCAGAAGCTTCCAGGGCTTGCAAAGCTTGCAAGACTTAAAAGGCTTTCAGAGAACCAGTTGAGACCAAAGGGAAAAAAAGTGTCACTTTTAAATTCAATTCACTGTGGGACCTAAATGGCTGACTATCTTATCTGCTCTCATACTCTACCATCCAGCTTTCTTAACAAGTTTCTCCCTAAGCACTACAGCACAGGGAAGAAAAATAGAATTATCTCTTATATACAAGTCTTCTTTACTTTGAGAATCTTTACCTAAGGATTTCAGGACTCTCTCATTCTTTGAATATCTGAACTGATTCTAATCTGAGCCAAAAAGTGCATTCTGATTGATAAAACTATTCTTTACTAGAGTAATTACAGCCATGTCAGGTTTTTTTGTTTGTTTGTTTTTTTAGGACTCCTGTTTTGTTTTGTTTTATTTTTAACTCTATTTTTTGAACTCATGATTTTATGGTAAATTCATATTGGTCTTGCATGCCTAAATCAATATATTTTTCTGATTAGTTTTATCTAACTACAGAGATTTTTATACTGTTTGCAAGAGTTAGCTCTCATATACATTAGAAATTCTCCCTCACAAAATCCTAAAGACATAAATGGGAATAGATCTGATAGTCATCAAGGACAGTGGTTACCTGACCCTTTGATTTAAATGTCCACCATGGCTGTCACACTTTACACTTGGCATTTCCACTTGTACAGGCCTGCCCTACATTTAAGTCATAATGTGAAAGTCTGATAAGCAATACTTTAATTTCTAACAAGTGAAATGTAATAGAGGCTTTAATAAACATCTGTAGCATTGGCTTTAATAAACATCTGTAGCATTGTCTTCTACTTGTGGAGATCTACATACAAATAGCTACAAGATCTCTGTTTCTTGTCTATTATCTGTATGTGTGCACACCTGTGTATTGTATAGTGTCTATGTATGTGCTTATGTCCATATATTATGTACATGGTGTCAAAATTGGCATATATATAAATGAGTGCTTATAAATCAAAATTTAAAAGAAAATGTATCCAAATACCTTTTAGTTCACATGACTTAAAAAATAGAAAAGTATTCAATTTAAATTAGATAAACAAATGAGAATAAAGATGTCTTTAAACTTATTAACTCATACATTTTTCCAGGTGACCAATTAACAAAGTGTTGGATTCTATAAAATGTCTGGAATGTAATATTCATTGCTTCCAGAATTTTTTTTCAACAGAGAAGAGAAGGCTAGTATTGTTAACTACACTTGTCTGATACTTCGTTTTTACAGTTAAAAGTGAGAAAATAAGATTTAACATCAATGGAATTAATAATAAATGTGTTTCTGAAGGAGATATCTTATTTTTTTTAATTTACAAAGTTAAAGTGCTAAAACATCAACTGCTAAATATAAAATCAAGTACTTCTTAAATTCCATAAGGTAATATATTTAAACATGTGTGTTTTCATAAATGGGCAAATGAACAAAGCTTGAGATTTTTCTATTTCTGTGTCTTCACTAAAAACAAGATTACTAGGAATTAAGATCCTGTCAGGGGTAACTCTATATACAAAGAGTACAAATGTTTCAATTGGGTTTCAACTAAAGTACTATAAAAACAAAATATTTTATCTTATTAGAGTAATTTATCTAAATGCAGAAATTTTATTAGAGTTCTTTCAGAGTGTGAATTAATAAAAGGGGTTAATAGCTAGGAAAGAAATAAGAAAGTTCTAGGTATGGAAATATATTTTAATATGAAAAGTAGGTGGAAAAAGAAATGTTTCTGAATGAGAAGGTCTTTTCTTTGGTAAAGTAAAAAGTTGTAGGATGTCTAAGTTACAGAAGGTTTATGGAGGATAAATTTCAAAAAGTTTATGTGTAACTAAATTCGTTATATATAAGTCTCACAATCAGTTAAAATCTTTCAAGGCTTTTCTTAAGGTTACATATTAATGCGCTCATATAAACCAAAGTTTAATGTATGTGTTAAAGTAACAAGGATTTCTTAAAACATTAATCTTATCTATTAAGATAATTTATTGTGTCTGTTAAGTTTTATTATTTAAAGAAACTAGTCTAAAGGGAATTAGGATTTTTACAACTCTGATTAAATAACAACTGTTATTTTAGAGTATTATACTACATTACAGAGTCTACATTTTTCTTTAGAAGCTAAATTTGGTTAATATAAGAACATCAGTGTAATTGTGGTGTGGTTACTGTTTTCTTGGCATAATAGATATATTATATCTTCCAAGTATGCAAGTCTTTAAAGTATAAGGTTTAGAAGAACACTTTATCAAGCTGGTATTCTTCAAACTAAAGTAAATGAAATGATAAAAATTATGTTTCTTGGTTCATAGTTATTAAACAAACTAAATGTTTTCTTACTCTTAATTTCATTTTGTATTTCCCTTATAAACTTTATAACTATTATCTGTTAGTGACTTATAGAAGTATAACTTCTAATATAGCAAGTTAATTTGAGATAATAGGTCATCATCTATATGACAGACAGGATATAAGATTAACTTCCAGGACTAATACTGACCCCAATTAAATAGAAGGAGTAAATAACTATAAAGTTATAGACATTAAATTTGAAACCCAGCACTCTTACTTTAAGACTGAGAAAACTGGCTTGCTGGATGTTTAAGACCGAAGTTTAGAGACTAAAGTTAAGAAAGTAAAAGGGCCAATAAAGGTAATAGCCAATATTTGGCTCTTGCCCTCTGAGTCAGCTTAAACCCAGGGAACAAGGGGACTTCTCTGAGGGCTTTGCAACTTTGGACCACATGACCTCTCAATTGAGGATTAATGAGACAATATAAAACAGAAAAACTAACTAGTGCACATGCTGCAAAGAGGAGGGTTGTTGGAGAGGGAAATGTCCCTGATGCTTCCAAGGGAAGCCACATTGTCAATGAGGCCCTGACCCATCCTGGCAGATGGCACTAAAGAAACTAATAGGCTGCTCTCAAGTTCCCTGAGGAAAATCATCTGAGTCTTAACAATAAATAGAAACAAGGCCAATTTGACCAGCTTAGTCTTAGACACCTATCATAACAAGTTATAACCAATGTACACCATATCTGGGCATTTAAAAGAAAAAATATTTATCTTACTATGTACACTTGTGTTAGCCCCACCAAGAGTAAGTAAGATTGGAGGCTACAAAAGGGGGATTCTTAGACAGGAGTGCCTGATAAATATCAAAAGAGACTATCAGCCAGGTGTCATGTTGCATACCAGCATCTCGGGAAGTTGAGGCAGGAGTATTGTGAGTTCAAAGCCAGCCTCAGCAAAACTGAGATTCTAAAAACCTCAGTGAGACTCAGTCTCTAAATAAAATAAAAATAGGGATAGGGGTGTAGTTCAGTGGTTGGGTGCCCCTGAATTCAATCCCCAGTACCCCTCCTTTCCCCCTCTAAAAAAGACACTATCAGAGTGTCTTTTTTTAGTCAAAAGTCGATTTAAGTACTACAAATCTTCCTAACCTCCTACATAGATACACTTGATCTGTTTGCCAGTATGATTTTCTAGCCCTAAGTGTTGAACCCTGATGCAAAGAAAAGACCACCAACTCCAATTTTAGGTCAAATTAAAGCAAGCTTGTATTTGTGTACACAAAAATAGCTGATCAGTGGCTGTCTCTCCTAATGTGGGCTAGAAACCAGCCACCCAGCATCCCAGGAACAAGGTTTTATAGCCCAAAAAGTTGCAAAGGGTGGTATCTTGAGAACTTACAGCTAACAGGATTTTGACAAGCATAATACAAAGGCAGATAGTAGGTTAATGATTACATAGCATGCTATTTCAAGGTAAGGAATAAATTCAGATCCTAACATCAGAATTTATGAGGTGCTCCTGAGGTTTCAGAGAGGGTTGTTATCTGGTCAGGGAAAGCCACCCATAGGTGAGTTCAAGGCATGAGCAGGAATTCCAAGTTTAGAAATTGCAGTAATTTATAGTAAAACAGAAATTAACTTTTCATGACTTTGTAACGAATTAGGCTGGGTTCATCACTAAGTAACAGAAATAAAGAGATCTCCACTAAACACAGAGGTTATGGCAATGAAAAAGCATTTTACAAAAATCATATGATATTAGACAGTTTAACTACATCTTATGAGAGCATCTGTGACATTATAAAAACTAAGTGTTGTGTTTACATTCCTGATAACTCCGGCAATGTAACTAATATGCTTAAAGATTTACACTCTCAAATAAAAGCCATTTCCTCACCAGTCTTATTATGGAACAACTTCTCAGCTCTTGCACCTTCTGGTAAAAGATTACTAGTTTCTGTCATCATCAACATACTCATTGGCATGTTCACATGCTGCAGCATTTGTTCTTGTATTAATCTTATTCCAGTACTTATATCTTCTTTTTTTTTAAAAGAGAGAGAGAGAGAGAATTTTAATATTTATTTTTTAGTTTTCGGCAGACACAACATCTTTATTTGTATGTGGTGCTGAGGATCAAACCCAGGCCACACACATGCCAGGCGAGCGTGCTACCGCTTGAGCCACATCCCCAGCCCATTATTCTTGTTTCTCTCATAGAAGCACCCACCTCCCAGATGACTTTAAACCGATTGCTTCCAAACCAGACTTTTTCCATGGACCCCTCAACTGACCCAAAACATTCCTAAAAGGAAAACTGTTTGCTCCATGTTGCCTCCTCTATCCCCAGCCTTAAGCAGCCATAGTGGTCATCATCTATTTTTCTTTACAACAGTAAGGATTCTGTTATCAGAGGGGGTGATTGAGGCCAGGGCAAAAGGTTAGTCAGTATAGGTAATGAATGATTGGGTCAGGAAGATGGGATCTGATTCAAAGAAAAATAATGCTAATACTTGCAGAGCACTTCTCCCACCTCCAACCTGTTGCCAAAATTACCTGCTTTTAGGAAACTGATTTTCCATTCAAGGAGTTGTTAATAAATAGCCCCTTGGTGGCTCCCTTTCTTCTGCCTGTACCCCTGGGTGGCTCGGTTCCTACCCTTAGATCACCCCACCTTTTTGGGGTCATCTAGGCAGAATGGGAAGAGGGGCATGAGAACAAAGGAAATCTGAAATCTGTAAAAGGGGCAGGACATCCCCACTCCCTCGGGCACCAGCTTTGGACCCCCTCCTCTGTGGAGGAGTCTCTCTCTCTCTCTCTCTCTCTCTCTCTCTCTCTCTCTCTGTGTGTTCTATCCTTTAAATAAAACTTTTTGCTCTTGCCTCAGCATTTCTTGGGTGTTGAATCTTCAGCACTGGGGAATGGGACTTGGACCAGGACTTGGAATACCAGTATCATCTCTAGTTTCACCAGGATGACTTGATCCTCTTCACATCCTATATAATAAGACATATGAGCATGATTAAAGCTGATACTCTGGCTACTACTACTAGTGTGAGTAATAAAATCCTTTGTTTCTGAGCCAGATTACTTTTTTCCAGTGCCCATGAAACTGATAGCTTACAAATAAAGTAAAATCCCTTGCCCTTTGTAAATTGTTTTCCTACATTCTAAGAGACATTGTGTGTCTCTTTGCTGATTGTTCTTGGAGTTCAAAAAATAGAAAAATTTACTTATTAATATGTTTTTAAAAACTCTTATCAAATTTTAGGATTAGTAAATGGTGGGGAACATGAAAGAGGAATATAACAAAGAGCTCAAGACAGACACAGGAGCATAGACCTTGTGACTGTGTATTTGATGCCCTTCTCTGTGTCATGTGATCTTTGAGCATTTGGAGTTAACTAATCTATTAACAAAAGCCATTTTCTTGCAGAAAGCCAATATATCACATATTTTTTTCTCCAAAGTCATGAATATTTCCTTCATAAAGCATATGCATGGATATACTTGGTGATAGAAAAATAACTCTTTTAAAGAGCTATTCTTTTGAAGGATAGTAGTTCCCTTGAAACAGGTAATAAATGCCAAGTCTCCTTTAATGGTAAATGAAACAGATCTTCATAAACTGTCCTTAACAATTCTAGATGTATTAGAATTATATTAACAGCAACTGTAACTTTTTAGGTTTAAACATATATGCATAAGAGTAAATATATTCTACAACCAGGTAAATATTATTTTACTAGCACTGAAAATCTCTGTGGTTCTCAAGGTTGATAGCAATGGTAATTTGCTGCATGTGCTATTAAGTTTTTGGTGCTGAGGCTTGACTTGGCCATTAAAATACCTGAGCCCTAAAGAAGGTGTTGTGTCTTAGAAGTAGTCCTTTGACTGCCCATATTCATACACACAAGATGGATTTTAGAATAAAACCTATTTAAGTAAGTAGAATTGAGTTTCAATAAATATGTTCATTAAAGATAAACAAGTTTTCATGTAATTAAGAGTGAATTTGTGGAAAAGATTAAGAGTAAAACAGAGATATAAGAAGATAATGCAAGAGACATAATTTAATTTTAAAAAACTAAGAAGCATTGCTGTGCTCATGAGAATAATTCTCTTTGGGAAACAGCTATATTTCCCATATGATAGTGGTTAAGCTTGTAATTATTTGTCCTCTGTCTGCCTGGCCAGATAGCCTCTAAACTGCATGACTCTAAGGGCCTGAATCAGTGTCATTTACCACCATCTCTGCCTCTAGCACAGATGTTGGTTTATAATCTTCTTCATAATGTCGGTGCTTAATAATACCTACCACCTAGTTTTATTCCCCAGAGGTATAATTATTTACCATTTTAAAAATAATTTGGAGCTTTTGTGTTTCTATAAGCATGTATTCACTTCTTGGTAAATCTGTTTTATTATTACTTGAAATATAAATATATTTATTTGTGTAACATCGAATCAATTATAAATAACAAAAGATGTAGAATTTATTTGAATTGGTTGAATTCTTCTAGTCCCTAATAGGTCATAATCTATATATTCCTATGTTGACTCATTTCTTTGTAACTTCTTTCTTTTAGCAAACTGAATGTGGACAAAAACAACTGCATTTCAACTACAATTGAACTTTTATGCTGAATGGTATCAGAAGAAATAACACAGTCTTAAGATTTTACACAGATCTCATAATATGCTTTCTTAATTGCAGCTGTTTTACAGTTTTGGTAGTGACTGAGGACTTTATTGTATCTAATCATGAGGTCATCTATTTAATGGGTTCATTAACTAGCAAGCAAATTGGTAAATGCAAGCAACCCAGACAAAGTAGCCACAGGAGGGCGCTCTGACACTGCACGGACCTTAAGACCCCCTCTACTTAGTAATTGATTTTAAATCATTTGGTACCAGGCAAAGCATTTGAATTTTATTGTGTATGAGAACATTTTTATATACTATGATTTAAAATAATATGAATCATCTGGGCTTGAAAATTTTGACTTTACAATTGTATATTGTGGTATAGAATTATTTTGGCATAATTTAAATATATATATGTACATATACATATATATAATCTAGTAACACATAACAAAATTTATAGATAAACTAAAGCTGTGTTTTCCTCATAAAAGTGTATTAGTAGCTACAGTAGAATTTATCTTGTTGTATAACATAGGATATTTTATAATCTACAATTTTTATGCAAGTAACATATTTCTCAGTGCAAACCTAGTCCCAAATCACGCTGGTCTTTCTTCACTTTAAATGAGATTTTAAGATTTCTTTTGTTACGTGTAGAATTGTGAAGGAATGATCCTGCCTTCATCCAAAATTTAAATTTTATCATGGAGAGGCTTCTAAAATTTTGATAATGCAATTCATCCAACGCCTAATTGGGTGGTTGAGCTGCTGTTGTCTATTGTGTTTCCCTGCCTGGTATCCTTTACCACATAACAATGGTTTTCAAACTATGGTTTCCAAACCAGCAGGATCAACATTGTCTGGGAGCTAAAGTTTAGAATTTGGGGCTCCATTATTGACTACTAAATTAGTATATGCAGTGGTAATAGTGCTCTCAGTTTAATTCAATATACATAAAATTTTGATCAACATTGCTGCCATTGTACCAGCTACCCATCCCTGAGCTCCTTATTTGGGAGCATTTGGTTCTGTTTTCTCCTTATTATGTGACCCAGTGTTTTCAAGCACAGCACACAACTTTAAGAGTTCCTTAATTGGCTTAGAGATCATTGACCCCACCCCTATAAACTAGCATCTCCCCTTAAAACTTATGCCAAGGTATCAAAAGTACTTCTCTTTTTATTAAGTTTGCTTAGTTTTCAGAATCAAGTTTCCAATTCCTTGTGTCCAAATTTTCATCATAGAGAGAGGGGCTTCCTAAGAATAAAGCTGACGCAGAAGAAATTAAAGTCAAGAGGGAGAGAGAAACGGGAGAAAAAGGAAGAGGGGAGGAGAAGAAAGGAGGAAAGGGGAGAGGAGAGAGGAGAATAAAGGATAAAGAGGGAGAAGAGGAGAAAATAGAGGAGGAAAAGACGAAGAAAGGGGAGGAAAGGGGAAAGAAGATGGGAGAACTGGCTACAAGAGAAGGGTTAAGAACGAAAGAAAATTCAAGGGAAAGGAAAAGAAGGGAACCAATATTATTATGCTCCAGAAACCAGATGTGCCTCAAGCCAGTAGCACCTATGAGATTTTTCAATTATGTAAATCATTAAATTGCATTTCTCAAGTTGGATACTTGCAGATGATAAGATTCTTATGGTAGAGAGGATAAAAGTGTTTCCATAAGAAATTTAATTACTAAACTATAATTCAGCAGTCTCTTAGTGTGCCTTACATTTAAACACATGCTTTAGTTGTCAGCTTCAGCCTAATTTACTCTCTAGTGTATCCTATAAAACAAATTCATGGTTTACATTCCTAAATTTCAACACATGTGCTGTCTTTTGAATAATTACAAATATGGTTAATAGTGATTTTGTTTGAATATCGGTCTTGGTAAGAGTTTACCAAAAAATCAAGAATTAGCAATTTTACTTGGTGTTAAAAATGCTTGGTCTATTGGTAGTTAAGGAACTCCCATAAATCATCTCCTATAGACAGACAAGTTTGAATAGCTATTCTCACTCCAAACTACTTTCAGAAGAGCAAAGGAAGCCTCGTGAGATACCATAGTGCCTGGTATTAGCATAATTTAAAAAAAAAAGATGCATTGAAGAAGGAAGGAAGGGAAGAGGTGCCAGCAAGGTCCCTACCTCAACTCCAAACAGTAAGTATGGAGGGAGATGCCTCCTGTCTGGAAAAAGAAGAGGGAATTAAGATTATGTTTTCCACTTAAAACCTAGTACCAGGCCTACCACTATGAAACCTTACTGCCAGGCAGACCCTCATGACTCTTACTCCAGGTCCAATATCTACCAACTAATCCACCAAAACTGCATTAGCCAGGTGACTTAACTCCCTCCACCACCTCCTCTAAACCTTAGGAAGCAGAGGGAGTACGTGTAAGATTATATCCTCTGGGGAGCAAGGCTACAAAGCTAGCAGAGGACTTATCTTAGAGATCAGTGCCAGGACCATTGCTATGAGAACCAGTATCAGGTAAAAAACAAAGGCCTCTATGAATAAGCCAGAGTCCACAGAAGGTGCCCCTAACCCTGCACCAACATCAAGTGACAACATGCAAGCCAGTGGTCAGACTTGAGTTTTAGCATAGTCTTGAGTCACAGCTGTAGGGAACTGCACAGTCTGGAAGCAACCCCTTACCCTACTCATACCCCAACTTACAGGCCGCAGATTCTTACAGCGGTGAGACTCTGGTATGATCCAGCCTAGTATCAGCCTTAGTGGTCAAAGGACAGTCTCCACCATCTGTCACCCATCCCAGGTAGCATAGCTATCATAGGCCAGTGCTCACAGAAGAAGCCTCTAGACTTGTACCACTGGAAAGAGACATGCAACCTAGTTGAATAGACACTTGTTTCACCTTACATCAATGGCAGTTGTGACAAGGGTCTAAATACACTTTTGAAACCGTGCAGGATCTTATAGCTATGAGACTCAGACATGAGCCAGCTAGGTATCAACTGTAATTGCCAAGGGACTACTTTCACCAACAATACACAAACTGTGGGTATCATAGCATGGAACAAGGCTCCATTTACCAAGGGTAGGAACAAGTAGTTAGTCTAGTACTTTGCCTCGGAACTCAGTGTCAGGCCTGCAAAACCTATCGCTGAGTAGATCCTAATGATTCCCATGCTGAGGCAACTCCCTGTGGATAGAGACTCTGGAACAGTTCTGGAGTCAGGCAGAAATACATAATCCAATATATTGTACTTCAATTTTGGCCAGCATCATGAATGCCTGGTTGCAGTGATCCTGGACCACATGTCTACCTTAGCAGTACGAAATGCATGAAAATGTGAACTGTCATTCTACTACAGTATTGTGTTAGTCTTAGTAGGATGGAGCCTCGGGGTGTGACATAACTTTGAAGCATTGGTAGCCACAAGAAGAGCACCAACCTGAGTCTCATCTGTCCATAGTAATTCTGGCCAGAGTTGGACAGAATAAAGCCCCAGAGAGATATCTAGGATGATAAACTACCTTCTATAGGTACTCTTGTGGTTAATGCTATACAATACAACTCTGGATTGAGATAAACCTGGGCTTGGATTACCCTCTAGTTCTGAAACAATAAGACACCAATAGAAGACTCATGACAAACCTGAACTTAAGGCACCATCTAATATTCAAATACCAGAAGTGACCACAGGCTCACAGAAGATAAGAGCTCTCCTTAGAATTGAAGGAAAGACACAAACAAAGCCTCATAATGAAGACTGGAATAAATACCCAGTCCTTCAATGGACTGACAATGTTGTACATCAAGCATCAAGAGTTATCATAAAACTATGACCTCAACTAAAAGTCAGAAAGTGATCAGAGATCGTAGCCAGTATGAATGAATTCTCAAATGAAGAATCTTTAATGCAACTGTTTTAAGGAAAGTTAATGAGCCTCAAGAAACACAGGGGGGGAAAATCATTAATCATTAATAAATAATTTTAATTAATTGTTAATTAAAATCATTAATTTTAATAAAAATTAAAAATCATTAATTCTGAAAATTAATCATTAATTTAAAATCATTGATTAATTAATATGATTTACATAATTGAAAAATCTCATAGGTGATAGTGGCTTAAGGCACATCTGGTTTCTGGAGCATAATAATATTTGTTCCCTTCTTTTCCTTTCTCTTTAATTTTCTTTCATTCTTAGCCCTTCTCCTTCCTTTCTCACAGGGAAAAAATATTAATTTTTAATAAAAATTAAAAATCATTAATTTTTAAATTAATCATTAATTTAAAAATCATTAGCTAATATGATTAATGCTAATTAATCATTAATACAGCAATTTAGTACAGAGGTAGAAAATTTTCTTTAAAAAATCAAACACATTCTTGAATTAAAATATATATTAGGAAAAATTTTTTAAATGTGCTAGAAAAATATAAAGAGCCAAATTGATCAAATAAAATAAATCAAAATGGTTTAAAGAATGGTTATTAGAAAACACTTAGGAAAAGAAAGAATAAATATTCAGAAGGAATGAAGAAAGCCTACAGAACTTTGGGACAGAATTAAACTAGCAAATATTTCATTTTGGATTGTGACTATCAAAGGGGCAGAAAGCTTAGTCAAGGAGATCATAATAACAAACTTCCCAAATCTAGAGAAGGATGTAAATATCCAGGCACAGAAAAGTCAAAGATCGCCCGTCAGTAAGATTTAACTTGTCTACTCCAAGACATATTATAATGAAGTTGTTAATGGTGAAGAATAAGGAGATTCTCAATACAGCCAGAGAAAAAGTAATAACACAGAAGGGTGTTCTGATCTACCTCACAGCAGACTTTTCATGAAGAAAAAAATCTTTCAGCCTAAAAGAGATTAAGATGAGTTTTTCATGGTATTAAATAAAGAAAACCTCTCAATCAAGAATAGTGTATCCAACAAAGCTATCCTTTATAAACGAAGAATAAATGAAAACATTTCCAGATACATAAAAGTTGAGATAATATATCTTCACATCTGTTCTACAATAAATGCAATTATTTAAACTCATAAAAAGAGATGCTAATGAATAAGGAGAAAAACATCAGAAAGTGTAAAAACCATTGGTGAGAATAATAAAGAAGTTGAATTAAGAATGTTCTAATATTGTACAAATGTTACATAAGTCATTTATTTCTTTATCATGGAGATTAAAAAGAAAAACAATTAAAAATAATACTGACTTCATTAATATGTCAACTAATAGGCAATATAGAAAGATGTGAAAGTGAACATCAAGAATTCAAAATATGAGGAGAAATAGAGTTCAAGTATAGTTTTTAATTAGTAACTTTTCTTTATTTTTCCTTATTCTTACAACCATGGTAAGTTGGCTATCATTTCAAAATAGTTTTTTATAATCAAAATTAATTTTTTAAGCCTCATGGTAACCACAAAGCAAAAATCTATACTAGACAAACCAAAATAACAAGCAAAGAATCAAAACACACTACTAAAGTAAATCACTTACTCATAAAGGAAGTGTAAAAAATGAGAAAAATAAAAGAGAGGAACTACAATAAAACTAGAAAACAAGCAATAAGTCAGGGCACGGGCACATGCCTGTAATCCCAGCAGCTCGGAAGGCAGAGGCAGGAGGATTGCAAGTTCAAGCCAGCCTCAGCAACTTAGCGAGGCCTTAAGCAACTTAGTGAGACACTTGTCTCCAAATAAAATACAAAATAGGGCAAGGGATATGTCTCAGTGGTTGAGTGCCCCTGAGTTCAATATCTGCTACTACTAATACTAATACTAATACTAATAATAGGAAAAAAAAAGCTACAAAATGGCTGTAGGAAAATCTTACCTATCAATAATTTTCTTGAATATAAATGAATTAAATGCTCCACTTAAAGAACATAGAGTGACTGAATGAATCCAAAATAAGACTTGAGTATGTGTTGCTTATAAGAAATTTACTTGATCTCTAAGATTACATATAGACTGAAAGTGAAGGGATGCAATAAGATATTTCATGGCCATGAAATACCAAAGAAAGCAGAAGTAGTAAGACTTATAATAGGTAAAATAGACTTTTGCCACGAGCCATCCATGGGCTGTGTGTGTGAGCTATGCGCATTTGACCAATATGAGGGGACAGGTCTGGTGTTGCACATTGATTGGGCTGTGTGACACAAGTGCACCTTTCCTCTCACTCTACCTGTGATCCCACATAGCACCTGAGATGGGTGTGGCTTGCCAAGATGCCAATCCATCTGCTGACCAAAAGACATCACAAATCAAGACTCCACCTTTCAAAACCCTATCCCCTGCCTTATTTGGTGAAGAACATTCCACCAAAGCTCTTTTGTGTGTCCTTCCTATTAAAAAAAAAAAAGAGAGAGAGAGACTCTGGGTGCATGCTTTCTTTCCAGTGCTGTCCAGTGTGGAAGCTGACCCTTAAGTTTGCAGAGCAGTCCACTCTCTATCTGAGAAACTCATGTCCATGTGTTGCATGATTTCTTCACTGTTTTCTTAGTTTAATGTTGCAGCCAGTTCTTTTGAACCCAGGACATCTCATCAGCATGGGCAGCTGGTGAGAGGCTTTAAATTAAAAATAGTTAAAAAGAAAAGAAAGTCATATATCATAAATAAGGGATCAATTCAGCAAGACTAAATACTAATTCTAATAAATAAGCACCCACTATTGGAGCACCCAACCATACAAAGCAAATATTAATAGTCCTAATAGAAGAGATAAATTGTAATATAATAATAATGGAGATTTTAATGTCTCACTTTTAGAATAAACATTCAGACAGAGAGTCAACGTAAGTCAAAGAAAGAATAGAGTGAAATTTTACCCTAGATCAAATGGACATAATAGATATCTATGGGACATTCCACCCAAAGTTGGAGAACAGACACTCATTACACGTGGCACATTCTCCAGAATAGATCATATAATAGGCCACAAACCAAGTCTTAAAAAGTTTAAAAGATTTAAGTCATATCAAGTATCTTTTTTGACAGTAATGTAATAAAATTGAGAATCAACTACAAGAAAAACTTCAAAAAAATGTATTAATTTATGGAAATTAAAAGGTTTTTTTTGAAAAATCAATGTATCAATGAAGAAATAAAGAGCACTTAAAAACCTATTAAAATAAGTGACAATTGAGATACAATATAGCAAAACTTCTGTGATACTCCAAAAGCAGTATCAAGAAGTAAGTTTATAGTTATGAACTCATACATCAAATAAGGAGAAAGATCTCAAAACAAACAAAACAAAACCTCATCATTACATTTCAAGGAACTGGAAAAAAAAACTAAATCTCAAATAAGTAGAAGGAAAGAAATAATAAAGGGACATATAGAAATGAGATAAAGCCTGAAAAAGAAAAAGAAAAAAATACAAAAATTTGATAAAATGAAGAACTGATTCTTTGAATATATAAGCAAACTTGACCAATCCTTAGCCAAACTAATGAAGAAAAGGAAAGAAGACTCAAATAAAATAAGAGATAAAAAGGAGACATTACATCTGACACCACAGAAATACAAAAGAATATTAGAGGTGATTATGAACAACTATATACCAACAAATTTATAACCTGGAAGAAATGCACAAATTCCTATATACATACATCTTATCAAAATTTAATTATGAAGAAATAGAAAACCTGAATAGGCGAATAATAAAAATCACACATCAAAGAGAAATTTAGGACCAGATGGCTTCACTGCTGAGTTATACCAAATATTTAAAGAACTGATATCAATTCATCTGAAATTATTTCAAAAAATTGACAAGGATAGAATTCTTCCAAACACATTCTATGCAGTTCTTATTACTGTGACACCAAAACCATACAATGATACAACAACAACAACAAAAGAAAACTATAGGTTGGTATCCTTAATGAAGATAGATACAAAACTTCCCAACAAAATACTAGCATACAAGTTCTCTTTGCATTGAGCTTTATTCAGCTGTACCTGTGTTTCTTGCTATTTAATCAAACTTCTTTGTCAATGTGTTGAGCATTTAAAATATGTGGAGATAAGTAGAATTACTACAACCAGCCCCTACATTTGTATGTTCAATATCATGATTTACACTTTTTGAAACTACACTTTCATTTGACCATAGAATGAATGCCCGCCTTTTTTCAAACTGAAGATTTGAGTGAATTCTTTTTTAACATTTTCTCTTAAATTCTTTTTAGTTACATACAACATTGGGTTAAACCCTGACATAATCACAAAAGTGTGGAATACAACCTGCTCCAATTCAGTCCCAGGATTACCCCCTTTCTCCCTCTCCTCCCTTCATTCCATCAATCCTTCTTCAATCCATTTATTTTATTTTACTATTTATTTATTTAGACATTAAAATCTCCATTATTATTGTATTATAATTTATCTCTTCTATTAGGACTATGAATTTAGTGTCCTGTGGACACATCCGATGCAGGAACCCACCATGCTGCAGTCATGAAAATTTGGTCAGATTAATTCCACTGTTCCCATTTCCTGTCCTGAGAGGTGGGGACACACCAAAAGAAAAAAAAAAGGAAAGAGAAAAAAAAAAGAAAAAAGAACATAAGTATGGAAAAATAGAAATTAAAGTAGTAAACATTGTCTTAGCTCTTTTAAAAATATATACGTTTTAATTTCAGAATTGTTTGAAATTCACAAAGAAATAATAAAGTACAAAGAGTTCTTATGTACTCCACACTCAGGTTTCTCTGTTATTAACGCCTTATATTACTGTAGTTTTTAATTTGTCTGGTTAATGAACCAATACTGTTATGCTGTTATGAACTAAAGCTCATGTTTTATTCAGGTTTCCTTAGTTTTTACTGAATGTCCTTTTTCTATTCTAGGATCTCATTCAGAATACATGTAGTTGTGATGGCTGGTTACTTGCTATGCTGGTTTGGGAGAAGAGAAAAAAGAAGAAAAGTAAATAGCCATTTTTATCACAATATTTCAAGGATACATACACACTATTAGTATGGCTTATCACTGTTGATGTGGACCTTGAACACCTACCTGGCTGAGGAAGTGATGATCACAGGACATCACTGTAAAGTTACCCCTCATCTTCGCCTCCCTTCCCATAATGCATTCTTTAGAAGGAAGTCACTATGTGCAGTAACACTTTAGGAATGAAGAATTTATTCTACTTACTCTACTTTATTGAATGGGGACTATCTATGTGAATCATTTGAAATTCTTTTGCATGTGTGATTCATCTAGTCTTCTAATTTATTTATTTACTCAATCACTTATGTCAGTATGGACTTGTAAATATTTATTTTATATTTTGGAGTATTTTCTAATGTGAGATTATTAAGTTGGTGCTCAGGTTTTCTTAGCTGTGACCTTTGAAAGTACAAGTTAGCTCGTGTATATTTTTAACCTGGCAGCATCATTATTGTTGGGGTTTTTTGCTTGTTTTTACTTGCTATTGTTCGTATGTTTTATTTTCTAGCACTACTTTATAACATTACAATATAGCCTAGCTACATTTTGTATATCTCTTGATCCATTTCTTGAATCAGTCATAGGAGCCCTTTTTTGTTTTGTTTTGTTTTTGGTATATGGTATTAGAAACAAAAATATATGTGCTAGTGCTAATTGTGTTCATTGCTACAAGAGGGTCAATACCTCTGTACTATGGGCTGACACAGCAAGGAAAACGTGTGTATGTATTTAAACACACGTAAACACCTACATATTAGTATTTTATTAAACTAAACACAAGTTCATACTGATGTCTCCAACACTAATCTAGAACCTTGTCTATTCCAGAATCTAATTTAGATCCATGTCATCTTTCTAGACTTCTTCCCTTGTCAGAAATCTCTATCCCAACAATGATGAGCCTACCCTACATCTGCTTTACTTTTACATTTTCTCTATTAGTGCGACTTCATAAAAGTCTTAAAATGTGGATAGCATGAGTCCTCCAGTTTTGTTTTTATACTTTGCTTTTCCATATAAATTTCAGGATCAATTTGTTATCTATAGCTTGCTCAAATTTTGATTGTGATTGTGTTGAATAAGGACATCAAGTTGGAAGGAACTGGTATCTTAGGAATGAATCTTCCAATTCAAGAACAAGAAATCTTCCATTTATTTAGATACTCTTTATTTTTTTCATGAATATTTTGTAGTTTTCTATGGATGGACTTTGTACCTATGTTGTTACATTTATACTTAAGTACTTAGTTTGGTTTTTTTTTTTTGGTGCTATTGTAAATAGTGATTTTTTAAAGTTTCAAATTTCAGTTGCTGAAATATAAGAAAACTATTGAGTTTTGTATATTGGTGCTAAATCTTGTAACTTTACTAGACTTCTTCATTAGTTCCAGGAAATACTTTTAAGTTTCTTGTTTTTCAGATTCTTTTGGGATTTCAGTTCTGGCAATCTTCTCATATTTGCTCCAATTTGTGCACATCTCCTTTTCTTGTACTACATTAGGACAATCAGTATGATGTTTATCATAAGATTAGCTCTTTGTCTTTTTCCTGATCTTAGGGGTAAAGCATCCTGTCTGCTATCATTAATTATGATATCATTAATTATATTTTAAAAAACAAATCAAGATGAAAAAAAGTTCCCTTGCATTCCCAAATATTGGGGGGTTTATCATGAATATATTCACACTACATTAAATGCTTTCTCAGCATAAATCAATATCATCATCTCATTTTTCTTATTTTTCTTGCTTAGATGGTACATTACATTATCATCAAATGCTAAATTACCTGTAGATACCAAGAATAAATTCCATTGTTTTTGATGTATTATTCTTTTTCTATCTGTCGATATTTTGCTGAAGATTTTTGCATTTATGCTCATGAGAGTCATTGTTTTGTTGTTTTCTTTCTTCATAATGTCTCTTTTTTAGCTATTAAAGTAATTCTGGTTTCAGAGAATGGATTGCAAAGTGTTCTCTCTGCTTCTATTTTCTGGAAGAAGTTGTGAAGAATTGGCATTCTTTCGTGTGTGTGTGTGTGTGTGTGTGTTTAAGAATTTACAAGTGAAAATATCTGGGTCTAGTGATTCATTTTTAGGAGGTTTTGAAATTTCTATATTAGGTATAGAGCTATTTAGGTTATCTATTTCTCCTGTGGAGAAATAATTTATTGGTAGACATTTACTAATGTCTATCTTTCAAGAAATTGATTCATTTTATCTACATTTGCAAATTTATGAGAACATAATTTTTGCAGTATTTTCTTATTATCAATAGTGTTGATCTCTTTTTCATTTCTGATATTGGTACTTTGTGTCTTCCCCTCCATCCCCACCCCACCCTTGTTAGAGTGTCTAGAATTTTATCAATTTTGTTGATATTTTCAATAATCAAATTTTAAACTATCATTCCTGTTGATTTTCTATTTTAATTTTATAACTGTCTACTCTAAATTTATTCTCTTTCTGCTTCTTTTTTTAATTTAGTTTTCTAAAGTGAAATCTCAGGTTGTGGTTTTTTAGATATTTCTTATTTTCTAATGTAAGTATTTCAGGCTATAAAACTCCTTTTATGAATTGTTTTTGCTGCATCTCACAGATTTTTGATAAGTTGCTTTTATTTTCATTTAGTTCATATTATTTTAAAATTTCTCTTGATACTTCTTCTTTGACCCACAGGTGTAGAAATGTATTTATAAATTCCCAAGCATTTGGAAATTTTACAGCTATCTTTCTATAATTCATTCCTATTTTAATTCTGTTGTTATCTGAGAACATGCTTTGTATTATTTCTATTCTTTTAAATTTGTTAAGATGTGTTCTATGGTCCACAATGTGGTCTGTCTTGATGGATGTTTCATATAATCTTAAAAAGAAAACATATTCTGCTGTTCTTGAATGAAGTATTGTGTACATTTCAATTAGATCAAATTAACTGGTCATGCTACGAAAGTCATCTATGTCCTTATTGAATTTCTGCCTGTTTGAGGTATTAATTGTAGAAAAAGGTATTGAAGCCTCCACTTAAAATGGATTTGTCTATTTCTCCATCACGTTCTACCACTTTACCTCATGTATCTTCATGTTCTTTTGTTAATTGCATACACATTTAGGGCTATTGTGTCTTCTTGAAGAATAGAATCATTATCATTATGTAATGCCCCTGTTTATCTCTGAAAGTTATCTTGATCTGAATTCCTTTTATTCCTAAAATTAATATCACTGTCCCAGTTTCCTCTTAATTACTGTTACAATCCAGATGCTCCTCTGCCTTCTCATCCTGCCACAGCAGACTGCAGACTACAGCCCGCAGGTGCCTGGTGAGCACCACCATGGGTCTTGCTCTTCCACCGCCTTCTCACCCCTCACCGGAGACTTCGGCCCTTGGCTCTCTTGCCAGCCCAGGAGCACTGGGCTCACCACTGACCAAAGCCACCCAAATCATTGATCACCAGGGGAACTTGGTGCACAGGCTCCAGCCCCCACCTGAGCATGGGCTCCCTCTGGCCTCTACCTCCCTCACATCCTTCCCTGCTCCCTGCCCCCAAAACCCCTCTCTGCTGCCACAGCCTCAGGGCTCAGGCTGCTCTAACGGTCTCCACCGCCCACCCCTGGGGCTTAGGCAGGGGAGGAAGCACAATATGGGGCCTCAGCCCAGGTCTGCATGCTGCCCTGGGACCTGCAGGGCACCACAACATCATCTTGCATCACAATAGGTGGATTGGATTCCCCCTTCACCCAGATGTTGGGAATGTCTTCCTTGGCATGCTTCAGTTTCCTTTCTGTGGGTGAAATCTGGCAAATTATTTTGTATTAATCTCATTCTAGTACTTTTTAGGAAAGTGGCGCAGGACTAAATCACTAAAAACACGCCCAAGCTAGGCAGAAGCAAATTTATTGTCAGGAAATTTGACAGGCTGCCTCTGCGCAGAGAGAACAGCAGCAGACTTCCTCTGAAGCAAACATTTTTATAAGTCAAAGCCTGGGTTATGCATGGGGGTAGGCTTAGCCCATGCTGCTGTAGGTGGATAGCAAGCTTCACAACCTCAAGCACCACAAAGGAAGCGGGCACGAGGAGCAGGCACATTGCCACCAGCTCCTGGAACTGGCCCTTATACATACTCAGAAAGTAGTAGGCTAACCTCTGGGTGCAGGGGGGTGAAGGTATAAGTCTCTGGTCTATGGGCTCTTGCAGGAGGCAGGAGAAGGAGCAGGGTGAAGTCTGGGTAGAAATGGGGTCAGCTTGACTTAATTTTCTAAATTAACCCATAGTTATGTTAACAGGCTTAGATGCTCATGTCTTTCTGTTTCCCTCAAGAGCACCCAACATCCCCCCCCCACCCCCGCAGATGACTTCATAACCTGTTCCCACCCAACCCCAACCAGGCTTTTGCCACAGACCCCTTTCAGCTCAAAGCAGCAGGGAAATGTTTCCCTTCTGAAAAAAATTATAAAGGTGCAACTAGCTGGAAAAGTTCAGTTTAACTTCTTCTTGGCTCCGACTCAGGGCTTGCTCCCACACTTCTCTCCCCCGCCCCCTTTCTCTCTGTCTCATGCTGCTTTACTGGAATAATTAAGAGCAATGTCATTTTTTTCTAGGACTATTTTTTTTTATTCTATATTTGTTTAGCTCATGATTTTAATCCATTGTGCCTGGGTTAATAATATTTTTTTTTCTGATCAGATCTATTTTATCCAACTATAGAGGTTTTTTTACACTCTGCTTTGTTCAGAGACCAATTTGCAAAGGTTAGCTCTCAATCTAAATTAAAATTTTTAAAATGGATCCAAGTGCCTTTGGTTCCCGTGGTTTAAAAGGTTCAGTTTATGTTGGGTAAACAAGTGAGAATAAAGGATGTCTTTAACCCTCGGATTTTTCTACGTGGTTAAACAACTAATTAAATGTAAATGTATGTATCCATTGTTTCTAGGATTTTTCTTCAACAAGGAAGCCATAAATGTTGTTTGATATACTTATCTGCTACAGGATTAATCATAAATGTATTTGTGAGAAACATCTAATTAATTTACAAAGTTACCCTTTCCCCACATCCAGTCTAACAACTGATGAAGCCTGGGGAGTGACCATGACCACTTGTGCGCCCCTGTGGCCCTCTGAAGTCAGGGTCACACTCAGTCACCCCTCATATAGCTAAAGCTGAATTCCCAGACTAACAGTTCTCCCTTCCCTCATCCTGGGCTCCCTCTCCCCAGTCCTTCCCCTCCACAACACCCTGCCCCCAATTCAGAGACCTCTTTGCCATTTTGTTCCTATATCCAACATCTACTGGCCTTCTAATTCTCCAGAGACGTAAGGCTTCCCTCTGGTTTCCAGCAGATAGGTATCCTGCCCAGAGACACCACCTTTTGGCTAGCCAGGACCCCAGGGGTCCCCCATCACTGGGAATGGGGTTAAGACAGTTCCCCAGTCCCCAGTGGGAAAAGGTCAGTACTGTGACTGGCATGGCTGTAACTGGTATCAGCTGTCACTTCCACGGAGCTGCTCCAAATATGGGAGTTACCCAGTTCCCAAAGACACCCCTGTGGGCTGTCTCTTTACCAATTTTAAGAACCTCTACTCCCAAACCAACATCAACATTGAATGCCTCATTAGGCTCAGCACTCAGATTTGGCCACAGTATAAATTAGATTCAGCATCCAGGGCCCAAGTACAGAACTCTTGATAAATTCTCCAAGCTTTGGAGAAATATTTAATACAGAATGGCAAGTGATCTAAGTTCCCCTATCTCCAGGCCTTTTCCCACCCCTTGTTCCACTTTCAATTACTAATTATGGACTCACAACTTTCTTTCCCATTTACAGCCCCATAAATAACAAATAAACCCCCTCCTCACAGATGTGGGGCTCCACAGCCCCCACATTGAGCCCTCCTCCCCAGAATTCCACTGCTCCCTCATCTAGTTCCCCTCCGCAAAGTCCCACTTCTCCCACATCTGACTCCACCAGGCAGAGTCCCAGATCCATCTCGTCAGACCCCACACACAAGTTTCCCCTTATCCCTTGCCATCCTCTCCCCATGCATGGTCTAAAACTCTCCCAGAAAAACACATATTCCCTCTCCAGGAGGTGTCAGGGGCTGAAGGTATGCTCTAGGTCCATGCTCCCATCTCCATGACAGATATGTCCCAAATAGAAGAAAGATTTGGATCATTTTCTGAAAACCCTGCTAAATATAGGAAGGAGTTCACTCTCTAACTTAAGCCTACCACCTTGCTTGGGCAGACATTACTATATATTAACCTCCACCCTAACCATTGATGAACATACCCACATTTGGTAGGTGGTCAGGGACCATGCGTATCTCCTACATAGCAAAATTCCCATATTTACCCTGCAGCTGAGGCTGCCATCCATGCCGTTGAACCTAATTGGACATATCAGCCTCCAGCACATGATTACTTGTCTCCTTGGAGGCATGGCAAAAAATTCTCATACCCAGGTTAATTGGGACAAAGTAAAAGGAAATTGCCCAGGAAACTGATGAAAACCCAGCCCTCTTTTTGACCTGGCTCATGGATGCTGTTACCAAGTATACCAATCTAGATCAGAGGGTCTTCACTTGACATTCGAAAAAACTTAGTTAGAAAAGGGCCCCGAGACACTTCAACAACAGCTTTTAGACACTGCTTTCAAAGTTCATAACAGGGAAGATGAGACCAAAAAGGAAAGGGACCAACATCTTAAAGCTGAATATCAACTCCTGGCCTCCATCATCCAGAGTCCTAGGAAAGTCCCTACAAGTCATGACTTCACCCAATATCACTGTGGCTCGGGGCTCCACCAGACCCTCTAATCTACCTCCTGGGTCCTGCATCTGATGTGGGTAAAATGGATATTGGGCAAAACCTGCCTTAACCCGAAGCCCTCATTCCAAGCTCTGTCCCAACTGTGAACAATGGGGACACTGGAAGTTGGATTGTCCCCAGGGAAGGACATTCCTCCCCCAGTACAGTTGCCCAATTATCAAGTAACATTCACCAATTTGCTGGAATGAGGGGGTCTGGACTTCATTGTCCCTGCCACCTCACATCCAAGGAGCCTCAGGTTAGAGGGATAGTAGACAGCTGTATGGTTTCATTTGTGGTCGACAGTGGGACAGCACTTTCACTTTTAAGTCAATGGCATGAATACACTTTCAAATCAAATACCCCAATTATGGGAGTCTCAGGGACCCCTATGTATCCACTGCAAACACCCCCCCTTTTTTTTTGCACATTTGGATCTCTTTCATTATCCCATTCTTTATACTTGTGCCAAGTTGCCCTGTTCCCCTATTGGGATAAGATCTCCTTGGCAAATTAAAAGCCTCCAGTATTCCCTATTTAAAGTCTACTACCATCTTTTTAATATACTCTGGCCTGGACTCGATCTCTGTGCTCCCTAGGCCTCCTGATTGTCCTTTGCTTGCTGGGATTAACTCTACTAACTTCTCAACCTAAAATGGCAAGACACCATTCCCTGGTTCATATCCAACTAAGAGACCCTACCCACTATGTAATTCTTCCCCAATAACCTTTAACCCCCTAATCCCTCAAAGGTTTAAAGCCCATCATTTCCTGTTTACTACAGGTAAAACCCCTCATCCCAACCCCACTTCTCCATAACTCCCCCAATCTTGGGAAAAGGAAACCTAATGGTCAATCCAACTAGTACAGGACCTAAGAAAAACCAATGAGGCAGTAGTCCCCACACACTTCAAAATGTCCAACTCCTACATCCATTTATCTCACATTCCAGCCTCCACTACACATTTATCAGTATTAGACCAAAAAGATGTTTTTTTTAAAAAACAATCTCCCTCCATCCTGCTTCTTGTTCACTTTGGCATTTACCTGGACTGACCCAGACACTAATTGTTCCACAGCAGCTGACCTGGACCATTCTCCCACAGGTTTCAGAGATAGATCCCATTACTTTGGCTAGACTCTCCAGTGTGACCTGGCCACCTTAAATTTATAGAAGTAGATGACTTTCTACTCTGTAGCCCATCATTGGGACATTCTACCAATCACACTAGCACCCTCCGTAACTCCCTTGCATCCTGGGGATACCAGGTTTCTCAATCTAAGGCCCAGCTCTGCTCCCCTCAAGTATAATATTTAGGCATCCTATTAACCCCCCCACCTCTAGCACCATTCCCCAGAGACACTCCAGGTTTTAAAGTATATTACCATCCACCAAAAGAGACATGCTGTCCCTTTTAGGTCTTTTTAACTATTTTCATATATGGATATCAAAATTCTCCCTCAAAGCCAAACCTCTTCATGAGGCCTCTAAGAAGGGGAATTTTGCAGATCCCCTTCCATCTTCCCGTTTATTTCCCTTTACCATTTCTATCCTTGAGAATACTCTTCTAAAATCTTGAACTCTTTATTTACCAAACCCTAATAAGCCCTTTTCCTGTCCCTCCACTCAAAACACAGACAAGCTTTGGGAGTTCTTTACCATAAGGTAGGAGATATCCACCACCACATTTTATTCCTATGCAAACAATTAGACTTAGTTTATCAAGGCTGGCCCAATACCTCAAGGTTTTAGTGACAGCAGCACTCCTTATGCCTGAAGCCAGAAAATTTTTATTATATCAGCCCATTGCTGTTCTTACCACTCTCTCCCAGATCTCATCATCATTCATTTCTCATCCTTCCCCCAACCAGAGTCAAATTACTGCATGCATAACTACTGGATGCCCTAACTACTTTCCAGCAAGACTCTGCATTGAACCCTGCCACTCGTCTCCCAACAAAACCCCCTCTGCTCCTGTGATTTTTCACTCTTGTTCTGACACTCCTGATTTCTTAATGATTCCCTCTTCACATATAACTGAAGCTGCTGATCCTCTTGCCCCAAATTCCTAATGTCATTTTCTCAGATGTGCTTCCACCTTTTCTTGACAACACTCAGAGACAAATTTATCATATTTACTCTCCCTTCACCTTTCTCCTCCTCAAACACTAGACCTCACTGGGGATCTCTAGCTTCAAGGGACATCCATTGACCTGACCCCCATCCAAATTTCTTTCTTCTCCATATGTTCCCTACATATCATTTTTAACAGCCACACCAGAAACAATAAAGGCAAGAACTGCCTGATTCCTGGTGGTCTTCCTGGTTTCTCCCCCTTAATATTCCTCTCATAATAGCTTTTCTTTCCTGTTTTCTCAATTTTCTACAGAAACAGCTTCTTAGGAAGGTGACCCAGTTATCCCAAACCTGCTCTCAGGACCATCTCAAAACCATTTTTCTGCATTCACAATCTGAGTTCCTGAAACTACAACAAGGAAAGATTGTCTGCAGTTACCCTAAAGCTCCTTCCATAAACACCCCTCTTCAGCTTCAACTGCTGGAATCCTTGTATCCTCTCCCAGAATTTTGAAAGGGGGTCCCACTACTTTTCCCCTTTACAGTGGGAAGAAGCCTGACATAATATTAACATCCCCAATTCATTAAACCCCTTTCAGAGTCTGGAATGAAGGATATAGTTACTTGCATGTCCTCCTGCCCCACGATAAATGATCCTGCCACCAAAACTCCTTCCATTTCCTTGCCCTGCCCCCAGTCCATCAAAAAGGCCTGCCAAAGTAACTAACTCCTTCCATGGCCTGGCTGTGCTAAGGTTGTATATGTAAAGTCCAGAACCTCATGGTGGCCAGCAGCTATTTTACCCTTGAAAACGAGCCATATCAGGTGTTTGGCCAATTGACCCTGAATAAAGAAGAGCTTGCTGATTGGAGGTTTGCTCCCTGCCTCTCTCATTTGTGTGCCATGTGCTTTCCCTTTCTGTATGCAAAAACAAATTTCTGACCTTTATCATTTTTTTTTCTGAAGTTTTTTTTTAATATTTCTTGAAGATTGGCTAGTGATGAATTCTATCATGTTTGTTTTTCTTCATTTCTTCTTTACTTTTGAAGGATAATGTTGCTGAAATGTAGAATTCTAGTTGTGTTATACCGAGACCAAGACCCTCAAATAACTCTCAAATAATTGCTGGCCAGTGGTGGATGTTCTGCTCTCTAAAAGAACAAGATAGTCAGAGTGGTGTGCCCGTCTTCAGTTGGCCTTATATGCCGCAGTCTGGCTGGGCACAAATGCCGCAGTCTGGCTGGGCACACAATCACGAGCCACCACACAGCTTGTAGATTCAAACAGCAACTCTTTATTCGCGAACTCACACCAGCCGTCTACAATCACGTTCTGGGGAAATCCACGTTCTCTGCCCAAATCCACTCCCACTGGGCTTCTGTCTCCCAAAAATACTGTCTGAATCCTGTGAGAACTCGAGGGGAACTCAGGCAGCAGGATACGCCCTATTCCCAGCAGGAATAATCTTAAACCTGGAACGCCCTAAACCCGATTATCCTAAACCGGGAACACCCTAATCCGCCCTGGTCCTTGAGCAAGGTCAGCTGCATGCAATGTCACTGCAAAATGTCCTATTTCCACGAGTCCTTCCACTAAGCAACATGGGGTACACTGGCAAGGAAATTGTCATATCTACTTGGCTAATGGCTCCCAGCATCTCCCCCCTTCTGATTAATTAAACAACAAGCAATGTGCCTTAAGGACCGTGCCTGGTAGGTTGTCCAATTCAACATATGGTTCTTACCCGTCATGGGAAAAACTGACCTTTAGGCGTCAGCCTCCTGTCTTAGGTTGATACCACTGCAATTGGATCATACCTGTCACTGACTACTTTCCAGCATACAGCCATTGGCCCCCAAATTTTAGACCATCACTAGCAGAAGGGAGGAGGATACAGAAATGCCACAACACCAAGCCAATTGACGGCTCCTTGGGAAAAATTGCATCACTGGTGACACCATCAGCAAAGATATGCCAGCACTACCACAATTAACATGGGGTGTGCTGGCAAGGAAATAAAAATTGCATCACTGGTGACACCATCAGCAAAGATATGCCAGCATTACCACAATTCACTGCACCAAACGATAGTTACATAGTCCAGGCAAGTTCTGCAAGCAGTTCAAAGCGGAGGAATCTATCAATATGTCCATTTCCTCCCAAAATCCGTTTCCTCCCAAAGTAAGTTGACTCCTTGATTGAGCATTACTTGTTGAGTTATATTCATTGATGCATCAGTTTATACAGTTTACTGTGATAGCTATCATAGAAGCTGTAGTTTGGTTTATCTTTGTCTTCACCAGCA
Organism: Marmota monax; assembly: GCF_021218885.2. Lineage (NCBI taxonomy): Eukaryota > Metazoa > Chordata > Mammalia > Rodentia > Sciuridae > Marmota > Marmota monax. Next base: position 2,551,929 of record NW_026695208.1, on the reverse strand, counting down.
CTGGGATGAAGATAGGAATTCTGGCAATGATGCTAAAGAGACATTATCCTGAAAAGAATTATTAAATATAATGAAAAGGAAAGGTGAAAGTAAACAAACAGATCTGTTAACCTCCTTTAAACAATCCTTAACAGCTGTTTACCTAATTTAAATTAGTAAACAAACAGATCTGTTAACCACCTTTAAAAACAATCCTTAACAGCTGTTTACCTAATTTAAATTAAACCATTTAAATCACGTGAATAAAAAAAATAATAATAATTCGGATCCATTTTTTCATGAGCGCTCCTCATATAAGACATATGGACATATGCACATACAGACATACAACACAAAACACAAGAGTGTACACAAACGTACAACACATAAGAAAATAGTAAAGGCCTTGTAGCTTTACCTGGGTGAAATCTCCATTGCAATGTTTAAAAACTCCACAGTCAAAAAATAAAACTGATCAGAAAAACATTAACCTAGGTTTGTATGAGCTCTTATGATGTGGAAAAATGCAATAATAAAATAGCTATTGAAAAAAGCATCCTGGTTAATCACTGTCGCAGATGTAAGAATGGCCAAGCTGGAGTTCTGGATATCAGCTGTTATGGATTGGAGTCAAATCATCTTCTTTTCGATCTGTAGAAATTGTTTTAGTTAATCTCTCTGGAATCCAAATCGGCTGCTGTTCTCCCTGTGGAAAAACACAAACAGACCCCCGACTCCAGACAATCACTGGGTCAGGACCTTTCCATTGTCCTGTTAGAATATCTTTCCAAAGTACTTTAGGCTTATGTACACTTTTTGGATACATGTGTCTTTCCGCAGCACTAAGTCCTGATGAATCCAAATTTAAAAAGTTTAGAGTAAAAAGCGTTATTTTAAGTTTGTCTTTGGGGGATATATACCCCCTTCCAATTCCCTCTTTTTGCTTTAATAAGTACGTTTTAATAGTTTGATGAGCTCTTTCAACTATGCCTTGTCCCTGTGGATTGTATGGGATTCCTGTTATATGAGTAATACCAAATAATGAGCAAAATTGTTTAAAAGAGGTAGAGGTATAGCCAGGACCATTATCGTTTTTTAACTGTTTAGGAACGCCCACAGTGGCAAAATTTTGTAAGCAATGAGCCATAACATCTTTAGTTTTTTCTCCGGCATGAAGGGAGCCCATCAAAAATCTGGAAGAAGTATCGACTGTAATGTGTAAATATTTTAATTTTCCAAATTCTGGCAAGTGTGTGACGTCCATCTGCCAAATATGGTTAGGTATCAGTCCTCTAGGATTGACTCCAAGATTAACTTGTGGTAAAAATGTCACACAATTTTGACATTGTTTTATTATATGTCTGGCTTGTTCCTTAGTTATTTTAAAACGCTTTTGTAAAGTATTAGCATTAACATGAAACCTTTTATGAAAATTTGTAGCTTCTTCAAATGTAGAGAAAATATGTATGTCATGTGTAGTTTTATCTGCTAAATCACTGCCTAAACTAAGGGCTCCAGGCAATCCTGTATGTGCCCTAATATGTCCTATGAAGAATGGATCTTTTCTGTCCCAGATTAGACTTTGTATAGTGGAAAACAAAGAGAAAACAGTAGAAGAAGGGGAAATCCTACCAGCGTCTTCAAGAGATACTATAGCATTAACTACATACTGAATATCAGAAAATAAATTAAATACAGAATCTTTAAACATCAAAAAAGCTTGTAAAACTGCATTAAGCTCTACCTTTTGAGCTGATTGTTTGGGTACTAAAAATGTAAAAGTTCGATCTGGGGTAACTACTGCTGCTGTACCATTATTAGACCCATCAGTGAATATATTTGGAGCATACATTATAGGTGTTTTTCTTGTCATTTTAGGAAAAACTACAGGATGCTTAGACCAAAAAGACAACAAAGGATTAGATGGTAAATGATTATCAAATGTAACATTAGATTTACACATGATTATTGCCCAAGTGTTTAACTCATTAGCTAACTCATCAATTTGATCCATAGTATATGGAGTAATAATTTTATTGGGAGAAATTCCAAACACTCCCTTCGCTGCTTTTATTCCTTTGAGTATTAATTGTCCTACAGCCTCAGGATACCTAGTAAGAATAGTGTTAGGAGAATAAGATAAATGTATCCACAATAATGGACCTTCTTGCCAAAATACTCCTGTAGGAATATTTTTGTTGGCAGTACAATAAATAATAAAGGCAAACTTATATCAATTCTATCCAAATGTATATTTTCCATATATGTTTCAATAATTTTTAATGCCTTTCTTGCTTTAGGAGTTAACATGCGGGGTGAATTTGGATCTGATGGACCTTTTAGAATATCAAATAAAGGTCCCAACTCTCCTGTTGGTATACCTAGATAAGGTCTTATCCAATTTATGTCTCCCAATAACTTTTGAAAGTCGTTAAGTGATTTGAGTTGATCTACTCGTATTTGAATTTTTGGTGGACGGACCATGGTTGAGGATAATAGAACTCCTAAATAATTAATTGGAAAATTTAATTGTACTTTATCTATTGCTATCTCTAGATTATAATTTTTAATAAGTTTGTAAGTGTGGCATAACATTCCAGCAATATGTTTTTATCTTTATGTGCCAATAATACATCATCCATATAGTGAAATATTTGTAGTTCAGGATTTTGATTTCTAAGTGGCTGGATTGCTTTGTTAACATATATTTGACACATAGTTGGACTGTTAGCCATCCCTTGAGGGAGTACTTTCCATTCATATCTCTGATCAGGACCTTCATGATTTAGTGCAGGGATAGTAAATGCAAAATGTGGACTATCCTTGGGATGAATTGGAATTGAAAAAAAACAATCTTTAATATCTATAGCTAAAACATGCCAGGTTTTTGGCAAAGCAGACAATTGAGGAATCCCTTATTGAGCAGGTCCCATAATAACCATCTCATTATTAATGGCTCTTAAATCTTGCAATAATCTCCATTTACCAGATTTATTTTTGATGACAAAAATGGGAGTATTATGGGGAGATATGGAAGGTTGTATATGTCCTTCCGCTAATTGTTGTTTGACCAGATCATGGGCTACTTGTGTCTTTTCTTTAGTCAGGGGCCACTGAGGAACCCACACTGGTCTTTCTGATTTCCAAGTAATTTTGATTGTCTCAGTGGCCCTTTATGAAAATCCAACCCATGTCTGTCTGTTCCTTGATCTATTTGTATTGGTGCTGCTATACCTTGCCCTTGTTTTCCTAATCTTTTTTCTTTCCTAAAGCCTTGTCTAGCCCTAGTAGTGGGCGCATTAGGATTGATGTTATTTGTTAACGTCAAACCTAATTGATCTAGGACATCTCGTCCCCATAAATTTATAGGAAGATGATCCAATACATATGGCTGTATAGTTCCTTCACATCCTTCAGGATCCTTCCAATCTAATATCATAGAACTTCTATGGGGATTAGTCGCCACTCCTAGGCCTCGAAGCGTTTGAATGGCTTGTTGTAATGGCCAATGTTTTGGCCATTCTTGACGAGATATGATGCTAAGGTCAGTTCCTGTGTCCAGTAGTCCATTAAACTCATGACCTTGAATATTTAGTTTTAGCATGGGGCGAGAATCTAAATTTAAAGACAACATAGCCCAATCTACACCTGTGGAGCCTAATCCCCTGGAACCTCTTTCTACACTATGACTAGGAAACTTATTATGTAGGCTGGGTATTATTAACAACTGTGCTATTCTATCTCCAGGTGAAATTACTGATATACCTCTTGGAGAACTAACTATAATTTTTATTTCACCTACATAATCGGGATCAATAACCCCAGGACTTATAATAAGTCCTTTTAATGTAGATGAACTACGTCCCAATAATAAGCCTACTGTTCCTTGGGGAAGAGGTCCTTTTACTTCTGTGGGAATGATTTGAACTCCCATCTCTGGAGTTAATACTGCTCTGGCAGAGGCGCAGATGTCCAACCCTGCGCTCCCTCGGGTTTGTCTGATGAGGGATTTAATGGACAATGTGTCCTGGGCACTACCCTGATGGTGTTGCTGGGTTCCTCCACTGCCCCATAGATTTGTGGTTGTGGGCCCTGGGGCACTGGGCCCCCCTGTCCGTTTTTTGGCAATGGAGCCTGATGCCTTTCTCCACGATATCGTGGATTAATACCTGGTCTTTGTCCGTTTTTTGATAAGGGAGTACCCTCTATGGTGGTTTGAGAATGGCATTCATTAGCCCAATGTCTCCCTCTATGGCATCGTGGGCAAATACCAGGTATTCTATTCCTTTGATACCTACTTTTGTTAAACCCTCCTCCTATGGGGAAATTCCTTTTAAAATGTCCTGTTTGTTCACAATCATAGCATGTTTTTGGCCTGGCATCTAAAGCCTGTTGTACTGCAGCTGCCAAGACTTGCCCTTGTTCATTAATATCTCTACATAATTTAATATATGTGTTTAAATCTTCATGTCTCCATGGTCTAATAACCTCTCTGCAGCAACGATTTGCTTGGTCATAAGCCAGTTGTTTTATTAATGGCATTGCTTGTTCTGTATCCCCCAAAATTTTGGCAGCCGTTTGAATTAGCCTATCTACAAAGTCAGCGTAAGGTTCATTAGCTCTCTGTATTACCTTAGATAGCTGACCTTGTAAATCTCCATGTCCTTGTAAAGTCTTCCATGCCCTAACTGCATCTGCAGCAATTTGTGCATATATAGCAGGATCATATTCAATTTGTTGCCATTGACCCTCATAAGGTCCTTTTCCTAACAACATATCTAGATTTCTTTGAGGGTAACCGGCTGCTGCATTTTGCCTAGCTGTCTCCGCGCAAAATTCCTCATTGGCAACCTTCCATAACAAATATTGTCCTTCATTTAGTACAGATTTACACATGCTAGCCCAATCTGCTGGCATCATGTCCAAGTTAGTAATGGACTCGACCATGCTTACCGTGAAGGGAGCTTGGGGACCATAGGTTGTTACAGCCTCCTTTAACTGCTTCACTGTTTTAAAATCTAAAGCACGGTGAATTCGCTGTCCTCCTACCTGTTCAAGTAGAGGGCATGCTAATCTTTGAGGTCCTGTCTCAGGATCCCATTTATCAACTACGGGGTTTGAAGGCCACTCAGCTGTCTCCATCGGTGGGGCTGTTGGTTGAATTACGCCCTCTTGTGATAAAACGGAGTTAGTAACAGCCTCCTGTTGTGGCCTTTTTCCTAACAACCCCTTTTCCTTTAAATTTTCTTCCTCTGTCTGACTAGATCGAGAGACCTTCTTTTTTGCTTGATCTAAAATGTCTTTCTCCATGGTCTGAACCTCTAACAATTTACTTAACATCCTTTCTGTTTGTTTTTTACTAATTTCTAATCTACTATAAAGATAACGCAACCCAATAAGATAACACAAAACAAAACCGAAACTGAATGAAACAAAAACAGAATAAAAAATCATTGTATCAATTTTCTCTTCCTCAGGGCCGACAAACTTCAAACCTTTAGTCAACCAATTTTTCCAGTTTGCCTGAGAAAGTTCTAGGGATAGGCAGCTTGAAACAAAAACAAAATAAATCAAAACAATAACACATTGTTTTTTGAATTGGTCACCCATTCTTTCGCTCTTCCTCAGGGGCGAGCAATTTCACTTACCTCCAAGCTTTAGACGTTCCCCGTACGAGCCGCCAAATGCCGCAGTCTGGCTGGGCACAAATGCCGCAGTCTGGCTGGGCACACAATCACGAGCCACCACACAGCTTGTAGATTCAAACAGCAACTCTTTATTCGCGAACTCACACCAGCCGTCTACAATCACATTCTGGGGAAATCCACGTTCTCTGCCCAAATCCACTCCCACTGGGCTTCTGTCTCCCAAAAATACTGTCTGAATCCCGTGAGAACTCAAGGGGAACTCAGGCAGCAGGATACGCCCTATTCCCAACAGGAATAATCTTAAACCTGGAACGCCCTAAACCCGATTATCCTAAACCGGGAACACCCTAATCCGCCCTGGTCCTTGAGCAAGGTCAGCTGCATGCAATGTCACTGCAAAATGTCCTATTTCCACGAGTCCTTCCACTAAGCAACATGGGGTACGCTGGCAAGGAAATTGTCATACCTACTAGGCTAATGGCTCCCAGCACTTATATTTAAGCCAAAAAAACCACAAAAGGGACATTTGGGGGGTTAGCCAATGTAAGCAAGCAGAAGCTGATTTGGGCAGTTAAGGAGACAATGCAATGGGTACATTGGTATTTCCCACAGGACTTTCCAGGTTGCCATAGCAGCAAGCAAGCAGAAAGGAAGTGAGTCAAATGACCCTAGTTGAGTACAAGTTAGAGAGAATGGTTACCAATGTCTAGACAATTAATCTCCGACAAGGAGCATTGCCCAAGAAAAATGGAAAGCAAAGAGAACAATTTTACATTGTATAAGAGTTACTATGCTGGGTAACTATTAATGGGTACAGAGGTGGGCTTTCCCATGGGAGAAGCATTTCTTACATAATATGGAGTCTGTTTGGTCATTGCCCCATATAGTCTGGCCCATAACAGTTGATCGATTTTCACCATCTTTGACTTCACTCTCTCCTTGATTTCAAGGTATCTGATGAGCAATCTCCTTTAATTCTTACACTTATTCCTCTGGTTTGGGGTTTTTCCCCATGGTCTTCCTTTTGGATTTCTTTTTCTTTGCCTTAGTTGCCTGCATTTTGAATATTCATGCCTAGAAGTTGTCTTTTTATTTTTTTGTATATAAAGCTTGGTATTCTCTTGAAAAACCAGCCTCTACCTCAGAGCAAAGCCTGTCCAAGGAAGGGAAATCACCTTTGTCCTTGCACTCCTAGGCACATTCCCACCCTGCTAAGTGGTTTATCTACAAATAACAGGAGAGATCTGTTGCGCCAGGTGTCCCTGACTCAGTCAGGCTAGGTGGAGACCCATAGTAACCCCCTAGCAGCCACCAATCAGCATGAGACAGGGAAATACCTGGGATGTCAGATGACCCTCCCAGTAGTTTATGGTGGTTGATAACGTGTTGGGAAACCATGTAGTTTAGCAAGTACACCCCTTTTGGCTTAAACCAATTCGTTCAAACGAATCCCCCTCTTGTAGTAACCAATCACGCCTACCCAACTTGTTCCCACCAGTGAATGTGCTAATCATGTTTTAGAGTTGTTATTTGATTTTCCCACGGTGTGTGATGATTTGCTAAGAGATGCTATGATGTATGTGAAGTCCCTGCCTTCTCCAAAAAATGTATAAAACTGCTGCAAACCCTGGGCTCGGGACCTCTCAGTGTCACCAGTTGCTGTGTGTGCACACGGAGGACTGAGCTAGCTTGCAATAAATACCTCTTTGCTGTTTACATCGATCTTGGTCTCTGGTGGTCTTTTGGGGGTCCCGAATTTGAGCATAACACTCTGAATGTTCTGGGTCTGTGATTGGTGCTTGCCATACTTTCAGAATGGTCTCAAGTATTTCAATTAAGTGTATGTTACTCCTATTGGTATTGTCCAACAGTTCTTTGATGTTCAGTACTTATTCCTTCCTTTTAAAATTCTTTATCTTTGCATTATTAAGGGGGAAGTTTTTATTGACCTGTCCTCAAGTTCACTGATTCTCTGCTCAGTCATGTCATGTCTCACATGCCCATTGAGGGGATTTTTTACACTAGGATTTATTTAGAATTATATTAGACTTTATTTAACTCTAAAGTTTTTAGCATTAAAAATCTAAGTTTTTTTATTTCTAGGCTTTATATTTCTAGATTTATTTAGAGTTTGTATCTCTCTGCTTACATTGCTTATGTTCTTCCATAATATTTACTTTTTCTCTTGCCTTTAACTCAAGTATTTTTTCCTTGTATTTTAGCATGCCTTACTTTTTGTCATTGCTTAAATTTAGATACAAAATATTGGGTAATAAGATCTGAGTTAAAGAGGTATTGAGTATTGTTGTTTATCTATTTGGATTAGTTGCTGAACTGTTAAATGTTTGTTATTACTATGGATACTAGAGGATTATTTAGGATATATCTTGTGTCCATGTTTTTTAATCCCCTGTTGACTTTGAGCTTCCCTCTATTGCTTCTCTGAGCAGGGTCTCTGTCTGCAGCTTTTTCAATCGTGATCTACTTATGACACCACAAGTCTTTTGGTGTGATAATATTGATACTGATCTTGGAAATCAGGATGGGGTCCTAGTTCCTTGGTGTTGAAGATTAAACACTGGGGAAACACTGAGGCAATCATAGAAAGCAAATTTTATTTAAGAAAACAGAGAGAGAGAGAGGAGGGAGAGGAGAGAGAGAGAGAGAGAGAGAGAGAGGAGAGGAGAGAGGGAGAGAGAGAGAGAGAGAGAGAGAGAGAGAGAGAGAGAGAGAGAGAGAGAATACTTCTCCTAAGAGAAGCTGTGGACCCAAAGCTGGTGTCCATGGAGGGGGTGCGTCTTATTCCTTTATAGATCTCAGGTTTCTTCCTCTTACCTATGTGACCAAAAGTCAGGAAAAGGCTGCCCAGGAGGTACTTATTAGCAGCTCCTTGAGTTGGGAGGAGATTCCCCAGGGTTTCTTCTTAACCTTGAGAGGGGAAGGGAAGTGCTCTGGAGGTGTTAACATTTCATTTCCTTTTCTTTCAATTATCCTCCATCTTTCCAGTCTGATCATTTATTATCTATGCTGACTATCTGTCCTTTGCCCTAGTCTCAGTATGTTTTAGGTAAGGAGAGTTTTATAATTTTCCAATTATATCTCAGTCTTTGCTTGAAAAAGTTTCTATCATCACTTTAGAGATCCTAAGGGGCAACATAGTGAGAAATGGTTTGGATATTGTTGACACATACAAACTGAATTGGCACTAGTCTCCTAATGAAAATAAATTATCATATAAGAAAATCATTTGCACCAATTGTTTTCCTGCAAAGTATTGAATGGAAATCAGTTATCAAAAAATAAAATTAATTATGGTGATTACTTTTGCAAAAATATTAATGTGTGTATGTGTGTGTGTGTGTGTGTGTGTGTGTGTAGAGGGCATGCTCGGGATTTAACCCAGAAGTATCTACCACAAAACTACACTTCCAACCTCTTTTTAACTTTTATTTTGAGACAAGGTCTTACTAAGTAAAAAAATTGCCCAGGCAGGCCTCCAACTTGCAATCTTCCTGCCTCAGACTCCAGACATGCTGAGATTACAGGCGTGCTATGGCGAGTGAAACTTTTTGTAAACTGACAATATTGGTTTTTTGTTTTGGGATACATTCTGATGTTTTGATCTACATATGTATAGAGTCACTCAAGCTAATTAACATATCCATAACCTCACCTATTTATCTTTTTTTTTTTGGTGGTGAAAATGTTAAAAATCGATTTCAGCAATTATTAAATACATTATACATTATTATTGTCACCATACAGTGGAATATATCACTAAAACTTATTCCTTCAGTCTAACTGAAACTTTGTACACTTTGATTTTCATCTTCTCTTTCCCCATCCTTTTTTCTACCTCTCCTTAGCCTCTGGTAAGGAAGATATTACATATAGCAGTTCCTAAAAATAATAACATAGATTTATTTTTAAAATTAATTTATTTTCTCCTTCTATTCATGATTCTCTCTTTTCCTCCTCAATCCAGATAATTTACTTATCTAAAAGACATAGACACTCATATCATGCTTTTTTATTCTCTATTTCCCTAAAATTGCTTGACATTTCTTGGATATTTCTAGATACTCTAAAACAGTTAAGGTTTTCAGTTTCAGTTATATCAATGAATAATGAAAGTCACAGGGTATTAAGTGAACTAGAAAATTGAAACAAAGTTTCCATGGAAAGAGGAATAGGTGAGAATGGGGACTTAATTCAAAGAATAATTTTAAGAGGTTCTTTCTATTCAAAATACTCTGGAAGCATATTATTTATAATATTATATTATAAGACTTGTAAAACTAATATCTCATTTTTTTTCTATTTTAAGTTTTCAGGTTGTTCTCTTCAACCATCTGAGGAGCTAGCTTGTTTTCTCTGTAACCAAATACATACACCATTTTCAAAATCGGAAGAAATAAGTGGTTCAATCTGCCTTTTATTCATTAAAGGCACAACTAAGTGTTCAGTTTAAATCATGTCAAATTGAAAGGCATAACAGTAGTTACAGTGATATTGTAATTTTTTAAACTTTTGGCACTGTTTCCCTTAATATTTATTTTTTGTTATAGGTGGACACAAAATATTTATTTTATTTTATGTGGTGCTGAGAATAGAATCCAGTGTCTCATGCATGCTAGGTGAGCACTCTACCTCTGAGCCACAACCCGAGATGATATTGTAATCTTAGCATCCCTTTCTCAAGTTGTTTTAGTCAACTAGATTATTACTGTGATCAAAAGATCTGACAAGAACAATATAGAGGAAGAAAAGTTTATTTGAGGCTCAGGGTTTCACATGTCTCAATCCATATATGATTGACCCCATTGTTCTGGGTCTAACATGAGTCAGAATATCAGGGCAGAATAGTATGGAGGAGGAAAGCAGCTCAGGACTTGCCAATCAGGAAGCAGAGAGATCTCTATTCACCAGAGACATATACCCTAAAGGCAAGCCCCAGGGACCTACCTGTTCAACCACACCCTACCCACCTACAGTTAATACTCATTCAAGTGCATTAAAGCACTGATTAGGTTAAGGCTCATAAACCATCTCTAAACGTTCTTGCATTGTCTCACACATGAGCTTTTGTGGAAACCTCACGTCTAAACTACCATACTAATCCTTGTGAAAGATATGCAGATATTTAGTTTTTTGAAGCACTTACTCATACACTTCTTATATATTCCAAATTTCTAGCTGAGTCACTTTCTTGAAATTTCAAGATAGTTTTTTCTGTATCTTAAATCATTTAGATCATTCCTTCCACAGGCAGGCATATGGCAAGTGTTCGGGAAAAGCTATTCACTAGCATATGTAATCTTTATTACACTATGGCTATTGTTACTTCCTTCCATTCTAATGGTTATTGATTGTCTGGGCTCAAATTCCTGTTTTATAAATTGTCATTTATGTGACCTTTGGCAATTTTGTCTATTTTAGTTATATCATCTGTAATAGGAAAATAATTACTGGCCTGATAGAACACTGTAAAGATTGAATATGTTAATTTACAAAAATGGATCAGATCAGTGCTTAGCTTATAATGAATCAGTGGATATTGGCTATAATTACTGTTCATATTGCAATGATTGCAACTGGGGATATAAGTTCTCACCTACAGAATAGGTCATTTATGGAATAAATCTTTGAGGTGATAGGCTTGTGGTAACTGTACATTGCACTATTATGACAGTTAGCTGTCTGAATTTCCATGATACCAGTATGCACTGGATTGAATTTAACTCTGGAGTAATATGAGTCCTTTTGCCCAGAAACAAGACTTAGAAAGGAGGGCAAAGAAAGTAACTCTGTGAAGTTGGATAGACTTGCATGGGAATTTTATCCCGAGTCTTATGTCTGTACATCCTTGGGAGGGTACTTCATGTCCCTGAGCTGTGGTCTCATCATCTAGAATATAATATTCAAGATTCACGGTTGTTTTAAAGATATTGTTAATATATAGACAAACCATATATAATGCATAGTTTTAATAAAATAAATTAGGATTTTTTTCTCCTCCCCCCTTCTTTTTCCCCTTTTCCTTCTCTTGCCCCTCCCCCTCCTCCTATTCTTCTTTTTCTGTAAATTAAAGGGTAGAAACTTCTGATCTGGGATTTAACTAGAGATGTAAAGTAAAACTGGAAGAGATGCCTGTGTGAGCGGACTATGCAGTTGACTCTCAAGGACAGGAAATGCAAAAACTAGCCAGGTGTTGCAACTTGTGCCTATGCAGGAGAAGTAAAATGTTGGTGTTCAAAGCAGTGGGTTGAATGGAACAGGCTTTGGAAATAAGCTGGCTATTGCATAAACAAAAAATTAACTTTGTTGATATTTGTGGTTTTATGCTTTTGTAATTATCTCTTGCTGTCCCGTTTTTACTTCTGAGACTTCTAGTTCACTTCCAAAGGCAAGTGGAAATAAAGAAGTGTGCTCTGAGGGCTCAATCAGGGGCTGTGGGCTTTACAATAAAAATACGATTATTCTTATGGCAGTCAGAGCTATTTAGAAATCTAAAGATCATCCTGTTTCTGTTCTACTGTTGTTTTAGGAGGCTGGGTTTGGTTTTATAATTAGCAATCCTTTAAGGAGAGCAGCGATCACTGCCTCAACTCCATGTCTAAATTCTGAACCCAAATAACACATTTATTCTTCTAGAATCACAAAATAGAGGTTTGGAAATAAGCATCTTTAGAGAAAAGAAGGCATGCTTTCTATGTCCATATGTCCAGGTGATTCTCAGTCTGGACCGTGTAATAGAAGCATCCTAAGAACTTTTATAACATCCCAGTGCTCAAGCCAATTTAACTTTTCTGGGAATTAACATTTTTTTTTTTTGTAAAACTCACAGGTGAACTAGTATAAACTTTAAGACTGTGAATCACTCACAGGCTGATACATTTGGACACATATTCTCAGGTTTAATTGGGATTTTAGCCCAAACCCTGTCTCTAGGTTTACCCTTTGTGACAATGAGGACAGGTGGTCACTGGCATGCTGGAACAGTCCTCCCAAGTGTTCCAAAGCAAATCGACACCTCAGGCTCTCTGAGCTAATGCTAGTGCCTCTTTCTCACCTCTTGGAAGCCTATCTATCCTTTTCAGTATTTCTGTAATCTTCATGAGGAATTCTTATAACAAATTTCTTGAAAGTTGAAGTAATAGTTTGAATAAGAAGAGGCTTTACTTTATCGTGGCAAAATTCATTAAAAATCTTTACATATTATTCCTTTGTAAAACATGGTAATAGTGTATTAAATTCACCATTTTTTGAGTCAGTGATTGCCTATTGGTGTTCAGTTTACACTCTGATAGAATTCCGAGTTTCCACAACTTATCCTAGAAATTTTCCTAATTTTTTGAAGTCTTCTTTTGTGAAAATCTACTTAAATTTTTTATGAATGTGCTGGGAACTCAGAACTAAACTGAGATGTATGTTTCAGGGAAATTTTTCACATAAAGTCCCTTTCTATATTGTTACTAAAATATTTAGGAATATTGGATTCCTAGTTTAAATTCTGCCTAAAGCTTGTCAAATGGAAGCAAAGCAAGGAGAAAAGGTAAAAGTGCCTTAAATTTAAACTACTGAGCAAAGACAAAACTTTCCCAAAAGCAATGAACCATTTAATTTACACCAATGTTAACTGGGGAAAAATATATCAATAGAAGTGAAAGAATTCCCCACGCAAAGACACTTCGCCGGGAGAATTCCAATTTTATTGCAAAAAGCTGTGTGCTTATATAGAACTAAGGGGGAGATGGTAGGGCTTAGATAAATGGCAGGCAACCCGTTTATTGGCAAGTTCTTTCAGATATCAGCTCCGGAGCCCAGGAATTAGTTCTCATTGGGGCTAAGGTTCCCCGCCAGCGAGATTTGAAATTGGCGCCGGCGGGAGAGTTCACACGGGTGGGAACTTTTCGCACCACTGCAGAAAAGAAGAAGGTAGGAAGAAGAAGTCCTTAGGTGCCATGTTGGGGTTTTTCTCTGGGGTATGGCTGCCGTTTATACTTTTCCCAACATTCCTCCCTTTTTGTTTTCTTAGGAAGTGGGGCGTCGTTGGTCAGATCCGGCTGCTTCCTGCTGTGTGGGGGCGCTGTGGGGCCTAGAAAGGGAAGTTGAGGAATGCTCGGGGGGCAGGTCTGGGGATATCATGGCAGCCAGAAATAAAACCCAGTGGCTATAGACAGCTACTTCCGTAGGGGTGAAGTCTATGAAAGTTCCCTGAAGCCACAAGTTGTCGATGGCATGGAACCAGTCCTGGATGGAGGAGATTGTTGGTATCAGCCACTGGTCCTGTAACAGAGACTCTAGGAAATACTGGCAGCGTTGCCTGGACATGGCGTCACCAGCACCTGAAGAAGATCAGAGTGAATAAAAACAGAATGAAGATAAAAATTAAAGCAAAGGTCAATTTTTGGCAGAAGTTCCATGTTGGGGGACTGACAGAGAAGAGGCCAAGGGCCATGAGGAAGCTTAGAAGGACATAAAGACTCATGAATCCAGGATAGCAGATTAAGAGGTTCTCCGAGCTCGTTGTCTCCCGCTGTCTGATGTCCATTGCATTCCATCGTGCCTGGTAGTGAGCTTCAGCACTGAGTGAACTGTTCTCTTGGAGACGTTGGGGGTTCATCGGTCATCAGAGGCTGGTAGTGCCTAAGCAAAAGCTTGTTGAAAGTTTGATTAGAAATTTTTTGCAGTTGGGTTTGAAGGAACTTCATTATGCAGGGCAAGAGAGCACAAAAAAGGAGCATCCCAATAAGGGGCCCCAAGATAGGTAGTACGTAAGTGGCAAGAGAGGATTGGAAGAACCCCGTTATGGGATTGGAGGAGGTGGGTTTGAGCAGTTGGGTTGATAATTCCTGAAATTTAACAACATTTTTTTTCTATTAGCCCAGACTCATTAACATAGTAGCAACATTCCTCTCTGAGGAACAGGCATGTACCCCCTTTTTCTGCAGTGAGAAGATCAATTGCCCTTCAGTTTTGTAAAGCCACTTGTGCCAATGAAGTAACCTGCCACTGCAAGGAGCCCAGAGACTCAGCAGTGGTATCGAGTGCTTCCTGCAGTTTTTGTTGCAGGTCATTGGATGCCCATAGAGCATGACCTATAGCTCCACCAGAGAGTCCTAGACTTGCCACTGAGGTTGTTAAAGTGAGGCCTACCGGAACCGGCAGAAAGACTGCCCTACGGGTGCGGGAAGGTATGGCCAGCTGCCGGAATTCGGTGGGAGTATACAAAGACAGCTGAGGAACTACAGTAACCAAGAAACAGGTGCCAGAGACATTGATCGTTGAGGTACTCAAAGACCCGTTACACCAGAGGAAGTGTCCAGGTTGCATAAACACAGGGCTCGATGGGGTGCTATAGCTCTAGGAACAAATGGGTAAAGGATTCATTGTTGGCAGGTGGAAACAGATGAAAGGAAATGAAGTATTGGTGGAATAACTTTCCCACAGTGGGATACGTGTCACATGTAGGGGTTGTCCTTTCTTAGAGAAATTGTAGGTTTTTGCTTAAATATTTCCTGCCGCTAATGGGACCGCTGCTAGAAGTGGACGACTAAGTGAAGCACAGAGAAAGCACTGAGAAGTAGGCACAGAAAGAGGGGTGGAGTTTAATAATTGAAGAGTTTGGTGCAGCAAATTGAGCCATGTGGGAGGGGGGCCTAAGGGGGTTGAAGGCTCTGAATCCTCTTTGGATGGGCTATGGATAAGATCACGAAGTTTTGATTCTGACTCCTTGATGTGTTCAACTACCTGGATGGTTGCCTTAGGTGGCGTAATCAGGGTGCGGCCAACAGTCATCCACCCTGTGGGTCTGGCTGAGGTTGTCCGAGCATAGACAGCAAACTCAACATAGTCCCAACGTGTGGCCTTGGGGTCAGGTATATCTAAAGTATACCATCCATTGTTATCGGATGAAGAGCCTTTATGCCATTTTAGGTAACTAGAAGTCCACCCTTCAGGGTAACCAAGTGAGTGGTAAGAATAGCTACCACGTTCATCATGGAACCTGCATGACCAATAGGGGCACCCATTATATATCTCAGGCCACCAATGACAATAGTCTTTGGTTTGATCAAAAAGGAAGCAAATGAAAGGCCAGTTCCAGCTACCAGGGATGAAGGTCCTTGAAGGTGACAATTTTAGGGAAATAGAGGTGCAGTTGTGGATGAAGCAAGCAGTTGCATCCACTGCGCGGACCTTCTGCATGCCATGTTCTGAGTATCGTTCCCGAAGAGTGAATAAATACATGGTAGGAGAGGAGGGTAAAGACCAGTCCCAACAGAGCACAGAAAATAAGCAGAGCACAAAAAACAAGCAGAGAGAGAAGACTAGGGTGTTGGGAGAGCTCATTGTGCCTTCTTTAAGAGGAATTGGGCTGCGGGGAACACCGTGTGAGCCGCAAATTAAAGGGGTGAGATGGGTGTGGAGAGCAGGAGTAAAGGGGAGGTTCAGGAGGTGATTCTTGGAGTTCCTCTGGGGTGGTCCTGTCGTCAGCAGGTGGGGCCTCCTGGTGATATGGCTTCAACCTAGAAATGTGAATCCAGGGAGTGAGACGGTTGTCTGGTAAGGAGAGTTTGGTGGCGGTGGGGGTACAGAGAATGACAGGATAGGGGCCTTCCCATTTTGGGGCAAGAGGCCCTTTCTCCTCTGGGATATTATAATAGACTAGACTCCCAGGTGTTAAGGGAGGAGTGTTTGGAGAGGAGACTGGGTCCGGAAGAAGCCAGTCCTGATATTTCCAGAGTTCCGAGCGGAGATGAAACAAGAGAGGCAAAGACAAATCTCGGGTGAGAGGTCCTTGTGAAACGACCAACCCAGGGGGTATAAGAGGTCTTCCATACATTATCTCAAAGGGAGACAGTAAAGATGGTTCCTTAGGGAGAGCTCTGATTCGAAGCAAAGCCAAGGGAAGGAGTTTGACCCAGTCTAAGTTTAATTCCATTGTCAATTTGGTAAGGACTTCCTTTAGAGTACGATTTACCCTTTCCACTTTCCCTGAAACCTGGGGGCGAGATGGACAGTGGAAATGCCACTTGAAGGAGAGGGCTTGAGAGACCTTTTGTGTGATCCTAGAAATAAACTCAGGGCCATTGTCAGATTGTAAGGAAGTGGGCATACCAAACCTGGGGATGATGTCTGTCAGTAAGATTGAAGCTACAGTGGAAGCCTTTTTATTGGAAGTGGGAAATGCCTCAACCCAACCAGAGAAAGTGTCCACAAAGACAAGGAGGTATTTAGTGCGCCGTACTGTGGGCATGTTGGTGAATTCTACCTGCCAGTCAGCAGCAGGAATGTGTCCCTGGGCTTGGTGGGAGGGGAAAGGTTTGGGCCTTAAAGGAGTATGAGGGTTGGTCCACTGACAGATCTGACAATTAGAGGCTATATTTTGTAGCATGGCTTTGTCAGAGGGGGTGAGGGAGAAGAAGCTCTGTAAAAAGAGGGTTAAAGACTGAGAATTGGAATGGAATAGAGTATGAAGGAACTTGAAAAGATCCTCGTTCTTACTGGAAGTAGGGGCTTCAGATGAGCTGTCTAAAGTGGCCATTATATGTCCCCCAGGGGGGCCATAATTGGAAGTGGTAGCAGCCATTTGTGCCGCCTGGTCAGCTTTGGCATTGCCCTCAGTGATAAGAGAGCCGTCCTTCTGATGGGACCTACAATGGACAACTCCCAAATGGGTGGGTAAGTGGCAGGCCTCTATTAGATTGGTTATAAGAGCCGAATTAGTGATCGCATTACCTTTGGTGGTAAGTAGGCCTCGCTCCTTCCGTATTGCAGCATGGGATAATAAAATATGGAAGACATATTTTGAGTCAGTATAAAGGGTGAGGGATTTGCCTTGTGCTAGAAGGCAGGCACGAGTGGCTGCTATAAGTTCAGCCCGCTGGTTGGTAGTTCCTGAAGGCAGAGCTTTGGCCTCTATAATCTCAGTGGCTGAAACTACAGCATATCCAGAGTAATGAGTGCCGTTCTGCCTAAAGGAACTGCCGTCAGTAAACCAGATAAGGTCAGGCTTGGTGAGTGGTCCCTCAGAAATGGAAGAATGACAGGGGAGGAAATCATCTAAGGTTTCCAAGCAATTATGAGTTGGTGTGTTAGACGTGGGAGTCATTGGGAGCAGTGAGGCAGGGTTCAGTGCAGAGCAGGGGAGGAAAGTAATATTAGGGTTTTCCAGAAAGGAAGTGAGGAGAGACAGAACTCTGGATGGAGGAAGGGTTTGAAGGCCCTTATAAGCTAAAAGATCCTTCAAGTGATGTGGGGAGTGGATAGTTAAAGGGGCCCCAAAAGTCAGCTTAGAGGCTTCTTTATGTAAAATTTGTCCAGCAGCCAGAGCTCTTAAGCAAGGGGCCCACCCAAGGATGGTAGGGTCTAGTTGCTTGGACAAATATGCCACAGGTGCAAATGTAGGCCCATAGTTTTGACCTAAGACCCCAAGTGCTTGTCCCCCTTTTTCATGGACATATAGATGAAATAGTCTTGAAAGATCAGGAAGGTGAAGGGCGGGTGCCTTTAGGAGGAGTTGCTGAAGCCTGCGGAAGTGGTAGTTGGGGGAGGAGGCAAGAGATTCACTAGGGGGTCCCTTTGCTAGGTCATACAGGGGTTTGGCTAGAAGAGAATAATTTGGGATCCAGGCCCTAAAATAACCTGCTAGTCCTAGGAATGATAGTATTTCGGCTTTCGTATGGGGCACTGGAAGATCAGAGAGGAGTTGCCTCCTATCCAGTGTTATTTCCTTTTTCCCAGGTGTAAGGCGAAAACCAAGATAGGTGACAGAAGACTGGGAAGCCTGGGCCTTGTGGGGAGACACCCTATATCCCTTATCTGCTAGGAAATTGAGAAGCTGGGCGGTGTGTGATTGAGAGTGTTCCCATGAGGGACTACATAGAAGAAGGTCATCGACATATTGAAGGAGAGTAGAGTCAGGACAGGTGGGGTGAAATGATGTGAGGTCCTGGGCAAGAACTTGGCCAAAGAGATGGGGGCTATCCCTGAATCCCTGTGGGAGGACAGTCCAGGTAAGCTGACAAGAATGGCGGGTGTGAGGGTCAGTCCACGTAAAAGCAAAGATATCCTGAGATTCTGAGGACAAGGGAATAGAAAAGAATGCATCTTTTAAATCTAGGACCGAGAAGTGGGTAGTAGTGGCAGGGATCTGAGAGAGGAGGGTGTAAGGGTTGGGCACTAGCGGGTGGATGGGGACCACAGAGGAGTTGACAAGGTGAAGGTCTTGAACCAGCCTGTAGGACCCGTTAGGTTTCTTAACTGCCAGAATGGGGGTGTTGAAAGGAAAGTGTGTAGGCCTAAGATACCCCTTTCATAATAAATCCTGGATTATGGGTTCTAATCCGAGGAGGGCTGTGGTTGTGAGTGGATATTGTGGTTGACTAATATATCTTGAAGGGTCCCGTAAGACAATATGAATAGGACTGCATTTAGCCATAGAGGGTGTAGTTGTGTCCCAAACCTCATGGTTAACTGGTTTAAATAGTTGTGGAAGAGTGCGTGAAGGAGGTGTATCTGCCCCTAGGAACATCATGAGGAAATGAGAGGTAGGAGAGGTGTGGGGTGATATGTGAATGGTGACTTTCAATAGTGAGAGTATGTCCCTTCCCAGAAGGGGAATGGGGCAATGGCTCATAACGAGAAAGGAGTGTGTGAAGGACAAAAGGGATCCCTGCATATAACATGATGGGGGGGGGGGTTCGAGGGAAAATCTGTTTACCTCCTACCCCGACAATAGGAGTTTTTGAGGGTGTGGTAGGACCCCAATACTCCCTCAAGACCGAAAAAGCGGCACCAGTATCCAAGAGGAAGGTAATGAAGCGTCCATCCACCAGGAAGGTGACCCTAGGCTCTTGCTTCTTGATGGTAATAGTCGGGAGGGAAGGCCCAGGGCTTCGTCAATCCTCCTCTGCCAAGCCCAGGAGAGGCTGGGGTTGCCGGGCGGCTGACCAACCTCCCTTCTGGGTTGTTGGGCAGTTTGCCCCCCAGTGTCCCCTTTGATGGCATTTTGGGCAGGGGTTGGAGGGTGTCCTCGGCGAAGGACAATCCCTGGCCCAATGTCCCTCCTTACCACATTTGAAGCAAGCTCCAGGGGGTGTCTTATTAGGACGGCGTGGTGATGACCTTCTCTGAATGACCTGGGCCAACATTTGGAATTTGGCATTTTCAGCCCTCTGCCTACGGCATTCACTTTCATCCTCTCTGCCATGAAAAACCTTGAAAGCGACAGCGAGGATTTCGGTCTGAGGAGTAGCAGGGCCCTGTTTAAGCTCTTTAAGCTTGGCTTTAATGTCAGGGTAGCTTTGGGCCAGAAAATATGTCATTAAGACATGACGGCCATCAGGGGTTTCTGGGTCGAGGTTTGTGTACTGTTGAAGGGCCTTGGTTAGTCTATCCAGGAATTCTGAAGATGTTTCCTCCTTCCTTTGAATGATCTCCTGCACCTTTTGAAAGTTAACAGCCTTGCAGGTGGCCTTTTTCAGGCCCGCCAAGAGGCAGGATGTAAAAAGGTCACGAGACTGTAAGCCTTCAGGGGTGTTGTAATCCCATAGGGGATCCTGCTCTGGGACAGCATGAGGGCCTGTGGGATGGTTGGGATTGGTCCTATGACTTTCATCAGCATGGGCTTAGGCTAGCTCCCAGACCCGTCGCCTTTCCTCGGGGAGAAGTGTATTGGCCAAGAGCATGTAGATGTCATGATGAGTGAGGCTATATGCTTGTAGGACCCATTGAAACTCCCGAATGTAAGTGGTGAGGTCAGTGGTGAATGAGCCTAACTTCCTCTCTAGCTGAGTAATGTCCGACATGGAGAAGGGCACATGGACTCTGATGACACCCTTGGGACCAGTTACCTCACCAAGGGGTGCGATTGTCTTGGGGGTGGGAAGGAGTCCCTTAGACCCGGTAACAGGAGGACTAAAAGAGGCAGGCAGCGGACAGGAAGGAGAGGGAGGGGAAGGGAGTGTCTCTGCGGAGGAGGAGGTGGATCAGGCAGAAGAGGGTGGAGGGGAGGGGGATGAAACGGAAGGCTGAAGATCTGTGGAATCAGGCAGAGGAAGAGGAGGGTATAGCAGGAGAGAAGGGGCAGATGGGGCTGGGAGATAAGGTGGGGGTTCATCTGCTGGGTCGAATGAGGAAGAATCTGCAAAGTCAGGAGTAGAAGTAGGGGAAGAGAGGGGTTTGCAAGCAAGGAGGACCTGAGAGGGAGGGCAGGAGGAGCAGAGAGCAGGGTGCTGTGCGAGAAGGCTAAAACCTTCAATGCTGGAAATCTCCCTCCACTTTTTCAGAAGCTGGCAATAGTTAAAAAGGTACCAGAGGAGGTTTGGATCTAAGGAGCCTTCTGGAGGCCAATGATTGCCATTATCCAGTGGATATGTAGGCCAATCTTGGGTACAGAATTTGATTAGAAGTTTGGGCATGATGTCTGGTGTGAGGGAGAGTGTGGCCAGATTTTTTATTAAACATTTGAGAGGTGAGGCTTCAGGTATAGACGAAGAGGTGCCCATAGTCACAGGGAGAGATGGAAGAGAGAGAGAGAGAGAGAATAAGAGTAAGCGAGAGAGACAAAGAGAAAACCCGGGCTGGAACGGCTTCCAGGAAGCTCAGGGCGAATGGGGGTCAGGTGAGCATCCCCAAAATGACCAGCCATCGCGAGGAAATACAGAGGGCACTACCTGGTCGTCACCAGTGAAGTGCGATCTGTGAGACCCAATGGGGTCGGAGCCACGGGCAACCTGACGTCAGGAAAGTTTTCGACCACAGTGGAAGAAGTCAGTAATGAAAACAGAACTCTGGCTCTGGCAGAACGCAGTTCCAGGCCAGGAGTTCAGTTTTCCCTGAGCAGAGAGGCACCTTCAGCCAGACACAGCAGCCCCGCAGGAAACAGCAACTCTAGCCGGCAGCAGCAGCAGCAGCGGAGGAGGAAAAACCACAGAGCCTCTCGTGTAAACTCAGAAGCCTCACGCCCTAAAGGGAAATGGATCACCAGAGGGTCCACTGCCACCAGTAAAGGTCTTAGTGGGAGGAATTCCCCCCCCACCGGGCGTCTGGAGTGTGCCAGACGATCACGGTCACAAACCCAGTGGTAGCCCGAAGGGAGTTGGCGAGCCGGGGTCAGGGGAGGCTTACCTAGGTCAGATCAGTGGTGAGTGCAGGAAGCCGGCGTCTGAAAAGAGCGGACCAGGGCGGAGTGTCTCGGCGGAGCGGGGGACGGGGCTCTTGTTGGAAAGAGCTCACCCATATCCTCACACGGGGCACCAGAATGAAAGAATTCCCCATGCAAAGATACTTTGCCGGGAGAATTCCAATTTTATTGCAAAAAGCTGTGTGCTTATATAGAACTAAGGGGGAGATGGTAGGGCTTAGATAAATGGCAGGCAACCCGTTTATTGGCAAGTTCTTTCAGATGTCAGCTCCGGAGCCTAGGAATTAGTTCTCATTGGGGCTAAGTTTCCCCGCCAGAGAGATTTGAAATTGGCGCCGGCAGGAGAGTTCACAGGGGTGGGAACTTTTCGCTCCACTGCAGAAAAGAAGAAGGTAGGAAGAAGAAGTCCTTAGGCGCCATGTTGGGGGTTTTCTCTGGGGAATGGCTGCCGTTTATACTTTTCCCAAAAAGAAGAAACTTAGAAATTAAAATAAGTACTCAGCCTACAGAGATGGCAAAATTTCTGGTTCATGGATTTCAGAATAGAAATATTACTCTCAAAATAGCCTTACATGATCTCTTTTACCTTTATTTGCAAATTAATTTGGCAGAAGAATGGCAAGAACAAGCCATTCTTTGAGGAATTCGAAATCTGTCCCAAAGTTCACAAAGAACTGCAATAAATTTTATACATTATTTGGAGGGTGAGGCAAGTATGATTAAAGAATAACAATGCCCCCCCCCAATTTATCTTAAAACAAGACATAAAAATATTATTGTGACATAAGTATTAAAATAAGCCAGAATCTATTTATTATGTCTAGGAAAATTGTATTGGCTGATTCATGACCAATAAATTGACAGAATAGGATTTTACTTAATGTGGAGTCTGAGCAAAACATACCATACACATAGACATTTATGAGTCATAAAACTAAGTTGTAGAGGAATTAAAGGGAAAGCTATAGATGAGGCCAGAAAGAACAGAGATCATATAATGTTTGCATTCTGTTGACTTTGACTTTGACTTTAATGTAAAACCTGGGAATTTGAGGAGAGTAAAGATGTCATTGAACTTATGATTTAGCACAGTCTTTCCCTGGGTTGCTGAGGGGGCTTAGGAGTGAGCAGGGAGGTAGTTAGGAAGCCTTTGCAGTCATCTAGGATAGAGATAATGCTGGCAATGAAGGATGAGAAGAGAAAGATTCTGGATATACCTTGTAGATAAAGCTGATGACAATTTATGAACAAATTGGATGTAGAGTATATAAGTAGGAATCACCACGACTTCCAATATTTTTCTTCTGAAGGACTAAAAAATGGATTTACTATTTACCAATGAATGCCCTAAGATTAAATCCAATCCCACAGGCTCTGCAAAAATAATACTGTGGTATGGGTGTCGAAGTAAAGGATGTTCCAAGCAGAAATTTCCTTGATATTTATCGTACACTAAGACATCTCTGTGCACTTTAAGCCTCTCCCTCAATGTGGCTGGTGGTAGCCCAAATTTCTAAGAGACGTAATAGCTGTCTGGAACAGCTCATCTGGACATTCTTACAATTCTTCTAGGCAAGATGATTTACATGGTTTGTTTTGTAATTTTACAATATGGTCAAACCAGTTAGACACAGTGATACTTGACCATTTTGACTGATTTCCTATCAAAAGCATTGGTTTGTGAGTGAACATGATTAATCAAATGTTCAATTTCTTAACAGGAATTGAATTAACGTCATTAAATTAAGTTCCAAACACAATCTCTTTTCACATGCTTCTTGGGTGATTAATCATTGAATTTAAGATTAAAGCTTATTCTTTATTGTTATTTTGCCAAATACAGCAGAAGATCATTTGACTAACAGTAGAAAACATAAGGAATCAGAGTAATTGATTCAAATTCAACATGTTCTCATTTTTTTGTGCCAACTTTAAGTACATCTGTGAAAGTGAAAATTTTCTTTCCAAATAAAACTGATTTCACATAAGAGGTTTATTTTGTTTTCCTCTATCCCAATAATAAAACTATCTGCTCAATGACCTTGACTTTCTAGGAGAGCACAGTGCCACTCATGAAGAGAGATGGCAGAAATAATTACTTCTTTCCTGTTTAAAGACATTGTCACTTCCCCCTAAATGTAAGCCATTCTTCCTACTTCCCATAACCTTTAAAACCTGTTGGTCAGTCTGCAAATTAAGTCTTCTTTATGGCTGACAATTCATTTAATGTTGGCATGAGTAGGTTCCAGCATTTTCAATTTTTAAATAGAAAAACACATCTGTGTCTTTCACTGAAAGCATGATGAAGCTTTTTCTCTCCTCTCTCTTTAAAATTCTATTTGGAAAGAGAGCTTCCTCATCTGAGATTCTTTTCACTAGTTTCAAGGATCTTAAAACTCATTATTTATTTATTTTATAATCCTTTCTTCTATGTGTTTTCTTTCTTCCTTCCTTCCTTTTCTCAATAAGCACTTACTGTACAGACATTTATCTATCATGCCAGGCATTTGCTAGATATTGGCAGTAGGAAATGAATAAATCAAGTTCTGTCATGAAGCAGCTTACAGTAAAAAACTCTAAGTGACTATACAGAGAATGAGTGCTACCATCATCTCTCAGCAGGACGTGATACACTCCTAACACTTCTCTGTTTCCATTCCTGACCCCTACTGTCTAGTCTCTACAAAATAGCCAGATGAATTGCAAATGTAGATTTAGATCAGACAATTATCATGTCCCAAATCCTTGGATGGCTTCCCAACACATTTAGATTCCAGAATCCTTCCCAGAGTAAGGTCCTAGCAGAGAAGACTGCGGGATTTTAATCTGTCCGCCGCCCAGTTGCTCTCCCTCATCTTGGTGTTCATGATATGTTAACCTTCTTTGCTATCCTTAGAGCTCCTAAACATGTTCCTGCTTCAGGGACTTTGCAAGTGCCTTCTCTCTCTCTGAAATGAGTATCCATCCAGTCTCTGTTTAAATGTTCACCCCAGAACCCTTCCCGAGTGCCTATCCTTTCTATAGGAAGCGGGGACAGGGGTGGACACTGAAGTGCCGCGTCCGGCCAAGGGAGCCGAGTCCGGCGAGGGACGGCGAGGTTAAAAGACACACAGGACACCAAGGTTCTTCATCCAGGAGTCAATAATCTTTATTGCTAACACACCTTTTTTTATACCCCAAGCAGCAGAAGTGGAAAACTACCCAAAAGCAGGAGGGAGGGGGGAGAAATTTAGTTTCAACATCTATTATTGTCAGGTACCGAAACCTCCCTTAACAATAAGTCCATCAGACCAGAAAAGGTCAAGGCATTCCCGTGGGATACATATGTCTCAGACGGACAAGCAGGAACAGAAAAACCGCAAGTTCGCCATGGCCTTGTGAGCTGGCCACACTGGCATGCAGAACAAACTAGTGGAGGTAGGGCTCCAGGGGCCAAGGTGGACCTGCTGCCAACAAGTCTCCCTCTTTTGTTTTTTGCATGCCAGTGGGAATCAAGTAGCCCCTGTCTTAGGTCGTTCACAGCCCTTGCAATGCTTACCCGTCTCTGGGAAGGCCCCGATTCCCTGTCTTAGGTCGCACAGCAAGCGTGAAAGTTGCCCGTCACTGGGTACTACAAGATCAGCTCAAGGTGTTATGACCTATCAAGACATTATTGCGGTAAACACTTAACCGTCTCCACCCACGGGACCCACGACCGTCACCGCCGAATGGCAGATGTGATTGGACCGAGAGATTAGACAGCAAAGATCCTAGTACAGGAAGGCAAGAGGGAGAGGTATGCATAGAGAAAAGATATGGCAGGAGTTCTTCTTTTAAGGAGGACACTCATCTTCGGATAGGTCTGAAGTATATCTCAGAGGGGCGATCATCCATCTTCAAGCGTTGATAGTGAACCTGTATCGGCTTAGAGGCTAAGATATTAATTTGATCCTTAATGAATTGTACTATCTTATTTACAATGCAGGGTCCTATTGCCACTACTAGAAGGAGGCCTAACAATGGTCCCAATAAGGGAAGAAGATAAGGCAAAAATCCATTAAGTCCAGTCTAGAGAGGGTTCTCAAATAATTCCCTCCTCCTTTTTTCTAGGTCTTCTTGGAGTTGTTTAATTTTTGTGCGAACTATGTCAGATTTGTTAGCATAAAAACAGCACCTCTCCCCAAGGGCTAAACAAATTCCCCCTTGATTGGCAGTAAGCAAGTCTAAACCCCGCCTGTTCTGAAGAACTACTTCTGCTAGGGAGTCTATCTGGTCTTGTAAGTCTTTAATGGTTCCCGACAGGGTTTGCACATCATCTAGGATGATGTAGGATTGGAACTGTTAAGTAAAGAAAAGGTAGTTTCTAGGATATCTAATGTATTGGCATCTAAATCAGGAAGCTGGGATTTGGGCAATATCAAGGGGTGGTATGTAGGCTTAGGGATCTCTGGCTTTAAAAGCTTAATCACCTGAAGGTGTTTGATAGCATCAGTGGGTCCCCCTCCATCAGAGACTCCGATAGGGGCCTGCATGGGCCAGCAGGAAGGTTTACCCACGACGCCCTCACATCCTGCCTCCATTAACCGAGTCGTGATGCCTTCCCCTCCCCGGTCACCAAGAAAAGGAATATAATTATAAGTGGTCCCCCATTCTCCATGGGTGTTAGTTAGGATGGCCTCAAAATACTGTTTTCCTTGATTATTAACACAAATTGAGGCTGATGTATAACAGGAGATGTGCATTGCCGGGGTGTAACGACAAGTGGCGGAACAGCTTCCAAGAGTCTCGGTCGGATTAGGGACAACAAGTCCGGGCTTATTAACACATACCCATTTTGGTTGCTTAAATCCTCCGATGTTTTCATTGAGTTCAGCCGCCATGTAGGCTACTTTAGTCCCACAATCAATGCTCTGGATATAACCAGAGGGGGCCGAGTGCCGGGGCCCTCCCTTACACTCACAAGGGGCTCCAAAAAGATATTCATGAATATTCCCAGGTGGGGGGGTCAAGTCCTCCTTCAGCAAACCTGTCCAGAAGGAATGCCACAAGCGGGGTCCAGCTCATGAGGTGTGTCTCGGCACTCACTTGAAGGGGTGAGAACAACAGCGGCAGGATCAGCCATCTTGGGAACTTCATTTTGTCTTGAATTTTCATTCACCGGTCTGGTGCAGCGCTCCGGGATCCAAATGGGCTTCTCAGTTCCTGGGGGAAAAACACATACAGCTCCCCTCACTCTAGCTAAGAGTGGAGCCGGGGGTTGCCACTTTCCGGTGGATAAATCTTTCCACCTTATTTGAGCATCTTGTACAGTGGGAGAGGAAAAGTGGCGTTGTGCAGCCGTGCGCCCTCCAGTGTCAGTGAGTAAAAAATTTAAAGTAAATAAGGTTATGCTTAGAAGTGCTTGTGGTCCCTGACAATTCCGGTATATCTCCCCCTCTTTTGTTTTTTGTAAATAAGTTTTTAAATGTTGATGGGCTCGTTCCACGATAGCTTGTCCCTGTGGATTATAAGGGATTCCAGTCTTATGATTAATTTCCCATTGGGTGCAAAACCGTTGAACCGCCTGACTTACATATGCCGGACCATTATCGGTTTTGAGGCATCGTGGGGTGCCCATGGAGGAAAAGGCTTTTAGAATATGACTGATTACGTCCTTAGCCTTCTCTCCAGTATGTAAGGTGGCAAAAATGAAGCCAGAATATGTGTCAGTGGAAACATGTATAAAGGAGAGCTTACCAAAGCTAGGGAAGTGTGTAACATCAGTTTGCCAGACATCATTAGGTTGTAGTCCTCTTGGATTAACCCCAAGGGAAGGAGAATGAATAAATGGTGCACAGGTTGGACATAATGAGACAATCTGTAAAGCTTGGTCTCGTGAACATCCTGTGTGGAAGCGTAAAGACTGTGCATTTAAATGAAATTTGTTATGGAATTGTAAGGCCTTATCATATTCGGTCGTCACACAGGAAAGGCCGACAGCATGAGTAGCAGCGTCTGCTTTTGTGTTGCCCTCTGACAAAGGTCCAGGGAGCCCTGAATGGCTTCGGATGTGGCCAATGTATAAAGGATCTCGTCTAGCCCAAATGAGAAGCTGAACTACCCGTAGTTGTTCTGTGATGGTGGATTGCTTTCCAATATATGATGCTGTTTCTATGACTAGAGCCAGATTGGCTACATACAAGCTGTCAGTATATACATTAAGAGGAATAGAACTATAGACTTTGAGAGCTATGATTAAAGCTTCAACTTCTGCCTTTTGGGCCGACTGACCTGACACAGGTTGTCGGAGAATTTGAGATCCATCAAAAACGACAGCAAATCCATTTTTGGCCCCATCTGTATATACAGTTTGGGCCTTTGGAATAGGTTCCCTTTTCATAATCTTTGGGAAGATAATGGGACACCTTTTAAAGCTCTCCAAAAGTCTATGTTTAGGAAAGTGATTATCAATCTGACCCTTGAAGCTGCACAGGAAAAGACACCAAAGGTCATGTTCTTGTTGTAACTTGTGTATCATATCTTGAGTGTAAGGTTGAATAAGTATGTCAAAGGTTTTTCCAAACAATGCATCACCCAAATATTTAGCCTTCCAAATTAAGTTAATAACTAGCTCATAAAAGGGAGTCAGTACCCGGGGGTTAGAAGCCGGCAAGTGGACCCAATAAATGGGACCCGTTTGCCAGAACACTCCTGTGGGAGTAATTTTAGAAGGTAGAACTATAAATGACAAGGGCAGAGAATAATCTATCTGCGTAATCTGCACGTCCTGCAGAGCCTCTTTTATTAGCCTCAGTGTTTGTAAGGCTTCTGGTGTAGGTACTCTACATGACGTAGGAGAAGGATCTCCTCACAAGAGGTCATACAGGGGTTTGAGCTCTCCAGTTGGAATATGAAAGGATGGGTGCAGCCACTGTATTTCTCCGAGGAATGTCTGCCACTGATGTAAAGTTTTGAGCTGATTTATCTGGAACTGGGGTCTCTGGGTAAAGATTCCTATGTTATTAATGATGTATCCCAAATAATTGTAAGGGTGTTGAAACTGCACCTTTTCGGGTGCTATGACCAGTCCTGCCCCTTTTAGAAGGGATTGGAGGACTTCATAAGATTGAAGAAGTCTTTCTTTCTTGGGCCCTGCCAGTAAGATGTCATCCATATAATGAATGAGGTAGAGCTGTGGGAACTGCTGTCGAAAGGGTCGTAAAACCTCAGCTACAAAATATTGGCACATTGTAGGACTATTAGTCATCCCTTGAGGTAGGACGGTCCATTCATACCGTTGGTAAGGTTCCCTAAAGTTTGTGGAAGGCAAGGAAAAAGCGAAACGCTTTTGGTCTCGTGGGTCTAAGGGGATAGAGAAGAAACAATCTTTTAAATCTATAACAATAAGATGTCAATCCTTTGGGATCGCAGTAGGAAAGGGTAGCCCTGGTTGTAAGGGTCCCATGGGTTGCATAGTTTTATTAATAGCTCGTAGGTCCTGAAGAAGTCTCCACTTCCCAGACCCCTTTTGTATAACAAAAATAGGGGTATTCCAAGGGGAGGTAGAGGGCACCACGTGTCCTAACTCAAGCTGGTCTTGAACTAATAGGGAAGCGGCCTGTAATTTGTTCTTAGTTAGGGGCCACTGTTCTACCCACACAGGGTCATCTGATAACCAAGTAATGGACAGTGGAGGTGGCCGCACTTCAGTGGCCCCTAGGATAAATTTCCCAGTCCTCTCCGGTCTCTTCCCCGCCGGGTAACCTGTTCTGCTGGATCCACGGGTGATATTCTGCCCTCATGTCTCTTTCCTAGTCCCCTTCCAGGGATCCACCCCATGTCTAGCATTGCATCATTAACAAAGTCATTATTTCCTTTCAAAGTCTGGGTAGTGAGAATAGCCCCCATTTGATGAAGCAAGTCCCTCCCCCAAAGATTCGTGGGGAGTCCAGTCACCACATAAGGCTGGAAATGGCCACTATGTCCTTCACCATCTCTCCATTTTAAAAAGGAAGCACTTCTTTTTGGTCGGGTCTGTCCTATTCCCTGTAATATGGCCGAGGGACTCTGGAGGGGCCAGGCAGGTGGCCATTGTTTTTCAGAAATGACAGAGGCATCCGCCCCCGTATCTAGTATTCCCTTGAAAGCCTTGTCCTGTATTTCAATGGTCAGGTTGGGACGCGAATCCAAATGAGCTACACAAAAGGCCTGGGGAGTTCCAGTGAAGCCAAAGCTGCCGTCGCCCCGGGACCCACGGAGGGTGTGCCCAGGAATGGAAGCTAAGGGTAGCAGCAGCAATTGAGCTATACGCTCCCCGGGGGGAAGAATAACAATTCCTTGGGTAGCTTCTACTACTATTTTTATTTCTCCCTGATAATCAGCATCAACAACCCCCGTAAGAATCTTCAAGCCCCACTGAGTTGCGCTACCTCGTCCCAACACTAGTCCCACCGTCCCCTCTGGCAGGGGTCCAAAAACCCCAGTAGGCAGCGTCTGAGGTCCCATTTGGGGAGTTAATACCGCTCGGGAGGTGGAACTGAGGTCCAGTCCTGCGCTTCCTGGTGTTCCCCTGGGGAGTTCCCAGATAGAAAGGGGTTGGTCAGTGGGAGGCGGCGGAGACGCCCACTCCCTGGGGCACTGTTCTGTCCCTGCACTGCCCCGTACACTTTGGCTTCCGGGGCCCGGGGCGGGCCCCTGCTCCCGTTTCCCGACGGTATTGGGTTACCCTGGATGTCAAATTTTGACCTGCACTCACTGCTCCAATGATTTCCTTTATGACATCTAGGACAAATTCTAGGCATCCCTCTGCCAGCACCCTCGCTCCTTTCCGGGCAGTTTCTCCTTATATGTCCCTCTTTCCCACACTTAAAACACCCCTTAGAGCGGGTTCCCCTGTTATCAGCTTTTTGCATTCCAGTCTTAAGGGCAGCAGCCAAAACCTGACCAGTAATATGAGGCCCATCTATATCTTTGCATGCTCGAATCATGTCATCTATACTTTTGGCCCGGGAGGACTTAATAGCATTTTGGCAGTAAGTGTTAGCGT
The DNA here is from genome assembly GCF_021218885.2 of Marmota monax. NCBI lineage: Eukaryota > Metazoa > Chordata > Mammalia > Rodentia > Sciuridae > Marmota > Marmota monax. Next base: position 2,521,148 of record NW_026695208.1, on the reverse strand, counting down.
TTTCATATGCCAGTTGTCTAATAAGTGGCATAGCCTGTTCCAGATTAGGGAATATTTTTCCAGCAGCCTGCATTAGGCGGGCTATAAAGTCCGAATAAGGTTCAGAGGGTCCTTGAGAGATCTTGGAAATTTTTGTTTTAGTCTTAGAAACGGGTAGGGCTTTCCAGGCATGGACTGCAGCTGAGGCTATTTGAGCATAAACACCTGGGTCGTAATTAATTTGTTGGCCTATGGTGGCATACTGCCCAGTTCCTGTCAACATTTCGGCATTTCGCCGTTGATGGCCCGCATTCAGGTTAATCTGAGCCAGCTCGCGGCACCTTTCATGATATTCACTTTTCCACAATAAGAAATCCCCTCCAGATAACACAGCCCTGCAAAGTTGCTGCCAATCATTGGGTATTAGTTGACTGGCTGAGAAAGACTCGAAGAGGGTCAATGTGAAAGGGGCATGAGGTCCATAATTAATGACCGCCTCCTTAAGCTGTTTTATGTCCTTGAAGGCTAGGGGGACATGGGCTCTGGCCGGCTGTCCATCAGCATCGGCGTTTTCAATCATTGGAAAAACCTGAGCTGCTCTAGAACCCCAGTGGACCCCCGCCCGTCTAGTAGGGGCGTCCTCATTCCAATCAGGATTATAGGGAGGAGGTGCGGCAATTGAGGGGGCCCTAGGCACCCTCACATTTGCCCTTTTAAGGCGATGTTCTAGTTCCTCTATCTCCCTTTCTAATCCCTCCTCTTCCTCAGAGAGAGAACTGAGGTCCTCAGGATCCTTTTTGGGCTTAGAAATCTGGAGGTGTTTCTTACCCCCCGAGCCCGAGTCCTCAAGAGGACCCTCATCCTTTAAGGATTCTGCCATTTGCTCCTCCTGCACCTGATTAAGGGCCTGTTCACATTCAGCAAGCTGATCCTTGATTTTTACTTTATCTGTTAATAAAGCATCCTTTACCAACCTCCATAAGGAAAAGGTGGCAACTGGGACACTGTCCGAGCCCCGGTCCCTCAATAATTTCTGAAGGTCATGCCTCACCAGGTCCCAGTCACTATTATTAAGAAATCCTCCTGTCAGAAACCAAGGACAAGCCTGGGCAATAATTTCAACGAATTTGGTTGCAGTCTTAGTTTTTATTCCTGTTCCTTGTGTATTTAACAGCTCTTTCAGTTCGTTGGCCAGACGAACCTTCGCTGTTGAGTTACCCATGGTACGTACCCTGTCTCTTTAAAATATCTTTAAACCAATCCTCCCCCTTCTTTGTTAGAAGGTGAGCCCCATCCGCTTACCCCTGCTTTCCGGATCTCGGTGGGAACCTCCAATTGCCACGTCCGGCCAAGGGAGCCGAGTCCGGCGAGGGACGGCGAGGTTAAAAGACACACAGGACACCAAGGTTCTTCATCCAGGAGTCAATAATCTTTATTGCTAACACACCTTTTTTTATACCCCAAGCAGCAGAAGTGGAAAACTACCCAAAAGCAGGAGGGAGTGGGGAGAAATTTAGTTTCAACATCTATTATTGTCAGGTACCGAAACCTCCCTTAACAATAAGTCCATCAGACCAGAAAAGGTCAAGGCATTCCTGTGGGATACATATGTCTCAGACGGACAAGCAGGAACAGAAAAACCGCAAGTTCGCCATGGCCTTGTGAGCTGGCCACACTGGCATGCAGAACAAACTAGTGGAGGTAGGGCTCCAGGGGCCAAGGTGGACCTGCTGCCAACACTGAAGCAATGCACAACTTTATTTTTCAAAGCTTTTAGAACAGCACATTTATTTATTTATTGAACACATTCACTGCACACACAACCAGGCTGTACATTTTATGCAGGAAGGGATTTTTTTCCTTTCTGTTTCATTTACATTTGCATTCTCAGCCTGTAGAAATGGGCCTGCCACAGAGGAGGTGCCCAACTAATACCTAGTTAAATGATTTCACAAAGTACTAAAACATGTATAGGAAAGCTGAATGAATGTCAAGCAGAGGAATTCAGGAAATAATTCAATGAGGAAATGTGAATAGGATGTTAAAAAGTAAGTGTGGATTTGACTGATAGGGGGAGAAAGGAAATTTCATAAATGATGCATATGTGTCAGGTAGGTACCCGATACTATGATGAATTAAATTAACCTAGCACATAACGTGGCTGGGGAAATTAAGAAGTTCAATGTGCCCTCAAGGAAATCACTAAGGTTAGCGAAGGCAGCTGGGGCAGTAGAGTTTCTTTGCAGCTAAGTAAAAAGGGAAAAACCAAGAGCCATTCTAATGCAGGTTAATGCTGTTTTAAACAATCCTGCTTCCTCCTAAATTTCTTAATGTTGGCAAATGTCTCCATGAAGCATTTGCATCTAATTTTAATCAACTTGTGATAATTAAGTAGTTTTAAGGAATAAGACATTTTGTCATTTCACATGAACATGAGCAGGAAGGTACAAGATGTGAGATTAGGTCCCCTTTGTCTTTTTATCTCTCTCAGTTCCAAGCACAGTGCCTGATAATTTTGATGCTTAGTACATGATAGCTAGTGCGGAAATTTAAAATTTTTAAGTCTTACATCCAAACACATTAAATGAATTAAACACACTTTTTAGGGAAATGCTGCAAAATTTTTGTAACATGAGTAAACTCATTTTACCCATTTGAATTTTTGATTGTGTGTCACATAGTAATACCTATGTATCTTTGGCATCCTTCAGTGATCAGAGAGGACCAGTGAGGAGCATCTTCAGGGAAGGAAGCAACAAGAAGAGCAGCCCTGCACAGGAATATGCCTGGTTAAGTTCTAGAGCGGTAAGCAGGTCAGTGCAGCAGAGCAGTGAGAAAAAGAGTAAAAGAGATAAGGTCAGACAGACAATGGGTATCCAGATAGTAGAGCACTCTGCAGGCAATATAAAGATTATGCTTTTATTCTAGTGCATATGGGCCCCTGGAAGACATTGATCAGAGGCGTGACATAATCTGACTTATGGGTTCCTCCAGTTTATGTGTTGACAGTAAAGTTCAGGTGAGTATATTAATCCATTTAGGCCGCTATAGCAAAATAACATAAACTGGGAAATTTACAAACAACAGGTCAGTTCTGTAGGCTGGGAAGTCTGAGATCAGATGCCAGCAGATTTGGTATCTGGGGAGTGCCTATTTCTCATAGCTCATGTCTTCTATGTGTCTTCACATGTTAGAGGGCACAAATAGCTCCCTCAGATTTCTTTCATAAAGATACTAATCCCATTCATGAAGGCAGAGAACTCATGGTCTAATCATCTCTTAACACCATCACACTGGGGATTAAGTTTCAATACAAATTTGAAAAATCACATATATTCAGACCAAAGCACTGGGGCAGATAATATGTAGAATATCAAGTGCTTATGAGGTACTAATCAAGCCAGATCTTCACCAAGGAATTGGAAAAGGAGTCTGCATGAGGGTAGACTCTGCTATGGACTCCTGCATTCAAGAGCTCTTGAGATTAGTCTTCTGGGTACTGAGTTTCTTGCTCCTTTCAGATCACCAGCATCTTTCTGGAAAGTTTTTCAACATAAATCATTTTTTGACTTTACTATTTTTTTCCTTTAAGTGGAGGCAAAGTACATTAGATTAGCAAACCAAAATGTACTAATTGGTACATGTGTTTTTTAACAAAAACAGATGGTTGTATAATGAAAAAAGAAAAATTCAAATGATGAATTAAGAAACGTGTAAGCATAACTTAATGACAAGGTTAGGACTTAAAATGGCAAAGCTATCAAAAGTTCCTTGGCACTCTTTTACTTTCTTTTATTTCCTTTTTTTAAATTCCATCTAACCTCCCATGAGACCCCTGACTGCCTGGGGCTCACCTTCCAGCATATTTCAACTTCTTCATCCTTTTGTAAACTCATATGTTACAATTCCTTCTTCTCTACATCTTATTTGCTGCTAGGTGCTCAAGAGTTGAGATGGTTTTATTTTGAGCTGTGGCCAAGTGAAAGATAACTATGATGCTGCACTCTAATGTCATTCTTAAATCAATTAAAATGGTCAGTGTCTTATCAAATGACAAAATATAAATAAATAAATAAATGCTGGAAGGATATGGATAAAGCAGAAATAGAAACTGCTGGTGGGAATGTAAATTAGCACAGCCATTGTGGTGTAAGGTGATTTCCTAACAAGCTAAGAATAGAGCTACCATATGATCCAGCAGTCTCACCACTGGGTGTTTTAGCCAGTTTTTTCACTGCTGTGACCAAAATTCCTAACAAGAACAATTTTAGAGGAGAAAAAAAATTACTTGTCTCACAGTTCCAGAGGTCTTAGTCCATAAACAACTGACTCTTTTATTCTGGGCCCAAGGTGAGGCAGATAACCGTGGAAGGGTGTGGAAGAGGAAAGTAGCTTAGGACATGGCTATCAGGAAGCAGAGAGAGAGCTCTTCTCATCAGAGACAAAGTATAACACCAAGTGCACACACCCCCAGTAACATACTTCTTCCAGCCACGCCTTATCTGCCCACAGTTACCACTCAATTATTCCCTATCAGTGGATTAAGCCACTGGTTAGCTTACAACTCTTACAATCCAATCATTTTACCTCCAAGTATTCTTGCATTGTCTCATACATGAGCTTTTGGGGAGATAACACGTATCTAAACCACAACACTGTATATATATTGAAAGGAAATGTAACCATTATGTCAAAGAAATGTCTGCATTCTGAGTTTATTGCAGCACAATTAACAATACACATGATATAGAATCAAGTGAGCTATCAGTGGATGCATGTATTAAAAATGCTGTACATTTCACAATGGAATACAATTCAGCCTTAGTATTGAATAAGATTCTATCATGTGAAGCAAAATGGATGGAACTGAAAGTCACTGTGTTAAGTGAAATAAGTCAGACACAGAAAGATGAATACCACATGTTTTTATTCTTGTGGAATCTGAAAAATCAATCTCAGAATGGAATAGTGGTCACTAGAGACTGGGAAGGGCAGGAAGGAAGGTAGATATACTGAAGTTAGATAATGGGTAACAAAATACAATTAGAGAGTAGGAATTAGTTCTGGTTTTCTATATCATGTTTGGGTAACTATAATCTACAACTATCTGTGATATTATAGTTATTTCAAGTAGTTATTTAAAAATAACTAGAATATGAAATTTCCTAATGCATAGAAATGATTAATGTTTTAGGAGATGAAGTGCATATTACCCTGATTTGATCATCATACATTTTATACATATATTAAATTATTTTACTATATCTTGTAAACATTTACAAATATTATGTCTCAATTAAAAAATCCCATACTTATTCTGCCATCAGTTAAATTATAAAAGTATCATAGGGTTTACTATCTGATTTAATGAGTAAGTATGAAATTAAACTTTCAATACATCTAAAGCCTTTATGAGCTTATTCTGCTAGGGGGCTTTTGATTTCTTTAGTTGTTTCTATAACAATGGTATTTTTATGTTTATAAGTTTTTCTTTTACAAGTTTATTTCGAATCTTTATTCAGAAAAACATGCTGTTTCTCTTTGAAAGTTTCTACTGGGGATCACATCTCTCAATACTTTTATTTTGAAAATATCATTGTATCCTTTTTAATTACAAATATGTTGCAAACATAGTGCCTGTAATTAACAATACAGTATTGCAAACTTCAAAATTTAAAAGGGTAGATCTCATGTGAGTGGTCTTATTAAAAAACAAAGCAAATCTAATAAAATACAATGAAAACAAAAACAAAGAAGCACAAAAAGTCTTTGGGAGATGCTGGATGTGTTCATCACCATGAATGTGGTAATGGTACAATAGATTGTTCATACAGGTCCCATCCCATTGAATTCTTGCACAATAGTATGTGTAGTATTTCTATATCAATTATACCTCAATGAAGTTAAAATATTTCAGCCAAGGAAAAACAGGAAAGAAAGGAAGGAAGGAAGAAAAAAAGAGAGAGAGAAAGAATTTAAAAGAAATTTGAGTGGTTTGGGCACAGGTACTTATTACTTTGGAAACTTGTTGGCATTTTCAAATCACCAAGGAAGAAAATGCCTTCTTTGACCAAAAGATAATGATTAGAATTCCTGGGAATATTGTACAAGCTGGGATATTATTTTAAAATGTAGGTTTTCTTTGGATATAGGTGTATTGAGGCCCATGGAGACATTTGCCACTGAAAGGATGGTTTCTCAAACTCACAGATCTCAAGAGGATCCAGTGCACAGCTCATCATGGGCATGTGTGGGACACACAGGAGGCATCAGGGTAAGTTAGGAGACAGCAGGAACATTGGGAAAATATGGGCAACGGGCTTTACTATGGTTTCCACAGGAAGGAATGGGCAAGCAAGGGCCAACAGGTTAGGGTTAGCTAATGTGAATAACTTCAGGGGCCCCCACAGTTGTCTAGTACCTGGTCCTGAGGCGATTAGGGTGGGTGGATGGTGGTCCATGGTGTGAGAGCCTTGAGAAAGTACATAAAAATAGTGGGTGGGATCTAGGGTCTGGATGTCTTGGTTTGGGGATAAAAGATGTGCTTGGACTTGTAAACCAGTCCTTTACAATCTCTAGGCACTGGCTAGCTCTAAGAGAAGTAGTCCCTTCAGGACCAGCAAGCCCAAGTTTTAAAACATCCAGAACCTATGGTTCAAAACAGATGTTGAAGCTTATATCCCATCTAGAAGAGTATGCTTCCTGAGCACTGTGACACATACCCCATAGTTTCCAACAGGAGAAATATACAGTGGATCTTCCCCAGTGTAAACTACAATAAAACACACACACACACACACACACACACACACACACACACATGCTGATGGGGTTCCCCTTTCTCTCACTAAAAGAGAGATTTAAAGAGCCTCTAGTTTAAATTAGAATGAGTAAGAATTTGCCAAACAGTAAGTAGTTCTACTTGGAGAGATCTTTGACTTAGGCAATGATGGTAAACAAGTTTTGATTTTCACAGTAATGCAAGTAATTCTGACTCATATATTTGCCCTGAAATACTATGTGTCTTCTAAAAATCTCTTCACATAGGAAAAAAAGTTCAGTTCAGGTCAAACTTTAATTAAAACAAAGTTGCTATTTAAAAGTGTGCTGGAAGACCATACTGCTACTGCTTTTGAAATCCTCTTTCTACCTTTTTACCACAAATGCTTATTATTTCTCTGAATGATATCCAGGCAGCTTCAAGAGAAAATTCACTAATGTGCTCAAATTTGCATTTTTATAGCAGTTTTTTCAATTTTTCAACATAGTACAGGAGAACACATTATGACAGCTCCCATGCACCCTTCAAAGAAACTGATGGAAAGTAGACAAGACCTGTGGAGAATTTGGATTCACTTTAAAAAATCACCTGTGGGACCTGCCAAATTGCTACTATCTATCCCAGACATGGTGCTCATTAAGAAACCCCATTGGCTCATGATTTATTGATTAGAGACCAAATATCCTGGAACAGTCATAAATTACTCTTGGAATGGGATTTTAAACATCCTTTCCCAGATCCTACCAATGAATTATACTTCAGATACATTTGTTCATGACTTAATCTATATGAAAATTGTTCTGTTCTTTCTAGTTCATTACTTGGATTGTTTTTATAACATTATTATGCTACTGGAATAGATTTAAATAACAGAATATTTGTTATGACTAATATTATTAGTCATATTAAATATTAGAAATTTTTAAAGAGATGTTATTTAGAACCCAAGTTTTAATATTTCAGTAATTTACTGAAGTGCTTTCTGGATATGAATTAAAATATTTACATGGAACAAGCTATAAACATTTGTATTCCAAAATAGAATTTCCTTCCATTTGGAGGGGGAAAAAACTAGATTATTATATTTCTTTTTCTTTCTGTACTGTCCCAGAGGTGGGGGACATTTCTGCAAATGCTAGACTCCAAAAACAGTGCCTGTAGTCCATGCCAGCATGGGTTATGAGAAATAAACAAACTAATCCCTAGTTTCCAAACAATTGAGAAGACTGACACTAAAACAATTCAATGCAATCTGGAAGCTGAACATAAGTACGGCAATCAAACACAATAAAGGACAGATGGACAGATAGCATGATGTAAACAACAAATGTGACAATTTTATTTTTCTTTCTGCCATTCTGGGGATTGAACCCAGAGCCTCACACATTGTAAGCAAGTGCTCTACCTCTGAGCTACATTCACAGACTTTTAAATTTTTATTGAGACAGGGTCTCCATTCTCACTAAGGAATCCAGGCTGGCCTTGAAACTGTGATCCTCCTACTGAAGCCTCCCAAGTAGCTGGGATTGTTTCACTACTTCCAGAAAAGAAGATAATTTTAAAATCTACATTAGAAAAGAAGGAGGTGGAGGAGGAGGAGTAGGAGGAGAAGGAGGAGGAGGAGTAGACGGAGAAGGAGGAGGAAGAGGAGGAGGAGGAGCAGCAGCAGCAGCAATGGCAGCTGAAGGTGGAATTAAGTTAGCAGAAGAAATTTTAAAAAAACTGGAAGTATTTTAAAGATGTGCATTCCTTGCAGGAGCCATTCATTCATTCATTCATTCATTCATTCATCTTCAAGCCCTCTTTAAAAAAAATGTGACTTATTATCTATTATGTGCTAGGATTGAAGAAACTATGGAGGAAAAGTCAATATTTTCTTCATCGTGAAATTTAAACATTATCTGGGAAATGAACACCATAAAAGTTACAAAAAGAAGAGGGTGAGAATGAAGTATGTTGAGAGTCTATAACAGGTCAGAGGATTGAGGAATTAAGGCATGTGTCCTGAGATGATGACTTTAAACTGTAACCAGAGATATAAAGAATGCATGGTCAGTAGAAAGCAGAGTAGGTGTATGGAGCAATGTAGAGGTGGGTGTGGTAGCTGTGAATGTAGCAGTGGATTGAAGAAGAGGCTCCAGGTAGCAGAAAGAATAGCAGGAACACAAGCTCTGAGGTAGAAAAGAGGATGGCATGTCCTAAGAACTGGACAACAGCATTTTTGGAGATGAGCATGAAGATAAGATGAACAAAAAGTTAGAACATGTAGAGTCTTAAAGAGTCACGTAGGAATATCAGCTTTACACTAAGAGAAATGAAAAGCCATGAGTGAGTTTTAAAGATGAAAGTTATGGAATGACCCTACATTTAAAAACAAACAAATAAACCCCCACAGGACCATGCTGTTTGTAATGTAGAGGCTTGTTGGACGGCAGAGATAAATGTGTGTGACTAGGTATGAGACTATTTCAATAAATCTACAATGGATAGTTTTTTGGACTAAGCTGTGGGACCAAGATGGGACTATAGAAGGAGAAAGAAAATAAAAACCATAACACTTGTACATTGACAGCAGATGGGTAACAAGAAAATAGGAAGAATCAGGAAAGATCCTTAGGTTCTTAGATTAAATAGACTCATCTGTTGGATGCTTTTCTGAAGAAAGAAACAATGGAAGAACAATTCGTGGACAAGTGCAGAATCAATTTTAGAACACTGAATTTGGAGTGTTTTTGTGACTTCCCAATGCCATGACTTGCAAGCTGTTAGGTACATACAGTATAAAATGTATAGTCAGGAGAGAGGTCTATGCCTGTCAGCATTGGCTAGATTATGCCACAGAAAAAGTTAAAGGAGTTAGAATAAAAGGTGTTTTCTTTTGATTCTGCGGTATGTCCATTGCTTTAGCAAAGAGCTCCTTTTCAAAGTACTTATTCAGGTTCCTGGGCTGCTAGAGATCCTCCCAGTTATGATGCTGCCATCTCCCTTTGGGGCTTCAGTGTTCACTGCAGCAGGGCAAGAGAGACTTGGAAATACATATCAGCTCAAAAACACTCCTGTCCTATAGTGACACCTGTCATTTCCATTTCCATTCCATCAGCTGAGGGAAGTCATATGACCTCTGTTGGCTTCTAAAAAGAAAAAAAGTGTAGTTTTCCATTACTATCTAGGAGAAGAAGGAAATCAAAAAATAATTGGTGAATGCTAATAATGACTATCTCAAGTTGGGTAATATTAGTCAGGTGTTCTTAACGTGCAGTGACACTCATCATGTAGTGACACTCATCACTAGTGGTAGTTAACTGTTTTCCCTTGTGATTCTTCACATTAGTTTGTCTTCTTAAGGCAATGTCCAACAAATTTATGCCAGACTTTTTTGCAGTTTTAGATGTTAGAATGTGACCTAGATTTCTTTAGTCGCTGGAACCCACATAAGATTTGCATTAGTAAGTGAACATATGGCATGGTTTGGGTATGAAATATGGTTTAGATATGATTGCTCCCCAACCCACCCACATCTTGCACCAACCACCATTCACCTAAAGACCCACGTGCTGGAAATATGGTCTTGGTGTGACAGTTTTGCAAGGTGGTGGATCTTTATGAGGTGAGGTCTGGTGGGATCACAGGGGCACTGCCCTCATGAAGAGATTAATAAAGCTGTGATTAGATCAGATGAGTTCCCAAGACATTGAATCCTTATAAAGTGAGTTTGGCTGTATTGACTCACTGTTTTGTACATGTGCCCAATCTGCATGTGGCTGGTTCCCTTTCTGCTTCTCTGTCATGTCAAGATTCAGACATAGGACCTTTGCCAGGACACACATGCTGTTTGAACCTTCTAGCTATCATAATCTTGAGCCAGATAAACTTCTCTACTTCATAAAGTACCCAGATTCAAGCATTTTGTTGTAGTAACACTAAACTATCTAGTATCTCTTCCAGAGTAGCTCCTGCAATATGGTATCATTGCTTCTGAGAGGTTAGCTTCAGAATCATGCCCTCTGGCCCTTTCCAATTTATATAAGTTCCATAATAGCCCTTAAAATTATTTTCTCCTTAAATAAGCCAGAATAGTTTCTAATGTTTGCAACTAAGGATCCTGACTAATATAATATTTGGCTCTTGGAGAGGTAATAGGCTCTCAAGGAAATGAAAATCAGTAGATGGGTCATTTAAGTTGATTGGGCTTGAAGGCATTGAAGATCTAGTTACTGCAGAATTGGGAACTCTAGTGGTTAATGGCTTTACATGTGAATCAGTTATTTAAATTCTATAAAGTGAAATAGGATTTGTAGTCAAGACATGGGGAAACATGTACCTATTTATATAAAATAAATAGGAAGAACCAAGGATTATAGGAAAAGAAGGAAGGCTTGAGGCTTCCAACTGCACTAGAGAGCTTGATGACAGAAAATGGTAAGAGTTCAGTCTTAAATTCCTAGTTTGAGGTATAGTAAGAGAATCCAGATCTTAATATGCTAGTGACCAAAGCACTTCTTGCTGTTGCTATTGTTACAACAGCAGAATTGTCATAGCAAATAATAAGACATCCTATCTGTTCTGGGTTGCTAAATTTCAGCTTAGATTGAATCCAAATCTTTGTCAGATTTCTTTGTAACAACAGATTGAATAGAAAAGAGAAGCACCATAGAATCAAAAGAGATTCATTCCAGAGAACCTCAAACACCAAAACCTCATGGACTGTTTTGCCTGCAAAACAGAACTTTTTTACCAGTCTATTCAAGCCAATGATGCCTTGCTTCTACATCCTTATAATATGTACTTTTCAAGGGAAACAAATTTTCTTATGTCCCTTCCTATCATCCTCATTGCTTGTTGCCCTATAGCTAGAATGAGCCAAATATTTTAATTGTTTGCTCAGTAAGCTGACTGAAACTGTGTACAAAGATGGCTTATGAGGAAAGAAGCAAAGATGTCATTAAATTCCTTTAATTAGAATAGATAAGTCCAATAAATTATGAAAATTTTGGCATTGAATTTATCATGAATGACTCTAACCCTAAATCAATTTCCTAAAAGGATCCAGATGATTGAAATGCAATTATTGGTAGAAATATACTGGGAAGAAGAGTCTTATCTGAGTCTTAGTGAAAAACACAAAGCACACAAAGCACAGTGATAAGTTACTGAGGTTTTTTTTTGTTGTTGTTGTTGTTTTGTTTTGTTTTGTTGATGGGGAGATGGGAGTAGGCTTTTGAAGCTACGGGGATTGAAACGAGTTCCCTGATTCCAACCCAATTTATAAAATAAATCTACAGAGCTTGGCATAGTACATGGAATGTAGCTATTCCTATGGTATATGCCTTTTTCTTACATTAATAACCAGAGACCAACAGAAACGGCTTTCACCTGGTATAAACAGTGGTGCATCTTTATTATTTTGTCTTAGAGCTGTATTAAATATATAAATCTGTGTCATTATTTATTCTAGAGAGAACTTGATTTACTCACAATTTTGTAGAGCATTACCCAGATTCAAAACATTGATGAGCTCATGAGGAAAGAAATTAGAGATAGGTATTCTAGATTCTTTTAACAATTCATGTATGCATGTATTACATGTATGCAATACATTCCATGAAAATACTGGGTTTAGGATAATTCTCTTGGTCCAACCCAGTTCCCTAGCCTTTCCCCCTTCTTTCTTGTAGTTCTCAAGAATAACTGTAGAATAAACAAGGAATATAATAACCTGAGATAGTGAGAATCTGACCACATGACCTAAATCTTTTTCAGTGCCCTTTGGAAATAGAATGTCTTTGAATTCTTAGCCAAGCTATCACAATGCCATGGAGTACAAAGTTCATGGTGGTCTTTTTTTGTGGGATCTCTCCTGTTGTGCAAGTGGGATTTATGGTTGAGACTCCACCTGTCCCAGGTGGATTTTTGAGTCTTCAGGATCAGCTCATGATGAATTGTAGGGTTTTGTTGTCCCTTACTGCTTATCTTTAAGAGATTATATCAATTTCACGTAACTTTTTGAGTTTGTGTATGCTGGATTTCATAGGACTCAGAGAAATTGGTGACCAGTGCACAGCCTGGTTCATACAGGGATCTTCCACCTTGGAGAACTTTCTGAATATACTAAAACATAGTACACAGTAGGATTCATATTCAATTGCAAGGCAAGTTCTTATACTTTGTCCCCTTAATCATGAAGGAAGAAGCACAGTTATTATTTTTATTTATCTTTTTTATTGGTTGATCAAAACATTACAAAGCTCTTGACATTTGATTCAATTGGGTTATGAACTCCCATTTTTACCCCATATACAGATTGCAGAATCACATCGGTTACACATCCACGTTTTTAATTAATGCCATATTAGTGACTGTTGTATTCTGCTACCTTTCCTATCCTCTACTATCGCCCCCTCCCCTCCCCTCCCATCTTCTCTCTCTACCCCATCTGCTGTAATTCAATTCTCTCCCTTTTTTTTCCCTTTCCCCTCACAACCTCTTATATGTAATTTTGTATAACAATGAGGGTCTTCTTCCATTTCCATGAAATTTCCCTTCTCTCTCCCTTTCCCTCCCACCTCTCGCCTTTGTTTAGTGTTAATCTTTTCCTCATGCTCTTCCTCCATGCTCTGTTCTTAGTTGCTCTCCTTATATCAAAGAAGACATTTGGCATTTGTTTTTTAGGGATTGGCTAGCTTTATTTAGCATAATCTGCTCTAATGCCACCCATTTCCCTGCAAATTCCATGATTTTGTCATTTTTTAGTGCTGCATAATACTCCATTGTGTATAAATGCCACATTGTTTTAATCCATTCATCTATTGGAGGGCATCTAGGTTGGTTCCACAGTCTAGCTATTGTGAATTGTGCAGCTATGAACATCGATGTGGCAGTATCCCTATAGTACACTCTTTTAAGTTCTTCAGGGAATAGTCTGAGAAGGGCAGTAGCTGGATCAAATGGTGGTTCCATTCCCAGCTTTCCCAGGAATCTCCATACAACTTTCCAAATTGGCCGCACAAATTTGCAGTCCCACCAGAAACGTACAAGTGTACCTTTTTCCCCACATCCTCGCCAGCACTTGTTGTTGTTTGACTTCATAATGACTGCCAATCTTACTGGAGTGAGATGGTATCTTAGGGTGGTTGTGATTTGCATTTCTCTGACAGCTAGAGATGGTGAGCATTTTTTTCATGTACTTGTTGATTGATTGTATGTCCTCCTCTGAGAAGTGTCTGTTCAGGTCCTTGGCCCATTTGTTGATTGGGTTATTTGTTATCTTATTGTTTAATTTTTTGAGTTCTTTGTATACTCTGGATATTAGGGCTCTATCTGAAGTGTGAGGAGTAAAAATTTGTTCCCAGGATGTAGGCTCCCTATTTACCTCTCTTATTGTTTCTCTTGCTGAGAAAAAACTTTTTAGTTTAAGTAAGTCCCATTTGTTGATTCTTGTTATTAACTCTTGTGCTATGGGCATCCTATTAAGGAATTTGGAGCCTGCCCCACAATATGTAGATCGGAGCCAACCTTTTCTTCTATCATACGCAGAGTCTCTGATTTGATATCAAGCTCCTTGATCCATTTTGAGTTAACTTTTGTGCATGGTGAGAGAAAGGGATTCAGTTTCATTTTGTTGCATATGGATTTCCAGTTTTCCCAGCACCATTTGTTGAAGATGCTATCCTTCCTCCATTGCATGCTTTTAGTCCCTTTATCAAATATAAGAAAGTTGTAGTTTTGTGGATTAGTCTCTGTGTCCTCTATTCTGTAACATTGGTCCACCCGCCTGTTTTGGTACCAGTACCATGCTGTTTTTGTTACTATTGCTCTGTAGTATAGTTTGAAATCTGGTATCGGTATACCGCCTGATTCACACTTCCTGCTTAGAATTGCTTTTGCTATTCTGGGTCTTTTGTTTTTCCATATGAATTTCATGATTGCTTTATCTATTTCTACAAGAAATGCCATTGGGATTTTGATTGGCATTGCATTAAACCTATAGATAACTTTGGGTAACATAGCCATTTTGATGATGTTAGTTCTGCCTATCCATGAACAGGGTATATTTTTCCATCTTCTAAGATCGTCTTCTATTTCTCTCTTTAGGGTTCTGTAGTTTCCATTGTATAAATCTTTCACCTCTTTTGTTAGGTTGATTCCTAAGTATTTTATTTTTTTGAGGATATTGTGAATGGGGTGGTTTTCCTCATTTCCATTTCAGAAGATTTGTCGCTGATATACAGTAATGCCTTTGATTTATGCGTGTTGATTTTATATCCTGCCACTTTGCTGAATTCATTTATTAGCTCTAGTAGTTTCTTTGTAGACCCTTTTGGGTCTGTTAGATATAGTATCATATCCTCCACAAAAGTGATAATTTAAGTTCTTCTTTTCCTATTTTTATGCCTTTAATTTCTTTTGTCTGTCTAATTGATCTGGCTAGTATTTCGAGAACTAAATTGAATAGAAGTGGTGATAGAGGGCATCCCTGTCTTGTTCCAGATTTTAGAGGGAATGCCTTCAGTTTTTCTCCATTTAGAATGATGGTAGCCTGAGGCTTAGCATATATAGCTTTTACAATGTTGAGGTAAGTTCCTGTTATCCCTAGTTTTTCTAGTGTTTTGAACATAAAGGGATGTTGTACTTTGTTCGAATGCTTTTTCTGCATCTATCGAGATGATCATGTGGTTCTTATCGTTAAGTCCATTGATGTGGTGAATAACATTAATTGTTTTCTGTATATTGAACCAGGCTTGCATCCAAGGGATGAATCCTATTTGATCATGGTGCACAATTTTTTTGATATGCTTTTGTATTCGATTTGTTGACAGCCACAGCCAAAGGGGCCCCAACAAACTTCCAGCTGCCAGCAAACTTCCAGCTGCTGGCTGATGATTGGCTCACAGCGGCCCCAGCAACATCTAGCTGATTGGCTCCTCTGCGGTGATGCTCATTGGGCTGTTTCCCTGCCCTTTCAGACCACGGAGCTGCTCATTGGGGGACTTTTTTGGCTCCGCTCATGTGACCCAGCCAATCGGCCTCAAGAGCAGGAGGATTGTGGGAGGTGGGGAGAAGCTTGTGGGGGAGAGAGAGGCTTGTGGAAAGCCGGTGGTGGCAGTTGAGGCTCTGAGGGTTTTTCCTGAGAGGCTGTTTTGTTTGGCGTGTGTGGTTCTAAAAATAAAGTTAGTTTCTTTTGACAAGTGGCTCCTGATTGTGCCCAGCCAGACTGCGGCATTTGGTGGCTCGCACGGGGAGCGACTGAGGGTAAGTGAAACTGCTCGCCCCTGAGGGCAGGGCGAGAGGATGGGTAGCCATTTTAAGATTCCTCTTTTATTTTGCTTCACTTTTGTTTTAAGTTGCCTGTCCCTGGAGATGAGTGAGACGGAAGAAAAACCGCTCACATCTGAGGAAAAACTATTTACGTCTGAGGAACAGATAGGGAGAAAGGACGGATGCACATGTCAGGAGGATAGAAAGGCTATAATGACTTTTTGTTGTTCCCTTTTTATTTCATTCTGTCTCGGTTTTGTTTGGCGTCATCTTGTTGGGTTGTATTATAGTAGAAATACGGGATCAGAAATTAGTAAAAAACAAACTGAAAGAGTGTTAAGTAAATTGTTAGAGGAAGGAGGCATCTCAGTAAAATCAAGAACAATCAGGGCATACGTTGATACAATACAAAAGTGTAGCCCATGGCTTTTTAAGGAGGAGTTGTTAAATATATCACAATGGAACCATCATGGTGAAGATTTAAAAAGAATAGAAAAGAAAAGCCCAGGGACTCTGCCAGATGGCACATTGCCATTGTGGACGTTCATATCTTGTTTGCTTAGTCCAAAGCCTTCAGTTCAGACAATGGTAGAGGAAGGAGAAGACATAATGATTCAAGTAAAAGAGAAGGTCTCTCAAGTTAGTCAGACAGAGGAAAAGATTCAAGTAAAAGAGAAGGCCTCTCAAGCTAGTCAGACAGAGAAAGAAAGTGTAAAACAGAAAAAGCCATCAGGGGGAAAGTTACAACAGGAGACTGCTACTAACACCTTTCTATCACCAGAGGGTGTAAGTGTCCAACCAACAGCACCACCTCTACAGGAGACTGCTACTAACACCTTTCTATCACCAGAGGGCGTAAGTGTCCAACAAACAGCGCCACCTCCATATGCTGGGAGGCCCCCAACCCCCGCAGTTGATAGTTGGGATCCTGAGACAAGATCTCAAATATTAACATGCCCTGTATTTGAGGCAGGAGGGCAGCGATTTTACCAAGTTTTAAATTTCAAAACAGTGAAGCAGCTAAAAGAGGCTGTAACAACCTATGGTCCTCAAGCACCCTTCACTGTAAGCATGGTCGAATCCATTAACAACTTGAACATGACGCCAGCAGATTGGGCTAATATGTGTAAAGCTGTGCTAAATGGAGGACAATACCTGTTATGGAAGGTTGCCAATGAGGAATTTTGCAAGGAGACGGCTAGGTGAAATGCAGCAGCTGGTTATCCTCAGAGAAATCTAGATATGTTGTTAGGAAAGGGACCTTATGAGGATCAGCAGCAACAAATTGCATATGATCCTGGCGTATACGCACAAATTGCTGCAGATGCAATTAAGGCATGGAAGACTTTACAAGGACATGGAGGTTTACAAGGTCAATTATCTAAGGTAATACAAGGAGCTAATGAACCTTATGCTGAATTTGTAGATAGGCTTATTCAAACAGCTACCAGAGTTTTTGGGAATACAGAACAAGCAATGCCATTACTAAAACACCTGGCTTATGAGCAAGCGAATCGTTGGTGCAGAGATATCATTAGACCATGGAAACATGAAGATTTAAACACATATATTAAATTATGTAGAGACATTAATGAACAAGAGCAAGTCGTGGCAGCTGCAGTAAAACAGGCTTTAGATGCCAGAGACATTAATGAACAAGGGCAAATTGTGGCAGCTGCAGTAAAACAGGCTTTAGATGCCAGGCCAAGAATATGCTACAATTGTGAACAAACAGGACATTTTAAAAGGAATTGTGCCATTGGAGGAGGGTTTAACAAAACTAGGTATCAAAGGAGTAGAATACCAGGTATTTGCCCACGATGCCGTAGAGGGAGACATTGGGCTAATGAATGCCGTTCTCAAACCACCATAGAGGGTACTCCATTATCAAAAAACGAACAAGGACCAGGTGTTTATCCACGATATCGTGGAGAAAGGCATCGGGCTCCATTGCCAAAAAATGGACAGGGGGGCCCAATGCTCCGGGGCCCAAAACCACAAATATACAGAGCACTGGAGGAACCCAGCAACCCCATCAGGGTAGTGCCCAGGACACATTGTCCATCAGATCCCTCATCAGACAAACCAGAGGGAGCGCAGGGTTGGACATCTGCACCTCCGCCAGAGCAGTACTAACTCCAGAGATGGGAGTTCAAATCATTCCCACAGGGGTGAAAGGACCTCTTCCCAAAGGAACAGTAGGCTTATTATTGGGACGCAGCTCTTCTACTCTAAAAGGACTTATGATAAGTCCTGGGGTAATTGATCCCGATTATGAAGGTGAAATAAAAATTATAGCCAGTTCTCCAAAGGGTATATCAGTAATTACACCAGGAGATAGAATAGCACAGTTACTAATAATACCCAGCCTACATGATAAATTTTCCAGTCGTACTGTAGAAAGAGGTTCCAAGGGATTAGGATCCACAGGTGTAGATTGGGCTATGCTTTCTTTAAATTTAGATTCTCGCCCTATGCTAAAACTAAATATTCAAGGACATGAATTTAATGGGCTACTGGATACAGGTGCAGACCTTAGCATCATCTCTCGTCAAGAATGGCCAAAACATTGGCCATTACAACAAGCCACTCAAACGCTTCGAGGCCTAGGAGTGGCAACTAATCCCCATAGAAGTGCAATGGTATTAGATTGGAAGGATCCTGAAGGATGTGAAGGAACTATACAGCCATATGTATTGGATCATCTTCCTATAAATTTATGGGGACGAGATGTCCTAGATCAATTAGGTTTCACATTAACAAATAACATCAACCAAAATGTACCCACTATTATGACTAGACAAGGTTTTAGGAAAGGAAAAAGATTAGAAAAACAAGAACAAGGTATAGCAGCACCAATACAAATAGATCAAGGAACAGACAGACATGGGTTGGATTTTCAGAAAGGGCCACTGAGACAATAAAAATTACTTGGAAATCAGAAAGACCAGTATGGGTTCCTCAGTGGCCCCTGACTAAAGAAAAGATACAAGCAGCCCATGACCTGGTCAAACAACAATTAGCAGAAGGACATATACAACCTTCTGTATCTCCCCATAATACTCCCATTTTTGTCATCAAAAAGAAATCTGGTAAATGGAGATTATTGCAAGATTTAAGAGCCATTAATAATGAGATGGTTATTATGGGACCTGCTCAATCAGGGATTCCTCAGTTGTCTGCTTTGCCAAAAACCTGGTATGTTTTAGTTATAGATATTAAAGATTGTTTTTTTTTTCAATTCCAATTCATCCTGAGGATAGTCCACGTTTTGCATTTACTATCCCTGCACTGAATCATGATGGTCCTGATCAGAGATATGAATGGAAAGTACTCCCTCAAGGGATGGCTAACAGCCTAACTATGTGTCAAATTTATGTTAACAAAGCAATCCAGCCACTTAGAAATCAAAATCCTGAACTACAAATATTTCACTATATGGATGATGTATTATTAGCACACAAAGATAAAAACACATTGCTAGAATGTTATGCCACACTTACAAACTTATTAAAAAATTATAATCTAGAGATAGCAATAGATAAAGTACAATTAAATTTTCCAATTAATTATTTAGGAGTTCTATTATCCTCAACCATGGTACGTCCACCAAAAATTCAAATACGAGTAGATCAACTCAAATCACTTAATGACTTTCAAAAGTTATTAGGAGACATAAATTGGATAAGGCCTTATTTAGGTATACCAACAGGAGAGTTGGGACCTTTATTTGATATCCTAAAAGGTCCATCAGATCCAAATTCACCCCGAATGTTAACGCCTGAAGCAAGAAAGGCATTAAAAATCATTGAAACATATATGGAAAATATACATTTGGATAGAATTGATATAAGTTTGCCTTTATTATTTATTGTACTACCAACAAAAAATATTCCTACAGGAGTATTTTGGCAAGAAGGTCCATTATTATGGATACATTTATCTTATTCTCCTAACACTATTCTTACTAGGTATCCTGAGGCTGTAGGACAATTAATACTCAAAGGAATAAAAGCAGCAAAGGGAGTGTTTGGAATTTCTCCCAATAAAATTATTACTCCATATACTATGAATCAAATTGATGAGTTAGCTAATGAGTTAAATACTTGGGCAATAATCATGTGCAAATCTAATGTTTCATTTGATAACCACTTACCATCTAATCCTTTATTGTCTTTTTGGTCATTGCATCCTGTAATTTTTCCAAAAATGACAAGAAAAACACCTATAATGAATGCTCCAAATATATTCACTGATGGGTCTAATAATGGTACAGCAGCAGTAGTTACCCCAGATCGAACTTTTACATTTTTAGTACCCAAACAATCAGCTCAAAAGGTAGAGCTTAATGCAGTTTTACAAGCTTTTGTGATGTTTAAAGATTCTGTATTTAATTTATTTTCTGATATTCAGTATGTAGTTAATGCTATAGTATCTCTTGAAGATGCTGGTAGGATTTCCCCTTCTTCTACTGTTTTCTCTTTGCTTTCCACTATACAAAGTCTAATCTGGGACAGAAAAGATCCATTCTTTATAGGACATATCAGGGCACATACAGGATTGCCTGGAGCCCTTAGTTTGGGCAATGATTTAGCAGATAAAACTACACATGACATACATATTTTCTCTACACTAGAAGAAGCTATAAATTTTCATAAAAAGTTCCATGTCAATGCTAATACTTTACAAAAGCGTTTTAAAATAACTAAGGAACAAGCTAGACAAATAATAAAACAATGTCAAAATTGTGTGACATTTTTACCACAAGTTAATCTTGGAGTCAATCCTAGAGGATTGATACCTAACCATATTTGGCAGATGGACGTCACACACTTGCCAGAATTTGGAAAATTAAAATATTTGCATGTTACAGTTGATACTTCTTCTGGATTTTTGATGGGCTCCCTTCATGCCGGAGAAAAAACTAATGATGTTATAGCTCATTGCTTACAAAATTTTGCCACTGTGGGTGTTCCAAAACAGTTAAAAACAGATAATGCCCCTGGTTATACTTCTACCTCTTTTAAACAATTTTGCTCAACATTTGGCATTACTCATATAACAGGAATCCCATACAATCCACAGGGACAAGGCATAGTTGAAAGAGCTCATCAAACTATTAAAATGTACTTATTAAACCAAAAAGAAGGAATTGGGAAGGGGTATATATTCCCCAAAGATAAACTTAAAATAACCCTTTTTACTCTAAACTTTTTAAATTTGGATTCATCAGGACTTAGTGCTGCGGAAAGGCATATGTGTCCAAAAAAATGTACATAAGCCCAAGGTACTTTGGAAGGATATTCTAACAGGACAATGGAAAGGTCCTGACCCAGTAATTGTCTGGAGTCGGGGGTCTGTTTGTGTGTTTCCACAGGGAGAACAGCAGCCGATTTGGATTCCAGAAAGATTAACCAAGGTCCTGACCCAGTAATTGTCTGGAGTCGGGGGTCTGTTTGTGTGTTTCCACAGGGAGAACAGCAGCCGATTTGGATTCCAGAAAGATTAACTAAAGCGATTTCTACAGACCAAAAAGAAGATGATTTGGCTCAAATCCATAACAACTGATATCCAAAACTCCAGTTTGGCTATTCTTACATCTGCAACAGAACCAGGATGCTTTTTTCAATATCTATTTTATTATTGCCCTTTGCCATATCATGAAGTTCTATTTTGTTTTTTGAGCTCATACAGACCTAGGTTAATGTTTTGCTGATCAGTTCTATTTTTTGACTAGAGTTTTTAAACATTGCAATGGAGATTTCACCTGTAAAAAGTTATAAGGCCTTTACTATAATGTTATGTGTTGTATGTATTATATTATGTGTGCACACTTGTGTTTTGTGTTATATGTTTGAATGTACGTATGTCCATATATCATATATGATGAGCGCTCATGATAAAATGGATCCAAAATTTTTTTTTTCACGTGATTTATATGGTTTAATTTAAATTGGGTAAACAACTGTTGAGGATTGTTTTAATATGTAAACAAAAAAGAAGGTTAACAGATCTGTTTGTTTACTTTCACCTTTCCTTTTCATTATATTTAATAATTCTCTTAAAGATAATGTAAATTGTTAAGAAAATTGTTTTCTTTTAGTGCCTTCTGTAATGTTACATAATTTTTTCTTTAGCCATTATTGCCAGAATTCCTATCTTCATCCCAGTGCTGGTGAAGACAATGTAAATTGTTAAGAAAATTGTTTTCTTTTAGTGCCTTCTGTAATGTTACATAATTTTTTCTTTAGCCATTATTGCCAGAATTCCTATCTTCATCCCAGTGCCAGTGAAGACAATGTAAATTGTTAAGAAAATTGTTTTCTTTTAGTGCCTTCTGGAATGTTACATAATTTTTTCTTTAGCCATTATTGCCAGAATTCCTATCTTCATCCCAGTGCTGGTGAAGTCAAAGATAAAACCAATCTACAGCTTCTACAATAGCCATCACTGAACTGCTTGCAGAACTTGCCTGGACACATTGTGAGCTCACCTGTATGCATTGTGAACTATCTGTTGGTACAGCGAATTGTGGTAGTGCTGGAGTATTTTTGCTGATGGTGTCACCGGTGGTACAATTTTTCAAAGGAGCCCTCAATTGGCTTAATGTCATGGCATTTTGCATCCTCCTCTACTAGTGATGGTCTAAAATTTGGGGGCCAACAGAGGTGAGGCAAAGAACCTCACCCCCCCCACAGGTGCAAAGGCCTATCCACAAGTATGGCTGTATGCTGGACCGGTAGTCAGTGATGGGTATGATCCAATTGCAGTGGTACCAACCTAAGACAGGAGGCTGACGCCTAGAGGTCAGTTCATCCGATGATGGGTAAGGACCAAATGTTGAATTGGACTGCCTAACAGGCACGGTCCCTAAGCCACATGCTTGTTGTTTAAACAGAGAGGGGGAGATGTTGAGAGCCACAGCAAAAGGGGCCCCAGCAAACTTCCAGCTGCCAGCAAACTTCCAGCTGCTGGCTGATGATTGGCTCACAGCGGCCCCAGCAACATCTAGCTGATTGGCTCCTCGGCCCCAGCAACATCTAGCTGATTGGCTCCTCTGCGGTGATGCTCATTGGGCTGTTTCCCTGCCCTTTCAGACCACGGAGCTGCTCATTGGGGGACTTTTTTGGCTCCGCCCACATGACCCAGCCAATCGGCCTCAAGAGCAGGAGGATTGTGGGAGGTGGGGAGAAGCTTGTGGGGGAGAGCGAGGCTTGTGGAAAGCCGGTGGTGGCAGTTGAGGCTCTGAGGGTTTTTCCTGAGAGGCTGTTTTGTTTGGCGTGTGTGGTTCTAAAAATAAAGTTAGTTTCTTTTGACAAGTGGCTCCTGATTGTGCCCAGCCAGACTGCGGCATTGATTCACCAGGATTTTATTGAGGATTTTTGCATCTAAGTTCATTAGAGATATTGGTGTGTAGTTTTCTTTCTTTGAAGTTTCTTTGTCTGGTTTCGGGATCAGGGTGATGTTGGCCTCATAGAATGAATTGTGAAGAGCTCCTTGTTTTTCTATTTCTTGAAATAACTGAAAATTATTGGTATTAATTCTTCTTTGAAGGTTTTGTAGAACTCCGCTGTATACCCATCCGGTCCAGGGCTTTTCTTGGTTGGTAGTCTTTTGATGGCTTCTTCTATTTCTTCCTTTGTTATTGGTCTGTTTAAATTGTGTGTATCTTCCTGACTCAGTCTGGGCAAATCATATGACTTAAGAAATTTATCGATATCTTCACTATCTTCTATTTTATTGGAATATAGGGTTTCAAAATAATTTCTAATTATCTTCTGTATTTCTGTAGTGTCTGTTGTGATATTGCCTTTCTCATCCTGTATGTTAGTAATTTGAGTTCTCTCCCTTTTTCTCTTCGTTAGCATGGCTAAGGGTCTGTAGATCTTATTTATTTTTTCAAAGAACCAACTTTTCGTTTTATCAATTTTTTGAATGTATTTTTTGTTTCAATTTTGTTGATTTGTGCTCTGATTTTAATTATTTCTTGCCTTCTACTACATTTGCTGTTGTTTTGCTCTTCCTTTTCTAGGGTTTTGAGATGAAGTGTGAGCTCATTTATTTGTTGTTGTTTTTTTCTTTTTTTGAGGAATGAACTCCAGGCAATGAATTTCCCTCTTAAAACTGCTTGCATTGTGTCCATAGATTTGGATATGTTGTGTCTGTATTTTCATTTATCTTTAAGAAATTTTGATTTCCTCCTTTATGTCTTCTGAAACCCATTAATCATTCAGTAACATATTGTTCATTTTCCAGGTGATGCAGGATTTTTCCTTCCTTCTTTTATCATTGAATTCCAGTTTCATTCCATTATGATCAGATAAGATGCATGGTATTATCTCCGCACCTTTATATTTACTAAGAGTTGCCCTATGGCATAATATATGGTCTATCTTTGAGAAGGATCCATGTGCTGCTGAGAAGAACGTGTATCCACTTGATGATTGTTGATATATTCTATATATGTCGGTTAAGTCTAGGTTATTGATTGTGTTATTGAGTTCTATAGTTTCTTTATTCAGCTTTTGTCTGGAGGATCTGTCCAATGGAGAGAGCAGTGTGTTGAAGTCACCCATAATTATTGTGTTGTGGTCTATTTGAGTCTTGAGCTTGAGGAGAGTTTGTTTTATGAACGTTGCAGCATCATTGTTTGGTGCATACATATTGATAATTGTTATGTCTTGTTGGTGAATGGTTCCTTTTAACAGTATATAGTGTCCTTCTTTATCCCTTTTGATTAACTTAGGTTTGAAGTTGATTTTATTCGATATGAGTATGGCCACTCCTGCTTGCTTCCGAGGACCATGTGAGTGGTATGATTTTTCCCACCCTTTCACCTTCAGCCTGTGTATGTCTTTTCCTATCATATGACTCTCCTGAAGGCAGCATATTGTTGGATCTGTTTTTTTAATCTAGGTTACTAGCCTATGTCTCTTGGTTGGTGAATTTAAGCCATTAACGTTTATGGTTACTATTGATATATGGTTTGTACTGCCAGTCATGTTTATTTATTTATTTATTTATTTATTTATTTTAATTGGCTAGTTTTTCCTCTTTTGTTATTTTTCCCCCCTTTACTGAGTTACCTCCCACTGTTAGTTTTGGGTGCTGTTTTTCAATTCCTCTTCTTGTTGTGTTTTGCTCAAAATGCCTTGCAGTGCTGGTTTTCTGGCTGCAAATTCTTTTAACTTTTGTTTATTGTGAAATATTTTAATTTCATTGTCAAATCTGAAGCTTAATTTTGCTGGATACAGTATTCTTGGTTGGAATCCATTATTTTTCAGCATTTGAAATACGTTGTTCCAGGATCTTCTCACTTTCAACTTCTAAGATGAAAAATCAGCCGTTAACCTAATTGGTTTACCCCTGAATGTAATCTGCCTCCTTTCTCTTGTAGCTTTTAATATTCTCTCCTTGTTCTGTATGTTGGATATCTTCATAATTATGTGTCTTGGAGTTGGTCTATTACAGTTTTGTATGTTTGGGGTCCTGTAGGCTTCTAGGATTTGGCAATCGATTCCATCTTTCATATCTGGGAAGTTTTCTAAGATTATTTCATTCAACAGATTGTTCATTCCTTTGGTTTGAACCTCTATACCTTCTTCTATCCCAATGACTCTCAAGTTTGGTTCTTTTATGACATCCCATATGTCATGGATGGATTGCTGGTGATTTCTTACCATCCTTTCTGCGTTGACTATATTCTTTTCGAGTTGATAAACTTTGTCTTCATTATCTGATGTTCTGACTTCTATTTGATCTAGTCTATTTGTAATATTCTCGTTTGAGTTTTTAATTTGGTTTATGGTTTCCTGCATTTCTAGGATTACTGTTTGATTTTTTTTTTAAAATCTCTATCTCCTGATAGAGTTCATGTTTTGCTATTTGAATTTGCTTATGCAATTCGTTTTCAAAGTATTCTTTCATTGTTTGGACTTGCTGTCTAATGACTTCTCTAAGATTCCATTCCATCTGAGTCAAGTATGCCTCGAGTTCTTTCTCTGTCCATTTTTCTGATGCCTCTAGGTTCTCCTATAAATTTAAGTTGTTCTGCATTGTTTGTAATCCTTTTTTCCCTTATTTTTTCATGGTGTTCACGTTACTTTCCAACTCTGTTTAACTGCTGTGTTTCTGTTTTCTCCTATAAATTTGTTTTGGTTTTGTATATCTCTGTGGTCTCTCCTTTGTGGTGGGAGACTATGCCTAGAAATGTTGGGCTTATTATACTTTAAAGCTGATTCCTTCAATTCATAAAAGGCTTATGGATTCTGTATGCATATTGTGATTTGTTGTTTGGTCTTAGGACTTTATGTTTAGGTTAGGTGCTATGATGGTATGAAGGTTAGTGTGTCTTGGCTACTGTGGAATATTGCTCTACTGAAGGGGGATATTAACAGGCGATTGGATCAGGGTGTGTGGTAATACCTAGGTATTTAGGAGCCCTATAGACAGCCTTGAAACGATCACCTATTTGCATTTAGACAGTTACATGTAATGGAAGACATAATGCTTGGGATGAAAGTTGGGGGGAAGGGAAGGAATGAGCTCTTAAAAAGAAAGAGGGAGAGAGAGATAGAATAGAGGAGAATGGAAAGAACAATAAAACTTGAAAAGGGAAAGAAAGAAGTGAGGAAAAGGGGAGAAAAAAACTAATAAAATAGAAATTTAAAAAAAATGAAGTCTTAGAGATCCATTTTCTTCTCTTCTAGTAGGCGGAGCTGTGCCCTCCGAGCCGTGCTTCTGCCCTCTATGTGCCAACAGCAATCCCTGAAAGGCGGCTCCTGGGGGTCTCTCAATCCTGTTAGTCCAGAGCCGTTTCTCTTCTTCTGCCCCTCCCCCTTCCTCCTGTCAGCCAGCTAGACCCCCGCTCACCAGAGGCGCTCTCCAAGGATCTGATTACACTTGCAACCCCACCGCATACCCTATTTCCCGAATGACTGAGCACTCTCTCTGTCATTCATCCAAGCCCCAGTGCTGTGGAGCAGTGATCTGGGAACCGACAGTTTAATTTTTCCGGACCCCTTTGGTGGGCATGCCCCCGGGAACTGGCGACTAAGACCTTGGGTGTCGCCGCTGGTGGTAAGGGGAGTTGGGGATCGAAAATCCCCTCTGCTTCCCTCGGCCCCTATAGTCACGTCCACGCCGCTGGCGGTAGGAGGAGTTGGGGGTCGGGAGTCCCCTCTGCTTCCCTCGGCCGCTACAGACATGCCCACACAGCTGGCGGTAGGGGGAGTTGGGGGTCAGGAGTCCCCTCTGCTTCCCTCGGCCCCTACAGTCATGCCCATGGAGCTCTGGGTCGAGATTTTTGAGATTTCCCGGCTGTATGTATCTGGTGGGGGTGGGAATCACACACTTGCTAAAGCCGATTCCGCTGGGAAGGAAACCCATCAGCTAAATTCTGGTGACGTCACCTCTCTGCTATGGCGGGCCCCAGGCTCCGTGCCAGAGTGTCCAAAGGGAGGGGTGGGTCTGGCCTGTCTCTGGTCTGACCCAGTCTCGGTTTCGGTTCCGGTTCACTGTTTCATGAAGGCTTGGTTAGAGACCTCTTCATAGGGTCCCTATGCCGCACCTGCTGAACCACCTCCTACTGTGCTGTTTGCTGCGCAGCAGCGGCGGGTGGCGGGTCTGGACCTCCTAGTCGCGTGGCAGAGATTCACTCGTCTGGGGCAAACTGTCACCTCCAATAATCCTACAAATTCACCAGTAGGTCTCACTTCAGCAGAATTTTGCTAGAAGTTTCTCAGGAGGTAGAATCTGAACGTATTAATGCATCTCTCTGACCCCGTTATTGAGGAGGTACTGAAAGCGCTGCCTCGCCACCCGCCACCATGTTGGGTCCTCTCAGTATTTTTAAATGTGGGGGGAAAATAATCAACACATTTCTGTTGGCTTTTAGGATGTTATTTTTTAAATGGCACCTCAGCAAGAGAAGGCTTTTCAGCTGGATCAGACTACATGAGAGCAACCCTATATTGGCCTTTATTACAGTGAATCCAATAATTTCCAAAGTATCCGTAGCAAAAGAGATGTTATACAGAACCTGTGTAAAGTCTTAATAAGAGACTCATTCCTCAGGCACCTAGAGTTTTAGAGCAAAGAAATTCACATTGAACTATCAAGTGAGCAGGTGCATTTAAGAAGAGAAAGATATGTTAGAGAGGGAGGGGGCCAATCCAAGAACACAGATCATGTATCCAAAATGAGAGTTTCAAGAGGAAGATGGTCAGTCTGTTAAATGCTCCCAAAGAGCAATTGGTGAATAATAATAATCTAATTGTGATATTGATCTCATTTCCTCATTTTATTATCATAAGAACCCTATCAGAGAGTTAACATTTACCAGAATAAATTAAAGAGAATGTGGGGAAAAGATAATTAAACAGATAACTATTATGAAATAAATAGAAAATTATGATGAAAAAGACAAAATTGAAATTATTATCTGGGAGAAGATGTGGGATTCAAGAAAATATTTTGTTTGCTTGTCTGTTTGTGGTATGGAAAGTTGGGACAGTTTAAAAAAAGACTGATGAACTACCTTTTTTTTTTAATGTGGAGAGGATGTGACCCAAAATATATGTAAATTCATCCCTTTGATAGAAGGAAGGCACATATTTTTTATGGTAAAATTGATAAAGAGCTGAACATAGTTGTATATAGTATGCAGGTTTATGTTTGGTAACAGAAAATTAATAGAATTCTAATTTTTTCTAATGTGTATATAAAGTAGGTGCTGATTTGAACATGTCCCCCAAAGAGTATGTGTTAAAACTTAATCCCTATTGCAAAAATATTGAGAAGTGAGACCTTCAAGAAGTAGTTAACTCATGAAGGCTCTGTTCATGTGAGTTATGAAAAGTGGATTAATATTATCTCTGGAGTGGTTTCATTATCATGAGATTGAATTACATATAAAAGTGATTTTGGCCTTTTCTTCCCCTTGTGATACTTTTTGCCATGTTTTGACATAGTGAGAAGGTCCCATCAGATGCAACCCCTCAGTCTTAGACTTCTCAGCCTCCAGAATCATAAGCCAAATAATTTTCTGTTCAATTTAAATCCCCAAGTCTGTGGTATTCCATTATACAAGCACAAAAAAGGACTAAGACAGAAAATTCGTTTCAAGAAGTATATTGTTATATAGCAGACATCTGAGATTGTGGAAGCAGTTGTGGAATTGTGTGATCAGTAGGAAGATTCTGGATGAATAGGCTAGAAAAAGCCTCGATTGTCATGAATGGAACATGGCGAGCAACTGTGGTGAGTATCCAGAAGAGAAGAGCCTTAGATAGAGCCTGATCTTCTTATGGATTACTTAGTTGATTGTGAAAAGACTTTGAGTAGAAATATAGCTAGTGAAGAACATTGTGATGAGGTCTCTTGTAGAAATCAGTTACAGGTGTTCGAAACCAGAGAAAAGGCCAGGCTTGTTGTACAGCAGCAAAACATTTTACAGAACTGTCTCTGTAACCTCAGACTTTGAGGAAAGGAGAACTTAAGAGCTATAGACTAGGATATATGCAGAAGAAATATCCAAGTATCAAAATAGTCAAGGTGCTGAATGGCTTCTTTTAACCTCTTATAGTAAAACAAGAGAAGAGAAAAATGATTTAAGGTTGGAATTCATAATTAAAAGGGAAATAGAACAAAAATTTTTGGAAAACTCTCATTATGGCTATGTAAGGAATAAAAAAGCATGTTTAGGTGAGAATACTAACTATTTGCTAAAGAGGTTAATATGGATAGAAGGAAGCTAGGCTATGTTCATCAAGGCAAAAGAAATGAACTAAAAGGCATTTCGGAGATTCTCAGGTAGGCTAGGGCCTTGAAAGCAAGGTTTCTGGATAAATGCTTGTAGGACCTCAGCATTCACTGACCTAAGCCTCAGGGCTCTGCCCCTGCTAGTGCAGTGCCCTTCAGTCACTCCAGCCATGGCTCAAGCAGGCCCAGTTGTGGCTTGACTCACTGCTTCCCGGAGGTACAAACTGTAAACCATGGTTGTGTCTATTTGGTGTTAATTCTGAAAACAGGCAAAATGTAAGAGTTATGGGGTCATACCAACCTCTTCCTGTTTTTCAGAGGATGTCACAGACAGTCTGAGACCCTAGGCAGAGACTTATCACAGGGTTGGAGTCACTGCAGAGAATCCGCATTAGGGCAATGCCTAGTGGAGCTCTGGGTTTGGGGTAGCCCTTGAGACTCCAAAACTTACACTCATGCTCTCCGTGTGAAACCCTAGCTTGGGAGAGCCACAGGCACAAGACTCCAACTCATGAGAGCTGCTCTCTGGATAGGCCCAGCAAAGCCATGCGGAGGGGCTACCTGAGACCTTTGGAAGTCCAACCCCCACCCCAGTGTGTCCAAGATACAGGACATGGAGTTAGAAACTATTCTGGCATCTTAAGATTTATAAATCTTTTTCTTCTTAGGTTTTGGACTTACTTGGAACAAGTTATCCCTTTCTTCTTGCCTGTTTCTCTCTTTGGGAATGGCAATGTCTATCCTATGCCTCTCCCACCATTGTACTTTGGAAGTCTCTATCTTCTTTAATTTCACAGACTCTATCTGGAGGGCAATTTTCTGCAGGAGGAATCATGGCTTGAGTCAACCATATCTTGTTCAGATGAGTTTAAAATTTTTCTTTAGTTAAAAAATTTGAGTTGATGCTGGAACAAGTTAAGACTTTTGAGAATTATGGGATGGAATTAATATATTTTGTATGTGGAAACACAAATGTAGGGCCTAGGGGTGGGATGTCATGGCTTGAATGTGTCCCCCAATGTTTCTATGTTTGAAACTTAATCCCTAATATGAAAATGTTGAGAGGTGGTATCTTTAAGAGATGGTTAGGTCATAAGGGCTCTGTCCTCATTAATAGATTCATATTATTATCATAGAATTGAATTCATGTTGTCACAAGAATGGGTTTGTTATGAAGGTGACTTCAGTCCTTTCTGTCTCACCTGCATGATGTCTTCTACTGTGTTATGACACAGCAAGAAGGCTCTACCAGATGTTGCCCCTTGATCATGGACTTCCTAGCCTGAAGAATAATAAGCTCATTATAAATTACCCAGTCTGTGGTATTCTGTTACAGAAGCACAAACGGACTAAGATGGCAGGGGAAAGGTTTTCTTCTAAGAGGGAGGAAAGTGAGAAGTCAGAGGTCTGAGGAAAGAAGAGGTAGTTTGAGAGATGCCTTGAAGTGATGAAACCAAAGTAATGAGAAGAACAGAAGAGATTCAGTGTTGTGGCTAAATTGAAATTGACACCAATGAATTCCAATCATTCAGTTAGGTTTTCTTATGTGATTTTCTGCAGGAATGTTCATTGGATAAGTTAAGCATGCAGAAGACAAATATCTGTACACATTCTGAGATGGAAAACCAGAGACATACAATATCTGTCACTTTGTCAGAGGAATGTAGACATGCACATGCTAAGATAAAAATCAGTGTGAGCACAATGTAAGCAAGGAGGAAGACGTGATTTATACTAAGGAGGGGTGTTTGTAAATAAGATGACCATTGAGTGTATAAAAGCCTTGGTGACTGTGTGTGTGTGAGGGGGAGAAATATTCAGGATAAAGGCACATATCTGTGAAAATATCTTAGACTTGATAATCTACTCTCTGTAAATTCTGAATAATGTAGTTGAGAATGGTTCCTAGATATTGCTCATAAAATAAATATTAAACTACGATTGCAAATTCAATTTATTTAGGTGTATTGTATTGCTCTCTTGTCAGTGATACCTGGATTAACTGGAGAATCTAGGTAGATTTACTCAAGATATTACAGATACATTCACACATTCAGTAATACAAAGCAATAACCAGTATGTTGATATGGCAACATTTAACTGTGCACAGAGCCTCGGGCACACAGATATCACCAATTGATCAAACAAACCAATAAACTAGCACTTAGCTTTAGATGACTGTAATCAAAACAAAGCAGCAAATAAATAAACAAAAATTATGTTTCTTAGAACATGCTGGGATTTTACTTTGCAATGAATGGTCAGTGCTAAACACATCAATATTTTAATTAAAGATTAAATAAATAAACATTACATAAATGTTTCTTATTCATAGATTACTTAGGGGCCCTGAATTATGGCCAAGGTGTCTGAGCTTCACTTCTTAATATGAAATACCAAATTGAGTTTACTGAGGCTTAGTACAAACTAGAGTTGCATAATGTACAATTTGCAAAAGTTAAATAATTGAATCAAGTGTATTTTAATAAAAACAGTCCTGTGTATATAGAGATTTTTCACTTTAGTTCTATTATTGGTGCTTAAGTATGTTGGGTTTTGTTCTGTACATTCACAGATTTGGATCAATCATGATCTTTGATGTCTTTGTCAGTCTTCATTGCCATGACTAAAGCATTTAATAAGAACAATTTAGCAGAAGAAAGACTTACTTTGACTCATGGGTTCAGATAATTCAGTCTATGGTCAGCTGCCTCCAAGGCAGAAATATGGTGAAAGAGTATGCAGAGAATGGTAGCTCAGTTCATCTCAGCAGGCAAGCAGAGAGAGGAAAGGGCTGACGAGAAGATAAACCTTTCCAGAGCACATCCCTGATGACTTACTTCCTCAAATTAGATATCTCCCAGTAAGCCATCCAGCAATCAATGGACTAATCCATTAAATAGGCTAATCCAATGATGAGGTCAGAGCTCATGAAATCTAATAATTGCCTAAAATCCCCACCTGCTTCTTCTGGGACTATGCTTTCAACACATGAACCATTTAGGGGACATTCCAGATCCAAGATGTAACACCTCCTGGGTCATGTCACAGCCTTATTATTCATTCATTCTAGCCTTCTTCTCTCCCTCCCTTCCTTTTCTCCTTACATTCTTTATTTCTTTAATAATCTTTTTATAAGAAAACAACCATTCATGAATCCAAAACAAAACTATGAAATCACAGACGTCACTTACATATCAGTGTATGTTTATCTTGGCTAATACATTCTCCCACCTTCTGCTAACCTGGAGTTAGCATCATCCTGAAAGGAGAGGAGATAGAGGAGGTTGGATAACAGGTGCTAACATTCTTTTATGTTAACTGCTGGATAATATTCCATCTGGTGAAGATAATACATTTCAGGTATTGCTATCACAAACAGTGATAGCATATTTTAAAATTAATAAATGTTCCCTCTTGCACATTTTCATGGTTTCTTCTGAGTATTATACTTAGAAAGGCAATTTCTGCATCACAGGATACTCATTTATATTTGCTATGAATATTTGTCAGGCTTTAGTTGTCATGATTTAACACTAAAATAAGGGAGGAAAAAGAATAGAGTGAAGTTTTCTTCTTCAGTGGCATTTTGAAAATAACATGGTCTATTTTTGGCTTGAAAGCATCAGTAGTAAATAATGACTGTAGAAAGGTTACTTACACATAAATGGGCCTGCTTATACTTTGAGAAGCTCATTTTGTCATGATGTCCTTCATTTCACTGTACTCACTTAGAAGTAAATAATTTTAATTATAAATAAATTTTCATACTGACAGAGTTGTAACATAATATTTGGCAGGTACATGGCGCTACAAGGAGATGGATAAAGGTCAGTTATATCTTGAAATATTTAAAATGTTTACTCCACTATAAAGTAAAAGTTTCAGGGAAGACCTCTGTATTCCCAACTACATCACTTCTTGCCTTCTTAACATTCAACTTTTTAGGCATTAATTTTTGCATTGTAATGTACTTTTGTTTTTGCATTATCTCTGTCCATTTCATTATTTTCATAATTATTAGGATGTCAGTAATTTTATTTCCAAGGATGACACTGGTGAACGTGAAATCATGTTACACTTTCTGGCATCAGGAGTCAAGGCTAGTTCTTGTTATGTAATCACCTGTTCAGAAGTGTACTCTGCTGGTAAGCTCACCTCTATGATATATGTCTTTTGACATTCTAATGGATTTTCCGCATTCTCTTTGAGTAGCAGCTTGACTTGATGGTAGTTCTTCAGACTATTAATAAGTTCTGGCATCATTCTGCCATAATTGATCACATTTACTCCTGTGTGTCATGTGCCTCATTGTGAGAAGAAAGTATAGGTAAAAAATATTTGCATGTAATCTCTTTGTGATGACATTTAAAGTTGCTATGAACTACCCTCTATACTGTCAGCAGAAGTATTCATGAACAGAAAGGAGTCATCTGTTCTTTGAATGATACCAAGTTTGAAAGAGCCACAGCAAACAGTGACTGTGAAAAGAGATATAAAGTATTTATTACTCTGTATTTTCATAATTCCATTTTTAACTTCTCTTGAGTAATAAATGGAAGTAGGAATCTAGTGTAGTTCCCTGTGTATAGAATAATAGAATATGGAACAATCAATATTATGCTCATCACTACCTGGTCCTTCTCTCTTACAACTAAATGCATCTCATAGAAAATAAAATATGAAAGCAAAATATTTTCATTCATTTCCTTACTAAACATTCAAAATTATATATACCCAATATGAAAATCTTATGTCCTTCTTCCCTTTATGTCTGAACAATATATAAAATCTCAAACATTCTTTTCTCAAAACAGTACTTCCTTTTAGGTACAAAAGGAAAAGAAATAACATGACACTTTTGTCACAGATAGCTGTACAACTCCTGATGCAGAGCTGTCCTTTAGTGACCTAATTAAAAATTAAAACAGCAGCAAATTGTCAAGGGTGGAAAAGATTTGAAGTTCCTGCAGTCTATATATTGTATTGATAGTCTATATATAAAAATGAATTGAAACACAAAGTTAATTTTAAAGAGGATAAATACAATAGAATGTGTTTTAGTACAAAAAATCATTTTATACATGGAAATGAGGTTTTTATATCAGGACACAAACTCAGCCTAATATATGATGAACTTAATGCATTTTGTGCTGTTATTTTACTTGTAATTACTCACAACTCAGTTTTTTTTCCCTAAGGAAAAACACCTTCAGAATTTCAGCTCATTCTTCACCAAGGAAATAGAATCTAGAAATAAGCCAGCCAAATGAGAGAACACAATGGTTACATTTCTAGATATGGATATTGTGTTCAGTGTGGACTCTGTGAAGCAAAGGAAAGCAGAGGTCCTAGAATGGAAGTGGTGGTGGGTGCTTCAGAGTTACATCCACCAACCTGCTTTTGTGCAGATCATTTACAGTGTGCAAAGTGGATCAACATTGAGAATATGCTCCAACATTTCTAACTCCCATATGAGAAACCAATAATGTTTACAAATTAGTATAGTAACGTAGTCAACAATTATTGGCCACTTATATGTGCCAGAAACACAGGACTTACCAGTGTGAGACTAGTTTGAAACTTGCAATTTACCTGCCTCAGCCTCTTGATTTGCTGGGGATTATAGGCATGCACCACCATGTCCAGCCTCACATTATTATCATTTTTTAAAGCAGCTCTTGATCAGTCAATTAGCTAAAAGTATGACTTGGGCTCATTGCTTAATCTTTCCTGTATTTGTCTGTCATCTATAAAATGCAGGCAATGAACTGAATGGTACCAGGGGCTTTTTCAGTTAATAATTTGAAATTTTCAAACATACAAATAGGAGTATAGGTAATAGCTTACTGGAGAAATTGGAAGATTTCTGTTAAGAGTTCTTATATATTCTTGGATTTCAAGATCCAAGGGACAGAGGTGGTGTATCTGAGTCTTCCCATCACTGAATTGCTAGTGATGCTTTCAGTATTTAAAATTCACAGGGTCCAAGGGCATACAGAATTCAAGTTCAGTCTAGGCAGCCCAGATTGGGAGATAGATAGTGCATGGTAGCTTAGGTTTCAAGGAGGTAGTGATGTTTAGTACAAGGTTATTAACAATATTATGGTTCACAGGAGATCTATTCTGATTAATGCAGTTGTCAGCTAGTGGCTGGGGTGTCATTGGACGTCTGGGAGCCCTAGAGGAGAAAATACTTGAAAATTTTTGTTCTAGCTATGTTCTGGAAGGCACTCATAGGAACAAACAATGGCAAGAGTACTGAAATTTAATTTTAGGTATTTTAGGGATCAGCAATCCTAAGCTAAAGAAACTGTAGTTAACATAAGCAGAAAAGTGATGTTATTGCTTAAAGAGCTTGTGGTAGATCATAGGTTTTACTGGATCAGGTTTAGGAAAAGGCACAAAACAGAGTCTAGCAGCAAGGATTGCTCAACAGTCTCATCAGTATGTTGTCTTCAAAATAAATGAGCCATAACTGATTTCATTGATTCTGTACAGGATTCAAATTCCAGACAAGAATTTTCCTCAGCTCTCAACTCTATGCTATCCAAAAGCATCTTGATTTTTTTTCAGTCATAAGAAATGACTGTATATAGTAGGTGAAGGAAATTAATAAAAGAATATTAGGGTATTATTTCCTAAAGAAGAGAAACTAATATCCACTCTTCAGCTGAACACCCAGAATCTACTCCACAGCTTCTTAACTGGTAGGAAAGGGGATTCCTAAAGATTACTGATTTCAGATCTCACTCCAGACCTCTGAAAGACTGATATATCTGTGGCATATTAGCAAGTTAAATGATGTTTGAAGTTATGAAATTTGCTAACAATTATGGCTAATTAAAAATTATAGCTAACATTTATTATCATAATCATCATACTCACTATTAAATATAAGCTGAATGGGAAGAGCTTTAGGCAGAAGTGGAATTTCAGTTTGGTTTAGCTCTAAGTTAATTTAGACTTAATGTAGAATACTTGGAGTAGAATAAAATATGAATAAAAAATTTACTACTGTATCTGTAATTATCTCTGTGACTCTGGACAAGTCACATAACCTCTCTGAAACTGTTCTTCATTGATAAAGTATGACTAATAGAAATAATAACATGGCCTACTGTATAGCATATCATGAGGCTCAAATGAAGTAATATATGTAAAGTGCTTGAAATGGTCCCTTGCACAGAATAACACTATACGTCAGCTCTTCTTCTTAGTGGAACGTTTAAAGTTCACTAGTGATTTTCACATATATCACTTCATTTCACTTACATAAAGAATCCTATGATAAGATTAGCCTTTTTAAAAATTTTAGTGATGACAAAGTGGAGGGTACTCATATGAGAGATTCATTTCTTCATTTTTAAATCCAGTTACTATTTTCTTTTAGATCTTATTGGGTGTATAGAAATTTTCTCTGAAAGACCTCCATAAAGATAATTTAGGAAAGAGACAAAATGTTGGCTTTTAATGCTGGCTAAGGATATTTAATAAAAATGCATAGTTACATTTTACAATTTTAGTCTAACCCATTTATGCATGCATTCAAAAGAAACACATTCTCCTAGCAGAAGTACAGATACTCTTCGTTCTTCATACTTTAAAAGTGAAAAATAGATTCTATTATAATGAGAAAACAATGGTATTGAGTTCCTTGTCCTAAGATACAAGATGACCTAGTCAATAACGGCCCTCTGTCTTCTGCTCTACCCCCACCTCCATTCTTTTATTTGTACCTTCTACAAATAAAATCTCTTCCAGGATTCACCATTGCTTTAGTGGTAATTACAGGTTCCCCAAAGATTGTGTAATATATTGCCAGTTGACAAGGCAGAGAACAAGTAAAGGTGTTCATATCTCTTTTTTCAGATTTAAAGAAATGGAGTAAACAAGGGCTATTTAAATGAAACTTTTGGGAACATATCATAGATTTGTTTTTAACTAATTACTTCTTTACATGTTTTTCTTGATGATCCAAGGAGTTATGAAGACATTTTCTTATTTCATAAGATGGTTTAAAATATCAAACAATGTCCATAGGATCATGCTGATCAGTTCTAATCATAAAATAGAGATAAATTTTTTTATAAGAAAAAAAGGTATGATTTTGGAGCCAGTTTAGAGAAGCTATGCTTCAAATGTATTATTTATTTCCATGTCTAAGAATTGGGAATTAACTCTAATCCACGTACGGATGTCTGATTTTGATCCTTGCATTTTGAAAGATTTAACTTGCTTTATCCTCAGAAAGTGTTACACTGACTTGAAAAACAATCAAACACTAGAATAAACTTACAGCTATTTCATTTAAATAAATGCCACCAGTTGGAAATCTTTGCATCTTAACTGCACTTATTTTATTTTCCCAAATGTAAAGGAATGTTTCCGTTATTCAATTTTATTTAATCTAGTGCAAATTTCCCACCACTATAATTATTGCAAGCACATGCTGCATATATCTAAAAAGAACATTTTGTGAAGAGTGCAAACTGGAGTTTTACTGTCAGATTATTTTTTTATACTGTTTCTACTGCCAAATTAAGATAAGCTGTTTGTAGCTGAGTGTCAGGAGTGCAGAGAGCTTGTTGACTTTGTTGCTTACTGCCTAACTCAATCGTGGATCTGACCAGTTCCATGACCTTAGGCAAATTACTTGAATGGCTCTGTGCTTGCATCCTCATATATTTGGAGATAATAATATACTTATCAGGTTGTTAGATGGATTAAGTAATCAATATTACTTAGTAGAGCTCCTAGCACATACTCAATAAATGTTAGGTGTTACTATCTGCCTTAATCAAGAGAGGGTGCAAAGGTGCATAGCTTGTGGCATATATGAAAAGACATTCGATTTAAAAGGAAAACACCAAGATCATAGTGACCTTAGAGTTTTATTTTTCATGTTTCCATTGGGAATAGTATCCTCATATTCATTTGGAGTTGGAGACATTCTTGCATTTCTAGATATTTCCAGTTCTATTTTTTGTTTTGTGTTTTTACAATTGGAGGGCTGCGTTCTCTCAGATCTGTCTCATGGTTTCTTCTAGGTTTTATTAAGTTGAAAGATAAATGTGTAATCTGCGGTGGCAAACTTCACTTCCACATTGTAAAGGTCATCTTCCCAGGAGAGTTGGGTTCTGGAGCTCTCCTGGAGGGAACACTGTGCTGGGTAACTCCAGGGTCTGCTCTATGTCCTCCAGGCAGGTGAGGGCAAAAAAGCACACAGTGCCAATGCTGCTTATGATGCCATCTCTTAAAAGTCATACAGGGACCTGAAGTGGAATGGCTTGGTTCCATGCTTTTCTGATTATGCCAGGATGTATCCTGGTGTATCACAACTAAAAAGAATAAATTTAAAAAATAAAAAAATAAAAATAAAAACAACAAAAACCCCCAAGCTCCCCAAAGGAAACACAGGTAAAGCAGAAGGAAGGAGACTTTTCCCCCAAATTTTAAACTTTGTTTCAGGGGATTTGGTGCTCTTACAAAATGAATGCTGAATGTTGAGTGAGAGAAGTCTATCCCTTTCCTTGATGGTTGAGTGTCTAGCATTTCTCATGTCCCTGAATAATTGATCATTCATGACCATGTCTTAGCAGTTAAGTTGTTAAAGCTAACAGCAGCCCTGTCCCCTCATAAGGTGTCAGGGGTGCTATGCTCAAACTCTGAAGTTCACATGGCATGGCAAAGGCCCAAAGTAGGAGAGTTAAGTTAAACACAGGAGTAAAATTAAATTAAGCATCATTTATTAATTATTTCTATCTTACTATGTTCCAGAAAGATTTAAGAAAGCTAGAATTTCATCTGTAGGGCTGAGAAATATGTTTATAACTAAGTTACAATTACCATATATATAATGATTTCCTAGAATAAGAGGAATTTGATATTATTAGGGTAAAGTAACATCAAGTCTGAATCTCTCTTCATGTTCAGTACTCTATGCCAGGTCTATGAAAAAAGCTATAACATCTCTTAAACACAGATTACAACAATTTTTAGAAGTACTACTGATGGGAAATCATTATGTATTTCAATAAGGGAATTCATATCTAAGTACAAACTTGTTAATTTTTTAAAGTGCTATTACATTCAACTGATATATTTACAAATTTATAAATTCACTTATTTTTAAATGGATCATGAATAATTAGTTTCTAAAAAATACTTTTTTAGGCATACCCAGGGAAGGTTAAAAAATCCAATTAAGTAACTTGAGGTGATTGAATTTCCATGTTCTGAATAATTTTACATGTATATTCAATCCTTCTGTTTAGCGAAAACAATGAGAACACATTGGTAGACATTGGAAGCACCTGTAAGATTTCATAAAATAGATCACTGAACAACAGCATTTCTGATTATGCAGTATGTCTTGCTGAAGGTTTAAAATATGTATCTTAGAAGTTCCCAAATTATGCTAATACTGCTGGCCTGGAGATCACACTTGCTCAGAGACAACTACGGTTAGTATAATTGCCAGGTAATATTCTTGCCCCCTGGGCTGGCTATGGAATACTTACAAATACTAACTGAAATAAAATAAAAGTTCACAAATCATGTAAGCAGCTGGTGCAAATTTATGTTAAAATATCAAAAGAAAATTTTATGAATTCAGTGTATATACATATCAATTATAAAACTGAGTTTTTTCAATGTCTAAATGTTAGAACATTTTCTTCTCACAAGCTTTGTTTCTTATTAGTAATACATCCTTAAAACTCCTTTTATATGCAAAACAGGGGCTGATGACATTTCCTTTGGCAATTTTCTGTGTCTGTCTACTTAGAATATTCTTAAAAGACCAGCCTATTCACTGCCCAAATAAATTTAGTATTGTCTAATTCTCCAAAAAATGAAAAGACATGAATTCAATCTTAATAATAATAACAATTTTCTACATTTTTTCATTACTAGTTAAACATCACCACAATTTTCTCATTTAGCAAATTTGGATGTTTGCTTTGTATACTGACTGTTAAAACAATTTTAGGAAACTGACAAAAGATAAAACTTGGCATTTTTAAAAATTTCTGTAAATAATTGGTTTGTACAGAAAGTTGGTGTCTAATATTTGAGGAATAAATGAAACTAGTTACCATAAGCCAGAGCAATTAATATTTCTCCCCTACAACATGGCCTTCATAGAATCTATGCATATATATGAAAATTTAGAAATGAGTATGGCTTTTTCCCCTGCCTTTATAGAAACATACTTCCTTTTGCTATATAACACCAACAAATATACTTTTATTTTATTTTTAATTTTAACAGCTTGTGAAATAATTGCATCTACTTATAGATTCAAGAAAAAAACAATCATTTTTGTTTTCTTTTCCTGTTTCACTGAGCATTGAGGCTATGTTCTACACTTTCGCACCCCTTTAGAACATTATTGTTTGGAGACTATCTATAACTTAGCTAGAATCTTGATTAACAAGAAACTATAACTCAGAAAAAGCCAAAGTTGCTGTTCCTCAAAACGGTGTTAGATAGACAGCTGGTCTACAGGGTTTGAAGATACCAAAATAAACTAATAATAAGCTAGTAATTTCAACTGTTGTGCCATAAGAGTCGTACTTGAGGGCATATAATACTATAAGCACAACTGCAAAGAAATTTCATTTGTGAAAAAAAAATCTCATGAAGTACCTAACAAGCGGTGTAGCTTAGTAAGACTTTGGACTAGGAGATGGAATTCCTGAGGATGAAACTTAACTCTTCTACTTTCTGGTTGTGTGGACTTGACCAAATTGTTTAACATTCTTTTGTTTGAATTCCTCATATCTTAAATGGAAATAATAATATCTACCTCATATGGTTGTTGGGAGGACCAAATAAATTGTTATATGTAAAATGATAATTGGATGTTATCACATAATAATGGGGGTGTGGAAAATAAAAGCTCACTGGACTAGACAAAGGGAATGAAAGGAAGGGAGGTGAGGATGCAAATAGGAAAGTTAGTAGAATGAATCGGACATAACTTTCCTATGTTCATATATGAATATATGACCAGTGAAACTATATCATGAACAACCACAAGAATGGGACCCAAAGTAGAATAAGTTATACTCCATGTATATATAATATGCTAAAATATAATCTACTATATGCATATCTAAAAAGAACAAGTAAAATAAAATGCTTAACTTAGTGCCTGGCTAGTATTATATATGTATTACTATTATATATGTATCATTTATTATTATTATTCATTTATAAAAATTTTATTATGTATTTATTTAATGTAAATATCACATAATTTAATTAATCATGTACTATTAATTTATTATATATAAGAAAAACCATGAGTATTAGCAATTATTATCATTTCCTCCAGTTTTAGTATTATTTTATGGTCTTTATTTCCCAGCCTTATCCAGTTTCAATACTGCCTAATTCCTACTGTCTCCATTCTTTATATTCCCCAAACTTTAATTCTAAAATTAGAAATTAGCCAAATCTAAATTACTATAATATTATTAACTACTATAATTCTAGGTTGACTTTCTTACGTTTCTTCTCTTTCCCTCCCTCCCTTCTTTCTTTCATTTTTCTCTCTTTTACTGAAACATACAAAAACAAATGTCTCATTTTATTTTCTTTTTTAACAGCATATTTAAACCTCAATACTAAACTTATTGCACATTTAACTCTGTTACTGATTGAAACAGAAGGTAATGAAAGGTTGGGTATCATATTCTTGCCTGAAGTTAAGTGCTTACATAAAAAGAAAAAAAAATGGAGATAAAATATCATTCTATTTTATATAGTAATAATGATCCTAACATCTCATATCTCCTATAATAGATAAGATTTGCAGTTTAACTTTCAGACCTTGAAAGCTTGAATCCTACTGGAATTAAAAATTTGTCTAGTTACAAAAGTTTCATACTGATCATTATGTTGGTTGGGTGCAGTGGGAAAAGGGCCACTGTGATGCACTGCTACTTAGGAATCTTTTTAAATAAATATGGAAGAGAGAAGATGGACACTTCACAGGAAGTGGGTTTTGTGTAATCTTACCAACTGAAGTGACTGACAGAAACCTTAAGAGGTGTTTGTAGGATCCAAATATAGAAAGACCTCATCCAGGATCTAGAATTTTTGTGTTCAACTGGTACTTGTGTTAGAATACATTATTGGCCTCTAGTCTCCACTCTCTCCTGTATTCATGCCTTTTGCCACATAGCTTTGCTTTTTCTCCCACTACAAGTGGAGTGTACTTTGCTATTCCTTTTCTTTGGGCTTGGTTATTTGATGTACTTGGGCCAACGTGTGTGGGTGCAAGTGACAATGTGATATTTCTCAGCCCAGCCTTTTTCATCTTGCTCAACTGTCACTGCCATAAGAAGAGCTTCCTCTAAATAGCTGCTTCTCTGTCAGCCTATATCTGAGAATAAGCACATGTGGAAGAGACCAAAGCTTGACTTGTTGCAAGAAATCTAACACAGTGTGTTAGGGCTTTGTGCATGCTAGGCAAGTGTACTACCACTGAGCTATAGCCTCAGTCCAAGTCTTTATTTTTTTAAGAAAGCTAGACACCCCCTTTCCCCCATAACTCTGGCAGATGATATAATTTTATATATATTGTTGAAGGAATTAGCAAGGTTTTTTTAGTACCAATGGCATTTAAAAATGACAGTTAAAATAAAAATCACATATAATTAATAAAGCAAATTTATATTTGGTGTACTTCAAATTGCACAATTAGAAAGTATATAATGTGTTCTATTAAGCTTGTTGGTTGTGCTTTTAATAATTGAAATGAAGTCAATTAAATTGCATAACTGGAAAATTCAACCAACACTTTTATATAAGTATAAA
This sequence comes from Marmota monax, assembly GCF_021218885.2. Taxonomy (NCBI): domain Eukaryota; kingdom Metazoa; phylum Chordata; class Mammalia; order Rodentia; family Sciuridae; genus Marmota; species Marmota monax. The sequence goes on along the minus strand of NW_026695208.1, from coordinate 2,477,542 downwards.
GTATATTTTCTGGTTGGATTTTAGAATTTATAGAAGCATTGTTAACAACTTAATTATATACAACTTAACTACATTTAAATAATCATAGCAATTTTGTAACACAATCAACAATCAAAGCATGTATTTGTTGAGAAAAAAAACAATGCACATTTTAAGGAACTAAATAATACTTTCAAAAAGATTTGACGAATATGTTCATTATATAAAATTAAATGCTCCGAAGTTTTCCAAATATTAAAAAATTTCCTCCTTCTTTATAAGTACCCTCTATGGTAACACAAGAGATGTAAGCACAGTTATGTAAGAAAATATGTTTTAAAAACTGCATTTATAACTAACTGTTTTAAGCACTTTGTATTGATAAAGCCACAGAATTCTAAGATATCCTTCATTATCTTTTAGAATCTATTACATGAAAATCTTTCACAATTTAAATATTTGTTATGAGAAAGATAATTAAAGGTCCATTTTTGAGAATAATAGAGCTAGACTATATTGAGTGACATAAGATACAATTACATGGGAATGAGGCAAGTAGTCTCACCTGAATAGACTGATTTTAATATAGAAAGATGACTCATAATCTATTTATCCACAATTGAAGACTAACCTTTAAATTGAATTAATGATTACACTTAGATATCAATTTAAAAACATTCATTTAAAATATTCTTAAAATATTTATGCACAAGATCTTCTGATATTTGTAAATCATTAGGGAATTGAGTTATTTTCAACAATTTCTATCTCTGCTGAGTTCAAGAGAATGCCCAGTCTCCATAAATAAAAAGTAAACAGAGGAAATGCATCAGAGAGCTGGAAGATAGTTTCATCATGGTTCTGAAGAAATCTCTTGACTTCTGGGTCATCATGCCTTAAATTGGCAGTGTGGTCTTTGGTTTCCATTTGAAGAAGCTGCTCTAGAACCCAGAACAAGGAGAAAATATTTTCATAGCGTGTCACATCGTAACTGGCTTGTACCTACAAATAAATAACAAAATATATTAAAAAATAGGGATTGATGGGGAAGGAGAAGGGACAGGAAAAAGAGGAAGGGTGGAATAAATGTATGCTATGTACATACATGAATACACCACAGTGAATTCCACATTGATTTATATCTATGAATCACTAATTAAAAAAAATATAAATAGAACAAAGACCAGAAGGAAAATGGGGAGAGAGGAAGGAAAGGAAAAGGAACGTATTGGGGACTGAAGTTGAGAAAATTATATTCTATGCTTATAAGATTAAGTAAAAATGTACCCCAATACTATGTATAATTCACTATTAATAAAAATAAATAAAAGAAAAAGCATTTTAAAGGAAAATAAAATCATTAATTCAAGTCCAGTTGATAGTCTTATTACCTATGTAATTTTCATAATTGGTATTTTGAGATGTTCTGGCTTAATTAAATTTATCGTGGTCCACAAAAAAAATGTGAGTGTAGATTAGCTCATTAAGATGCCAAAAAATATTTTCAGAAAAAGTACAAGTTTCGGATTTATTTAACATTTTCTGTCTTCTTTTCCCTTTGATTGGTGGAGGAGAGGAAAACAAAGAAGAAAATTTCTAATTTTCAAAGACTTTATAATCATAATGAATGACTAATGACTTATTTTTCCCTTGACAATTTATAAAGCTTCAAGTGTTTTTCTTTGAACTGCTATACACATTGAGCATCCCTAAAACCCCAAATCCCTTAATCCAAAATGTTCTAAAATCCAGAACTTTTGAGTGTCCACATAATACCCACAAGTAGAAAATTCCATACCTGACTTTGTTTCTGGTTGTACTCAAAATGTAGGTGCACTACAAATACTGTGTAAAATTACTTTTATAATTGCATAGGGTATATATGAAACACAAATCAATTCTGTGTTTAGACTTGGGTTCCGTCCCCAAGATATCTCATTGAGTATATGCAAATACTTGGAAATCTGAAAACATCTGAAATAGGAAATATTTCTGGTTCCAAGAATTTTGGATAAGGAATACTCAACTTGTAATTAATTACTCAGATTATCTGAGAATACTTGGCATAGAACCTTACACATAACAATATTGAATGCTGAAGCCAATATTTTCTCAAAGATTTCCAATACATGATACTTCTGCCAATGGTAATATGAGGATATTTGGGAGTAGGATTTTAGGGCCATGTTTGGATGAAAAATTCACTTCCAGAGCAGTAGAGTTATGATCATTAAGTGACTAGATGTGGTCTCATGCTAAGTGTATGCAAGCCGCAGACTACCTGTGAGTATGGATACTCCAGATACGTTCTCTGTGGCTACAATGCAATCTCTCACATCTTAGACAAAGTCCCTCCTATAGCAAGAGAGTTTGCACTCTGGGATCCAGAGCCATGGTCTTTGAATGTGCCTATGTTTTAGACATTAGCTCAGATACCATACAGAACTATGCCCTGCACTAACCCTGGAACACTACAACTCTGACCATGACTGTGCTCCCATTCTCAGTTTCCTGTTTCACAAGTATTCATGCCTTGCATACTGTTACCAATGCAGCAGTGGGTGTACCAAGAAGCAGTGCCATCACTGGCTGAGGTATCACAGTAACAGTCCCTCAATATGTCCCTATGTTTCAAGGATCAGGTCTATGGATGCTTTCTACTCATCACTCTTGTGCTGAGAAAACCTTGAGAAAACCTCAGCAGACTTTCCTGGTGGAAGAAAAGAGTTTGGAAGTACCATAGTAGACATCACCACAAAAGATGCCACTCAATAAGGATCTCAGAATATTCATCAAGACTGATCTCATCAGCAGAGCTGCAAGACTACAAAGCTGTGCTGTCACTGGTGTTGGAACAACTGCCCCACCCAGTAAGTATCCTCCTACTCCATGGCACAGAGGGGAAGGCCTTCCCATACCAAAATTGGCCTGTAAAGTTAGAGATGACTGTTCTATCAAATGCACAGATAACAATGTAAGGCAATAAAAAACGTGAAAAATTAAGGAGACATATCCCTAAAAAAAGACGTAATAATTTCCCAGTAGCTTATCCCAAAGAAGTGAAGATTTACAAAATGTGTGATGAAGAATTCAAAATAATTATTTTAAAGAAGCTCAGAGAAATAGTTCAACAAAATCAAGAAACAATGAATGACCAAAATGAAAAATCGAGCAGATAAACTGAAATTGTTTTTAAAAAATAAAGAAAAATTGAAGCTGAAAAATAAAATGAATGAAATAAAAAATGCAGTTGATAGTGTTAATAGAACTCATCAGAAAAAAGAAAAATTTACTGTAAATATAAAAAGAGAATGCAAATAAATGAAGAAGTTGAGTATGATTATGGGATATTATCAACAGAGTAAATCAAGTCAAAGGAGTGAGAAAAGGGGAAGAGAAGGACAAATGAATAGAAAGCTTATGCAAATAATTAATAGCTAAAAATCTCTCCAAATTTAGGTAAGTTTATAAACATCCAGGTGCAGGAAGGACAAGTCTGCATTCTCACTGATTCCAAACAAAAGTGCACCAAGACAAACTTTAATCAAACGGCTAAAAGTAAAGACAAAGAGGATTTTGAAAGCAGCAAGAGAAGCTTATCACATCTATGCAGAACCAATATAAGCCAGGAGTATATTCAAGGTACTAAAGGAAAACAAACAAATTCCAACCAAGAACACTTTATTTGGCAAAGGAAAGAGTTCATCATCATCTGAATTCTCTTACAATCAATGCTAAAGGAAATTCTTTAAGCTAGAAGAAAAGGATGTTATCTAGTAATACGAAAGTATAAAACTCAGTGGTATAAAAGTACACAGTCAAATTCAGAATATTCTAATGCTATAAAGGTGACATGTGAATTGCTTATATATTCAATATAAAGGTTAAAAGAAAAATATTTAAAATAATAATATCTATAATAACTTGTTAATGGATACACAGTATAGAAAATATAAACTATGACACCAAAAATATGAATTGTGGGAATTGGAATAAAATTGCAGAATTTTTATAAGACCAAAGATAAGTTATTTTCAGGTTAAAACAGCTTATTTTATAAGCTATAAGACTGTATGACTTTTTATAACCACCTCATATCTAATCACACAAGAGACAGTAAGAGAGGAAGAAAGGAACAAAGGATCTATAAAACAACCAGATAAGAACAAAATGGAAGCACGAAGTTCTTACTATCAGTAATTATGCTGAATATAAATACATTAAAGTCTCCAATCAAAAGTCAGAGAGACCAAATGAATAAAACAAACAAACAAACGAAGACCAAGTAAATGCTGTCTAGAGGAGACTGACTTTACCTTTAAGTACATATATACACTGAAAGTGAAGGGATGAAAAAGATATAACATGCAAATGGAAACCAAAAGATGGATAGTATGGCTACATAAAAACTCAACCAAAAATATTTTAAATCAAACTTGTAAAATTAGACAAAGAAGGTCATTACATAAAGATAAAGGGTAAGTTATTCAGAACTGTAAGTACATTTGCATCCACCATTGAAGCACCTAAGTATATATATAAAGCAAATTCTAAGAGTTCTAAAGAGATAGACTCGAATATAGTATTAGTAAGAGATATCGATATCCAACTTTAAACAATGGATAAATAATCCAGATTCAAAATAAATATGAAAACACTGGACTTGAACTATACAGTAAATGTACCTAACAGACTGACTTAAAACATTCAATCCAACAGCAACAGAACATTCATTCTTCTGAAGTGAATACAAAGCTTTCTCTAGGAAAGATCATACTTTAGCCTACAAAACAAGTTGTAACAAATTTAAGATTAAAATCATATCAAGTATATTTTCCAACTAGAATCGTAGGAAACTAGAAAATTCATCAATAATGGAAATTAAGCAGGTTCCTTAACTATAAATCTAAAAAGAAGACATTAAAATATATCTTTAGGCAAATAAAATGAAAACACAATAAACCAAAAATGGGATGTATTAAAAGCTCTAAGAGAAAGTATGTAGCAATTAATGTTTATATTAAAAAAGATTTCAAATAAACAACATAACTTCATACCTCAAAGACTCAGAAAAAGAATAAACTAAACCCACAGTAAAAGGAAGGAAAAAACAAGTATCATGAACATAAAAGAAACAAAGACAAAAAACAACAGAAAAGATCAATTAAATTAAGAATTCATATTTTTTAAAAATAAAAACTACAAAACTTTTGGCAGGCTAAGAAAAAAAAATAAAAACTCAAATAAATTTAAAAAAATGAAAGAGGAAGCATTATAACTAATACCACAAAAATACAAAGAATCATAAGAAATTACATGAACATTATACACCAACAAATTTTTTAATCTAGAAGAAACAGATAATCCCCGGACACAAACAACCACTAAGAATGAATTTTTATGAAGAAATAAAAAAATCAGAATAGGCCAATAATAAATAGGGAGACTGAACTAGGTAAGTTTCCCATCAAAAAACATCCCAGAAGCTGATTTCTTCACTGCTGAATTCTACCAAATTAAAGAAAAATGGAATACTTCTACAATGAAAATTATTAAATACTGAAGAAAGAAACTAATTATCTCAGAAGATGGAAAGACCTCCCATGTTCTTAGATAGAATTAAAATTGTCAAAATGGCCATAATACCAAAAGCATTATACAGATTCAATGCAATCACCATCAAAATACCAATGACATTCTTTGCAGGAAAAAAAAAGTTCTAAAATGTATTTGGAAGAGTTATAGACACAGAGTAGCCAAAGCAATCCTCAGCAAGTAGAGTGATGCTGGAGGCATCACAATACCACATCTCAAATTATACTACAGAGCTATAATAACAAAAAAAGCATGGTATTGGCACCAAAGCAGACATGAATACCAATGGAAAAGTAGACACAGAAACAATTCCACATAGTTACAGACATCTGATACTTAATAAAGTTGCCCAAAACATACACTGGAGAAAAGATAGCCTTTTTAAACAAACAGTTCTTAGAAAACTGGATATACATATGTAGAAGAATGAAAGTTGACCTCTGTCTCTCATCCTGCACAAAAGCGAACTGAAAGTGGATCAAAGACCTAGGAGAAAACATCATTCACAATAAGTATAAAAATTCCCAAAGTACTTAGAAATAAATTTAATGAAGGAGGCAGAAGCTCTTTAGATTGAATACTATAAAATGTTCATGAAAGAAATTATAGACAGAAATAAATGGAAAAATATACTGTATTTGTGGATTGAAAGAATTAACATTAAAATGTTCATAACACTGAAACCAATCTACAAATTCAGTGCAATTCATATAAAAATTTCAGGGATACTTTTCACAGAAATAGAAAAAAAAATATTCTAAAATTTATATGAAATCATAAAAGACTCTGAATGCCAAAGCCATCTTGAACAAAAAGAACAAAGCAGGAGGTCTTACACTACCTATCTTCAAAATACACTATGAAGCCACAGTAATCAAAATAGCATGGCACTGGAATATAGACAACTGACCAGTGGAATATAATAGAGACCCTAGAAAAAAGCCCACTCATCTATGATCAATTAATTTTCCACAAAGTTGCCAAGAGCACATAATGGAGAAAGAGCAATCTCTTTAATAAGCAGTGCTGGGAAAACTAGGTATCCACACATGGAAGAATGAATTTAGACCCTCATCTTCCACCATTTACAAAATTCAACTCAAAAAGGTAAGAGATTTAAGTGTCAGACTTGAAACTAAAAACTGCTAAAATAAAACATAGGGACAAAGATCTGCAACACTGGTCTGTGCAATAATTCTTTTTAGATATATCCCCCAAAGCATAGGCCAGAAGAGAAAAATAGTCAAATGGATTGTGTCTAACTAAAAAGCCTCTGCATAATCTATTTAATCATCAAAAGAATGAAGAGTCAACTTACAGAATTGGAAAACATATCTGAAAACAATGTACTTAATAAGGGGTAAGTATCCAAAATATGCAAGGAACACAAATAACTCAAAGTTAAGAAAATATAAAGTGATTTTAAAATAGTAATTTCTTAAAGGAAGATACATAAATGGCCAAAAGGTGTAATCATCAAGGAACTGCAAATTAAAACTACTACGAGGGGCTGGGGTTGTGGCTCAGCGGTAGAGTGCTCGCCTAGCATGCATGAGGCACTGGGTTCGATCCTCAGCACCACATAAATGTAAAATAAAGATATTGTGTCCACCTAAAACTTAAAAATAAATAAATATTAAAAAAAAAAAACTTACTACGAGATATTACCTCACAACTTTTAGGTTGGCTACCTTTTTGATGAAAAAGTCTAGAGATAATAAGTGTTGATTAGAGTTTGAAGAAAAGATAACCCTTGTACATTATTGGTGGACAAGCAGATTAGTGCAGCCATTTGTGGAAAAGTTCCTCAAAAATTTAAAAATAGAACCAACATATAAACCAACATATAAACCAGCAATGCCACCACTGTGTGTGTGTGTGTGTGTGTATATATATATATATACATATATATATATGGACATTATTATGTGTTATGGACATTTTAATGTTAATTCTTTCAATTATATATATATATATATATATATATATATATATATATACACACACACAGAGGAAATGCAATCAGGATGTTGATGGGACCCCTGTACTTATGTTCAGTGCAGCATTATTCATTATAGTCAAGATAGGGAATCAACCTGTATGTCCAACAATGGATGAACTAATAAAGTAAATGTGAAATGTATTTCAAGGACCACTAGTCAGTTCTAAAACAAAAGGAAATTCTGTCATTTGAGACAACGTGAATGAAGCTGATGGACAACATGTTAACCAAAATACGTCATGTCACTTACTTAAAGACAGATACTGAATGTTCTCACTTACATGCATAATCTTAAAAAAAAAAAAGCTAAACTCATAGAAACAGAATAAAACATTGATTTTCAGAGGCTTTTAGATGGGAAGATTGGGGGTACGTTAGCTACAGGACACAATTTCAGTTAGATAAGAAGAATAAGTTAAAGACTTCTATTGCACATCATGGTAACTACAGTTAACAACTATATATATTATGTACCTAAATTGGTTAGGGCTTTAAGTTACAGTGGAGTTTTGTGAATCAAATAATTACTCTTTTCAAAGTTATTTAGGTTATTTCTAGTTGATAATGATTTTCATGTATAACACAATTTCATAAATAGTAAAGAATTCCTAATCTATACCAATCAAAAAATAAGAACTGATTTCCATTTTGATAAAGACAGGGCACCCCAGTTCATTTTAAGACAAGGTGTTTAATAGGTAGAGTGGGTCTTAGCATCTTGCCATTTGCTTTGAGGATCCCACTTTGAGCATGTGTAGCAAGTGGATTGGGGTTCCAGCTGCAGTGTCCCATTTCTTTATGCTCTTCCATACTTTTTTCTCTTACCAGAATTTATCTGTATTGGGTTCCAAATATATCCTAAAATGCCTATTATTATAAGTAAGTTGATTAACTTTTTGGCTTCAAAATATCAAGAGCTTACAGAATATTAATTTGAAACTAACTCCATTCCCAACTCTATTTTTTAGGGACAAGACAGGAAGGCACATACATGTCTTAGCAGTCCTCCCTCTTAACAGGACTAAAATGGCATATCTGTGAGGGAGATCTTTCCTCTAGTTTCCAAATTTCTTTATTCTGGCAGCTGCCTCTTCTGTTTAATCATATGATCACACACTTGCTGAATTGTGACATAAGCAGAATGAAAGCTAGAATAATTGGTTTTAGGAAGAAAATTCCCAATACATGTGGAAAAGACTTACCTGGAAAACACTCAGGTGTTCTGCCTGAACATTCACTCTGCCAGAGAACTAAATGAACCTTTGTACACACATGGGTTGCTTTGATCTGACACAATGTTGTCAGTACATCTTCCACCTAAGTCTTTCATTATGAATGAGTTTTCAGAGGAAGCTTCTATACCATGGCTACTTCTCATTATCTGATCCCATTTTACATAATGGGAGTCTTCACATGAGGAAATGCTTCAGTAGTAAACAAAACAAAACACTAGTTTTTTTTCTTTAGCTTAATAATCATTTTTTTTATTTTTTTAATTAGTTACAGATGATAGTACAATGACTTTGACATATCATACATTTGAATCAGAAGGGATATAATTTCTCATTATTCTGAGTATACAGGTTGCAGAATCACATTGATCATGCAGTCAACTAAATTTTTTAAAGAACATTTTCAAAATCAAAGTATTTATTTATTTATTTTTATTGTTATTGTTCTTGAATCGTGCTTGAGAAAGTAAAAATGTCCAAATATTTTTTAAAGGGTGTAAAATATTAATTTTTATTTATATATTAAATTATACTTCAAAATGTAAATTCTAAAGTTCAGCTACAGACACATGATACTAATTCCTCATTATGGTTCTAGTTGTAATTCAGTGAAAGTTAACTTGACATTTTAGTGGAGACTTACTATCCTTGAAGGAGACAGTGCTAATTGCTTAGGCCATATCCAATTTTTCTTCTTCATCAATACAACCCCACTTTTGTTCAAGGTAAGAATAGATGAAGCAAAATTTTCAAATTCTCCAGTCACCTTTTGGGCTAATTTTAAGGTGCAAGTAACTGGGTGGGGCTCTTGGAAAAGTTAATTAGTGGTAGGACAAAAATGTTGAAATGAACATTTTGCTCTCTCCATCACTGTTCTTAGTTGGAAATTTAGACCCAGTACATGGAGGTACAATAGCCATCATCAGATAAGCAATCTGGTTCACCCATAGATATAAAGGGTCATATTCTGAAGGGCACTATGCAGCTCAATATACCCAACAAGGATGCCTGCACCTTCTTCCATGTCAGCGTTCCCCTCTTCCATTTTGTTCTGCTGAAATGGGAACCATGAGAGTTCTTCCAGACACAGAAGAAATTTTTAAAGTACTTTAGCCTTGAAAAGGTGCCTCCTTAGGCTATTTCTGACATAAAATAGATAAGAGATATCTAAAGGGGAAAAAAGAATGTCACATTCTTAGTCAGCAGAAAATGTAACAAAAGGTACTATATATTTGCGGTTTAGTTTTTAATTGGGATGTTTATATTTCATGCTATAAGATATGGAAATGTATTAATCCAATGATTTAATAACTTATGCATGCAAGCCAAGGGCATGCAGAGGTGGAGTCTGGCCTGTTAAGAAATAAGCATGCTGCTGTGGAAGGAGCAGATACACATTTTCCTTTTTGCTCCAAAAGCAAGAGGAGAAGGCAAAAATTAGAATTTTACAGAGGAGAAAATTAAGTCAAAGAGTATAGCCACATAATCTAAATGTTAAATTAAATGTTCACTGATTATAATATACCATTAGCTCAGTTTCCTATGTGCCATATTTTTCTGGACAAAAGCATTAAGTAAGATCCCAACAAAATTAGTTGTCTTCTAAAAGAATGAATTCAACACAATCCTTTAAGGAAAAGGTCAGTTGTCACCATGATAATTAAGTGGGAAACTTATTCTTGACTTTTAATAAATTGTCCTTTTTTATTTAGTAGAAGGCAGAGAAGACAGTAGATTTTAGTCTAGTATTCTAGGGGGATGAATCTAGGGGTATTAACTCTGTCTGAGCCATTCACTAAGCAGCTTGCAGCTTCAGAAGTACAGGAGAAAGCTCAAAAAAACTGACAAGCAGGGGCTCACCAGGGGTTAGCACTTATTGTACCTGACCATGCTTGCAACAGTGCTCAAGGACAGAGCAGAGAATCATGTGCAGATTTATATACATAAGAAATCAATAAGCTTATGATTACAATAGAAGCACACATTGATTTATACTTTGTCTATTACAAAGGTTGTATTATATGCTTTCTATCTCCCCACAACCTGGGTGCTAGTCCCATAGTGAGGAAGTATAAAGCTCTGGTCAAAGCATAGTGCAGTTAATTAGGGAAGATTTCCTGGTGATGAATTGTGAGCCAGAGCACAAAGGAAGTGAGGGGTATAGATTGGTGAATTATCTTTTGATCAAAGTGTTAGAAAAAAAAAGAATAAAAAGGAC